>NC_047665.1:68346058-68679808 GCF_011762505.2 Arvicanthis niloticus | reverse complement strand
AGTGAGTTCCAGGACAGCCAGGGCTACACAGAGAAACCCTGTCTCGAAAAAACCAAAAAAACAAAACAAAACAAAAACCCCCCAAAAATAAAACAACAAAACAAACAAACAAAAACCCTTCAACAACAATAGTATCTATGTATCTATGTCTGCATTTATGTATCTATGTATGTATGTAGTATCTATCTATCTATCTATCTATCTATCTATCTATCTATCTATCATCTATCTATTTATCTTTATTCAATTTACTATTTGTAGTACTATGGCTCAAACCCAGGGCCTTGCTCATGCTAGTCAGTGACTCTATCACAGAACTATTCCAATAGCCCTTAAACATGTTTATTTTCGGCCACCCTGTACCACCAGAGGCTGAAGGAGGCAATACGGCCATTACCCTCCTAGAGGTTGTGTGTGGGGGTGTGAGACTGCTAACTCTTGTTTTCAGATTTCTGCATTCCAGAACTATGAGAGAATATATTTTTGTTCTTTAAAGTCACCAAGTTTGTGGTAATTTGTTACGGCAGCCACAGGAAGTGAATCTACTTGCCTATGTAAAGATCTCACCTTCACCTGCAATCTAGTCACTGACAAGTAATCTTGACTTTGAAAAATGATTATCCTGTTCAAGTCAGCTTCAAAGTGTGCTTTTCCGTGAGTATAAGTTTTCCATAGCTGAAGTTTTAGGAATGAGGTGGAGAAATTATAGAGAATTGACTATTCCATTAGTCAGAAATGTCTCCTGAGTTTACACTGTCCTGGTGTGATTGCCATGGTCCAACTTCTGTTCTTAGATTTATGAATCTAGAAGCCTTTACCTTATCCACATACTTAGAGTTGAGTGAGGTCTTAGGAGAATTGCTTGTAATTCACATGACATCACCACAGAGAGATGTATTAACTAGAAAGACAAGTCATCAACTAAGTCGGGAAGTGCAGCTAGCTCTGTAGGGGTCAGGGTACTCACACATCATTAAGCCTAGACCTTTCTAGACTTAGAGTATTGGCCAACTCAATTAATAAATAGATATTTTTTGGCACTCATGCATATTCATATCCTCGTTGGAATCTTTGGTGTCGATTTGACTTGATTTATAACCACTAGGAAGGGAGCTAGTGAGATGAGATGGCTCAGTGGTTAAGGCACTGACTACCAAGCCTGATGACCTGCATTCATTCGGTCCTTAGTTCCCACCAATTCCTACTAGTTATCCTTTGACCTCAATGCACACAGACACACATGCACACATACAGAAAGATGTAATAAAAAATTTAAAAAAGAGAGAATCATTTACAAGACCGGTGTGGGTGTGTCCCTGAAGGAGTTTCTACAGAGGATAAAATGAAGAAGGAGAGACGACTCATTTATGGGTTGGGGATTAGACAGAATAAAAGGGGAGAAAGCCAGCAAAGCTAGCACAGTTCCTGTCTCTGTTTACTGTCCTCCCACAAAGTGAATTATTTTGCTGTACCATATCTTCTCCACTGTGATGAAATGAACCCACTAAATCCAGGGACCAAACACATCTTTTTTCCTTTGTTTATGTCAGGCGTTTGGTCGCAGTGAGAAGAAAGGTAGTGTACGCCTCTTCTCTGGCATCCCTCGAGACACTGTTTCCTGTTTCTGTTCTATCCCCAGCTTCTTTCAAGTGGAATGAACACAAGCAAGAGTGATGCCCATTACTTCTGTGCCAACAACAGTAAGAGTGTGTGTCTCATACTATCTCTCCCTACCCACCAGCTTCCTGCACAGTTTCCCAGGGACCCAAGGAAGGTGCTGCTGCAGTCTGAAATGACTCCAAGTCCTTGGATGACTGTATGGAGCACAGTCTATTCCCTCTTTAGCCCTCATCGGAATTATGGCGTGACAGAGACAGAAGCACTTAGGGCTTTAAGCCAATGAGATTGTGAGGTCACCTATCATAGCATCAGACGTCACTTAGTCAAGTACCCTAAATAGCATACTTGGTAGCATGAAATCTGAGTGAGGGATCTGGATGTAGAAGATGTTTATCAAGATGAAAAAAAAAAAAAAACAACCAGATGAGTTGCTTCTTCCCCACAAACAAAATCTAGTTGTCCATAAACTCTGGTGTGCTGTTCTCAGAGCTAATGATGTTCTATTTGGATAGTGTGGGATAAACACGGACAGTTCTTGCTCTTTGGGGCTCCTATATGTCTGGTCATCTTTTGAGTGTCCTTTTGCTAGACTATCTTTTCTTTAAGTTGAGCTTGTTGAGGGTATTCCAGGCTGCAGCTGTGATTAGACCCATTCCCAGCTATGCTTTTGCTCTTTGTTTAAAAAAGATGAGCCAAAATTGTAGGGTGCGAAGAAAGCCTGCGTGAATGTACATTATTGACAAAGACCTCAGTGCCTCAGACCAGTGGGAAAAGCTTGTGCTGGTCCCTGTGTGAATGTTGAGAGTTTATGGAAGACCTTAACCGCGCTTCCTCCTTTCAGAAGACTGCAGCCCGAGACTGCTTCCCTATAGAGACCTCTGCCGAGATGAGCTGACTCTTCCTTATGGGATACATAAGAACTTGCTCAGCTCCCTAGTTGATGCATAGTTGGTATGGTCCCTTCAGAGTGAGCACAGCTCATCCCATCTTAGCTTTTCTGTATATATGTCTATGTGTCTGTCAGGTTTTGAGGACCAAAGCATATAGGACAAGGCACAAAATAAACTTTTTTCTTTATGCTGAGACCACTTTTTAACTATAATTTTCCTCTTGAAAACTTCATAAACAGTGAAATATAATATTCACTCCCATTTCCCTTCTCCAACTTCCCCAGTTACCACCTAACATTCCTTTCCCAACTTCATATTCCTGCTTTTGCTAACTCAGTACATTCAATTAGTGCTACTCATGTATGCATGGTGTTGGGCATGAGAGACCTACCAATGGCCACACCCTCAAAAAGGAATGACTTCCCTATGCTCAGCCAAATGTTTGGCCTCAGGAAGCTGAGTTAGAGTCAGATGTTCTCAACATTCATCTTTTGAGCTCCATTTTCAGATGACTGATCTTAACATTTCTATATAATCACCTGTAGACCCATCTCTCTGTTTTAATTGTAAAATTGCTATAGTTTGGATCTTGTATCCTCCAAGGTCCATGTGTTAAAGGCTTGGTTGCCAGCCTGTGGCACTATATTGGGAGGTGTTGGAACCCCTTAGAGCAACAGTTCTCAACCTGTGGGTCACCACCCCTTTGGGCATCACATGCTCACAGGGGTTGCATGCCATATTTTACATTACAGTCTATACAATACAATCTATAGCAATAACAAAATTAAAGTTACAAAGTAGCAATGGATATAGTTTTATGGTTGGGGGAGGTCACTGCAACGTGAGGGACTGTGTTAAAGGGTTGAGGCCTTAGAAATGTTGAGAATCACTGCCTTAGAGAGAAATACTGTCTCCTGATTATTCTTATAAAAAGTGTGACTATATATAGATGACATTTCTCTATACTTTAAAATACTACAGATGACATTTCTCTATACTTTATTACTGTGTTGTGTGGACTTTTCTAAGATCCCTAGAAGATCAGCAATGAGTAAACACTCATGTATTTTGGGAGTGTTCTGGGAGCAGAAAAACCAGTAGTGTAAATTACCTAAAAACCAGAGAATATATGCTTATTTGAAAGACAAAATATGTTATGCTATTTAAAAGAAGAAAACAGCTTAAGTGAGTTTTTGTGTGGAAATGTATGAAGTGAAAATTGTCAGATTGAAACGGAGTCACTGGGTTCAAACACTAATGAAACAGAGCCAGGGAGGGGCCACAGTGGAAAGGTTTTCACCCAATAGATGCTTGACAACAAGCTGGGCAAAGGCCATAGCAGCCATGCACGGGAAATCTTCTGCAAGGACAAGTGTCCAGTTCTAGGCTGATGCTGCCCTTGTTATTATATTGATTTTTTTAAATCCAAGGATAACTAATTCAAAAGAATTTTACAACCCTCACTTTTGTCCCTTTAACAATTCCCCCACTGCCTTAGTCTCTTTGAACACTGCTGTGAAGAGTCAATCACTATCTGTGTTACTTTGAAAAAGGATAGACGCCCATCCATCTATAGATATCTTTCCAGTGCCAGGCCCTGACCCAGGTGCTTCACAGTCTTCTGTAGTTACAACGCCTGAGTCAGGTATGGATGATCACTGTGCCCACACTGTACAAATGGGAACACAGAAACTCGAGAGCCCATTAACATGTCCAAGGTCACGTGACAAGAAACTGTCTTTACTGGGATTTGAATTTTAAAATCCACATACATTTCCACTTTATCTGCTGTTCAAAAATTTAAGCTGATTTATTTAAGGAGGGTCAACCCTCTGAGGACCAAGTAAGATTCGTCATAGATTACTCTGAACCTTCTACTTTTGTGATCAACTGTTGGCTGTTTGAACAGAGAACTTTCTCTGCTGTTTTATTGACAACAGGTGGGCCATGTGGCCTTGGGCAAGAACCTGAATACAGCCTTAAAGTGGAGAGGATGGCAGTGTGAGCCTGGCAGGTTGTGAGCTAGTGAGGTGTTGGCGTTGGGGACCAACTCTGCAGACTATGTGGACTTGGGAAAAAGGAAGGAAAGTCTGGGTAGTGGAGGCAGCAAGGCCCAGGCCTGAGAGGGCTTTGTTGTAACATGGAGCCAGACATATTCAGGAGTGCCAAAGTGTTGGCCAGTAAAACCTGAGGCATCTGAGAACAGGCCCAACCTTCTTCCTACAGGCCCCAGTGCCTATCTTGAAGGATTAGTGGTGCTGAGAAAGCACCAGGGTATCTATCAACAGGAAGCCACCCTAGTGGCTGAGCAGTCAGAGTGGGGGCAAGCTGAGCAGTCAGCCTGGAGTCACCCAGTTGTGATATGTTCTGTCAAACGGGGCTTGTCTTGAAGTCATCAGTTGTCTTGGTGAGAATGGTCTTTAATTTCTTCCTACATGTGAACTCTTTCTGGGTCACTCCAAAATAACACACTTAGGGGTAGCTGGGGGCTGTCAGAAGCTGTGTGATGATTTCTTCCTTGACTGGGTCTTACGATGTAGACCTAGAGGAGCTGAAACTTGCTATATAGATCAGGCTGGCTTTGAACTCACAGAGATCTGCTTGCTTCTGCCTTCTGAGTGCTGAGACTAAATGTGCGTGCCACCATGCCCAGCTCATGTAGAATGTGTCTTGGGTCTACAGAGATAGAGAGAAGTTTTATCACCAAAAGGAGAAATGGTCCTTTCCTTGCTTGCCTCATTGTGTAGCAGATCACTGATCCTATAGGTTAAATACAGGTAAACACATCCAAATGTCGAAAGAATGTGTCAGGGGTGCAAAATACTAAGGTTCTAGTCGATGGTGTGTGTGTGTGTGTGTGTGTGTGTGTGTGTGTGATGGAGATGGTGTGTGTGTGTGTGTGTGATGGATGGTGTGTTATGTGTGTGTGCCTGGTGTGTGTGTACTTGGTGTGTGTGTGTGGTGTGTGGTGTGTGGTGTGTGGTGTGTGGTGTGTGGTGTGTGGTGTGTGGTGTGTGGTGTGTGGTGTGTGGTGTGTGGTGTGTGGTGTGTGTAAGAGGTAATGGACACCCTATCTGCAAATCAGAATAGCCACCACCCTCTTCCTTTGGTCATACTGCCTCAGATTTCTATTGTGCCCAAAGAGGGACAGAACTGGCTGAGACTTCCATGCTGAGTTTTCTTTCACTTTTCTCCTGATCTACCGTTTTCCTGATCTCCTGCCCTGGTGACAGGAAGCAGAAGTCTGGTACCTTACCCTGTTTCGGGCCCATGGTTGCAGGCTGTTGGAAATGGGACTCTTTTTTGGGAGAGGATTAGTTTCTTTGTGTGTGTCTGTCTGTCTGTCTGTCTGTCTGTCTGTCTGTCTGTCTGTGTGTGTGTCTCTCTCTCTCTGTCACACACACCCCAACACTGATTTATAGTGAGAACACTTAAATTTTTGCTCTGTTTTTCAAGTGTAGAAAGTATTGTTATTAACCGCAACCACCCTACTGTATGGATCTGATCACTCTCAATATCTGCTTGGTGAGGTTTCAACCAGAGGGTCCTGGTGAAGCTGGGTGTAGTTAGACACGTATCCAGGAGAGCTGGATCTGTCATTTCTTTGGAGAGTGATTCAGACATGAGACTATGGTCCTTGTTCTCAGAGGCCTAGAAACCTAATTTGTCATCCCATGGCTTGCAGAGAGCAGAATGTTTCTCAGGGTGGAACTCCCAGAATGATGGATGGAGCACTGAGGTTGCCAATTTCTTACGATGGAAAGGGCCAAGGGGGACTGGATACTGGTGGTTCTTGGCTGATAGCAGTGGCAGGATGTGTGGGAAGGCAGGATCTGCAAGAAGCTGCATAATGCCTGAAGAAATAGGAGACAGGAGGCAGTCCAAGGGTTCAGAGAGTAAAGTTGCTGGTCACCAAGTCCATGGACTTCTCTGACCCCAGAACCCATATGGTAGAAGGAGAAAGAACTTCTACAAGTTGTCCTTTGATCTCTACGTGTGAGCCTGGCCTGTGTACACACACTAGATTATAGTCAAGCACTGCTAGCTTTGTTTCTATTTTTATGTGGAACTGGGAGTCTCAACTTTTTACGTGGGGCTTAGGTCCTGGTGCTTGTACTACAAATACTCTGATTACTCTCTGTACCTTCTAATTTGGGACAGTCTGATCTAAGGAGTACACCTACGACTCTGCTGTGTGGAAAAGCAAAATCAGGTGTGGGATTCCACAGGTATTTTTGTTTTTAATTTTTTAACAAGGTTTATTATTATTTTTTATTTCTTACAATAATGCTATAGACTTCTATACTATGACCAGAATTTCAGATACTACTTCACTCTAGACCATGTTTTATTTTGTCCTCTATTGTTGAACGTTAGGGAGCATCTGGCAGGAGATGTGCAAGATGAACTGAGCTGAGAAATAGGCGAGGCTGCCTTTTGTGAAGTCATGTGATTTGTGTGTGGGCTCTCGAGGGTGCGTGCCTGTGTTTTTGAGACCACGGTCTCCTTAGTCCTGTGTCTTTTAAAAGATTTCTTATTTTTTATTATGTGTGTGCTTGTATGGAGTGGTTTATGTGTGTGAGTACAGTTGCCCAAAGAAGGTGTTAGGTCCTTTTGAGACTTGAGCTAGAGGTGTTTGTGAGTCACCCAGATGGGTGCTGGGAACTTGTAGAAGTAATTATTTAAAATGACCTCTAGTCAAGCTGACTATCTAAGCTGTGGCAGCTCTGCCTAGCTCATCTGCCATGTTCTGTGGTCAGAGGCCACGTGCACTCCGCAGCTAGAAATGGCCAGCCAGAAACACCAGCACCCACAAGATGCCAGACTCTAATGCTTAGATTATCCAAAGGCTTTATATATTTGGTAATGCTCAATAACAAAAAGGCCCACATAATCAGAGGTAAAACCCAATACCCAACCTAGATATATCAACTACCTTTGAATGCTAAAGACAGGGGCACATATTCTTCCATGTTCCCCTCTCTCTAGTGCTCTCTCCCCTAGCTCCTCCTCTTCTTCTCTGTACTCCTCCCACCTTAGCTCCTCCCAACTTTCAGGAAAAATATCTTGCTACAGGAACTGAACTGTGGTCCTCTGTAAGAGCTCTTACCTGATGAGCCATCTCTCTAGCCCTTGAGATGAAGACTTCTATAGTTTAGCCTGGCCTGGATGGGATCTTGCCTACACTTCCTAAATACTGGAACTACAGATGGGAACCAGCACACCTTGCCACAGGAAGTGCATTTTGTACTTGTCTAGAAAAGAGGTCATTTTACTCCTCAGTATGAATGTTCTCTGGTCTCCTTGTGACTTTGTCTATCAGACCTTGGATCAGGAAGGCTCACCTTTTCATAGAAATAACCCCCAAGTCTACATTTACTGAAAGACTGAGTTTTATTTTCTTTGTTTTTATTTCTGAAGACAGTTTCAGTATGCAGTTCAGCTGGCCTGAAACTTTCTATGTAGACCAGTATGACCTTGAACCACAGAAATCTACCTGCCATGCCTCTGGTGTTCTAGGACTAAAGGTGTGTACCACTGCACCTAACCAGATGGATTTTTCCTTAGCACAAGGAGAAACACTTGCAGCCACAACTTAGGCAGATAGATCAGTTACGGTGATTAGTTAGTGAGCCACAGACACAAGGCTTTTCCAAGAGGACAGTTCCAGCCCCACACCAGATGGAAAACACACTGGTTTTTTGTTTGTTTGTGTTCCATTTTTGTTTCTCTGTGTAACAGTCATGGTTAACTCACTCTGTAGACCAGGCTGGCCTTAACCTCACAGAGATCTTCCTGCTCCTGCCTTCCAAGTTCTGGGATTAAGAGTCTGAGCCCACCCTTCCCGGCTGCATGTTGGATTGTTAATGATGACTCCTATGAAGCTTCTGCAAATCTGAAAAGTCACTTTTGTTTTGTTTTTCCAGACAGGGTTTTTCTGTGTAGCCTGTGTAGACCCAGCTGGCCTCAAACTCAGACATCTGTCTGTCTCTGCTGTATTTATTTATTTATTTATTTATTTATTTATTTATTTTTAAAGGTTTACTCATTGTGTGCATATGAGTGTTTTGCTTGCACGTATATTTCTACTGTGTATGTGCCTGATGCCCTGGAGCTGGAGTTACAGATGGTTGTGAGGCACCATGTCAGTGCTGGGAATCGAACCCAGGTCCTCTGTAAGAACAAGTGCTCTTAATCTCAAAACCACCTCTCCAGTCCCCAGAACAACCTTTGAATACTATTTTGACTGCTTATGAAAATAATGTATTTGAAAAGAGATGAGAATATAGGAGAATACAGGTTGTTTGGCCACCTGATGTGTATTTTGCAAACCTCCTGTATCTTAGAAATGTAAGAAAAAAATGTTTTGGGGCTGGGGAAGGATGGATGGTTAAAGGAGCTTGTTGAGTGAGCCATGCAACCTAAGTTCAGTCTTCAGACTATATATATATGTGTGTGTGTGTGTACATATATATGTGCATATATGTATATATACACATATATGTATATATACGTATATATGTGTGTATATATGTATATACACACACACACACACATATATATATGTATATACACATACATATAGTGTGAAAGGAGAGAACCAACTCCACAAAATTATCCTCTGATCATCACACATGAATTTTGGTTTATGTGCCATACTGGTAAATAAACTAGTAAATAAATAATAATCAAGAAATGCTTCTATGTACATCAGAGTAGATGTTAGTTTTTAATTTTTTTTTTAAATTACAAGTATGCCTCTGTAGGGGTATGTCCACATGAGTTCAGACCCACACAGGCTTTGGACTCCCTGAAGCTGGAGTTGCAGGCAGTTTTAAGCTGCCTGAAATGGGTAATGGGAGTCTAACTTGGATTGTTGGCAAGCACATGCGTGAGCTTGTTAAGCCAACTCTCTAGTCTTAAATACAGTTTGTAAGTTAGACTTTATAGGAAATTTGCAGAATCAATTCCTTCCTAGTGGGTTTCAGAGTGTGTTTGTGTATCTGTTGGATCAAACCAGTTCAGGTTCTTAAAGCTTATGAACCCGTATCCCGGATGCACACTCCTTTCCGTGCATATGGGGAAGGAAGTTAGACAGGAATGTTATTCCGAAACATTCTCTCACCTGATGTCATATTTCCTGTAATTAATCTCTCATCCTGGTCCCCCTGCTGGGTATCCTGCCTAATCCCAAACCTCTAGTTATTCTGAACAAAGGAAGTTAGTTGACAAAACATGAGGTTTGCATTCTTTTTAAAGTGATACAAAAATTGTTGTTTCTGTTTTTTTTTAAAATAAGATATAGAAAGCTTTTTAAAAATCAGTTTGATTCATCACTATTATAATGACCTCATGCTCATGAATTTTCTTTGAATTTTTTAATGGCAAAAGAAAATTAATTTTTTAAATGTTAAAGAAATGTTTCCATAGTTATATTTTGATTTTTCACAGATAGCTTTTTTTACTTTTTGAAGCTTACTTGTGGTAACTCTGGCTTTGCCTATACCTCGGGGACATGCCTTCATGCTTTTGGTTTTGTTTAAGCTGATAATATATATTTATCTTTATCGAGGTTTGAAGATCCGTATTTGTAGAACCATATTTCCGTGTTATTTCTTCTTTCCTTTTGTTTCCATTATTACTGGGACCCTTGCAGCCCGCATCCTTTTCTTTGCCTTTTTCTCTTTCTTTTTCTTTGTGCGTGTGCTGGGATGGAACCCAGGATCCAGTGCATGTCAAGCACACGCTCTCTCTTGCTGAGCTACTTCCCCAGCTCCAACTTAAATCTTTGGAGATACATTCTTCTTGTTTTTAATTCCTTAAAACAAAGGCTCCTCACTAACCGTTTGGGAAACACAAGTCAGAGTTGCCATGATGTAAATTATGTCCATAGCCCTTAGGGTGACTGTGACACAAATCAAGGAGGCAACGGCAGCCCTGGGTAGGATGTGGAGGGACCGAGACCCTTGTGCACTGCTGGTGAGGATGTACACAGTGCTGTGACCACTGAGGCAGACTCCTCAAAAACCAAAACGCCCAAAAGAAAACAGACTATAAAATGACCAGACAACCCTGCAATTCTACATAAAGTTTAGACCCCAAAGAATTGAAAGCAGAAAGAACACGTATTTACGTATCCACACAGGCAGCATTATTCATGACAGCCAAAAGGCAGAAGCGACCACAACATCTATCAACAGATAAACAAAGTGTGGGATATACATATAATAAAGTGCTATTCAGCCTATAAAAAAGGGAAATTCGCAGGCTATAACATGAACACAGACGCACTTAAGAGGCTATGTGATATGGAGTTAGCCAGCCACAAAAGACAAATGCTATATGATTGCACTTATAGGAGACACTTAAAGTAACTGTTTGCTGGCTAGGTATCACACATATAATCTCAGCACTGGGAAGGCTGAGACAGAAGGATTTGTGAGCTTCAGGATAGCCCAGTCTACATAGCAAGGCAGTGTATCACTACAAACATCAAATACATGGGAAGCAGAATGGCAGGTGCCTGGGAGGTGGGGAGCCAGGCAAGAGCATTAATATTTAGTGGACACAGGAGGCTGTGCTGTCAAGCTGCCCTCGAAATGCTTGTTTCTGCTCAAGAGTTAGTCTTATTCTCAGCTTTTATCAGAGAAGCTTCTTTTTTTGGAGTGGTGGGTACCGCGGAGACCCATAATCAGTGGAGGTGCCGAGAACAATGACTGTCGAGTGTTTAGCCTTGAACAGGGTTTCTATCGCTCCTCTTCAGGGCTTGGAGCACACGTGGGAAGAGAGGAGAAAAGGCTGAAGGAGTAAGAGTGTTCAAGTTTGCTTTCTGTTGGCGTAGGAAGGGGTTTGTTACATCTTACAGGCTGGAGCTCATCACGGAGGGAAGCCAGGAAGGTCAAGCAGGAACCTAGAGGCGGGAACCGATACAGAGGCTATGGAGGAGTGCTGAAGATTGCCTTACTCCTCACCGCTTGCTCAGCTTGCTTACTTAGACATCCAGGACAGTCTACCCACAGTTGGCTGGGCTCTCCCACCTCAATCAAAAAATTACCTGACAGATATACTCACAGAACAGTTTTTCAGAGGCAGTTTCTTAATTGGGGTTCCTTTCACCTAGAGACTGTAGTTTGTGTCAGTTAAACTTACAAAAATTACGCAGCACAGAGTGGATGGGGAGGAGCGTTTTAAAACAGTGTCTCCTAGATACGACCCGGGCACTGTACATATGCGATCATAGCAGCCGTGATTACCTGTTCAACACTGGGCCTTTGGACACTCTATCACAGATGGGGGAGGGGCTTGGGAAGACCCGCCCCATGAGGAGCCATTGGAAGTTAACCCGTGGAGGGCAAGTCAATTTTCTAAAGATGTGTAGCCACTGAGTAGCACCTACGCTCATGAAAGCAATCCTAATTAAATTCGGTGGGATGGGCACACGCACGCGCACACACACATGCACACACATATACACACATACACATAGAGACTCACACACACAGAGAGAAGTACACACACACAAATACACATATACATGCGCACACACATGTACACACACAGACACACACAGAGACTCACACACATGCACACACATATACACGTGCACACACATGCACACATATACACACATACACACAGAGAAGCATACACATATACACACATACACAGAGACTCACATAGAGAAGCACACATACACGTGCACACACACATGCACACATACACATAGAAACTCATACACACACAGAGAAGCACAGGCACACATACACACATGCACATATACATGTACACAGAGAAGCACACACACATACACACACACACACACACATATACACACATAGAAACACACACATTCACACAGAGACTCACACACAGAGAGACTCACACACACACACACATATACACATAGAGACTCACACACACATACACACAGACACACGACAGTAGGATGGGAAAGCATTTGGAAGGAGGGGCTCTGTGGGGTTAGGAAGGATGTAAGGGTATAATAGGGGTAACCAAAGTACCTCATCTATGCTTATAAAATTATCAGTGAACAAATAATTAAAAAGTTTCATTTGGAGAGTGTGAAAAAGTTTTGGAGGTAGCTGATGGCATTGAAGACACAATCATAGGAAAGGAGTTAGTGCCACCTAACTGAGCATTGAAAAATGGGCATTGCATTTTATATTACGTTTATTTTATTATAACAGCAACAAAATGTTTTAGAAATATGAAAGAGGGAGGAGAAAATCTCTTATGTTCTAATTTTACGAGACAGCACCCTTGAAGAAACCGCACCTCTGGAAGGCTGATTGATGGAGTGCTTCGGATGTTTGGCAGGGTGCCCAGGTTGGTCCTGCCTCTGCAAGACATACCGGAAAGGCTCTGCTGAAGTCCAAGGGGCACTGAGTGGAGACTGAGGCCCCCACTTGCTCTTCAGAAGCAGAGGAAGAAACTCTCAGGCTGCAGATGTCGTGGGCAGGCCAGCAATTCCCACACTTGCCTGGTCATTCGTGTCATCCAGCCCAATTCCCAGACTCCACCTCAAGCTTCTTAGAGCAGACTCCAAGCAGGTACTGAGGACTTAATTGGGTTTTGTTTTGCCTTCTTGAGACAGGGTCTCATGTAAGCCAGGCAGGTCTTGAGTTCAATGTGTAGTGGAGGGTAACTTTGAACTTCAAATCTCCTACCCCCTCCTGGGATTACATGTATGCCACCCACTCAGTTTGGGAGATACTAGGAATGGAACCCAGGTCTTCCTGCATGATGGGCAAACACTGAAGCAACTGAGCTAAATTGCATCTCTGGGTTTTCTTTTTGTTGTTGTTGCAAAGAAAATTGAGCTTGAGGTGATCCAGAATCATCAGTAAATGGAAGAGGCAGTCAGGAAGCTTTCCCCCAAATGTTAAAGGCTCCTGTTTGGGGTGGAGGGGGGTTGAGCTTAGAGGCAAAGTTCTATGTAAATCAAGAGTGCTGAGGATTGAGGGCTGTGCCCCATTTTAGCAGGGGACTGCCTTTCTCCCCAATCTGTTGTACCTGTTCTATCTTCTGGAAGATGGTTCTCTGGAGGAGTGGCCTGAGTTTGGATTCTCTTTACTCTTCAAGTACTTACACACATCACTTAACTGCAGTAATAATTTTATTAAAATCTGTAATAGGAAAGCAAAAGCAAAACCAAAACCATGTGCTAAATATGAGAAGGTCCTGAGATAAAATCAGCTGAGTACTGTGGTATACCCTTGTAAGCCCCAGTGTATGAGAAGCTGTAACAGGAGGGCTTCCAGTTCAAGGCCAGCCTGGGCTACACAGGGAGACTCCATCTAAGCAAAACACACACAGGAACACACACACTAACATACATAACACACTAACTAACATACTAACACACACACATACATAAACACACACACATGAACACACACACATAAACACACACACATAAATATACACACTCACACATACACACACACACACACATGAACTTCTTACTTTCCATAAATGTTAAAACAGTAATCCTCACTTTAGTTTTAGATTTTCAGAATCTCAATATTTCATATTTGCAGCATATATTTGCATTCTTCAGGCAAAGTCATGTAAGCTGTGAGACACTGAAGTTCTAGAAACTGATGGGTATTTTGTTTCTGGAAATTCAGAGAATGATCATCAACAATAACAAAAACAATGTTTTATTTTGCCACTTCAACTCAGTTAAGAAAAAAGAAAGAAAAAAAGAAGGAAAGAAAGGAAAAGAAAAAAAGAAAAGAGAAACCCAAAACATTTCCAGAGTTTTCTCATGTTCAGATCTTAATGCTTCTGTCTTACCAGATGAATTTATATTGGTTCTATTATGAAACTGCTTTTTTTTTTAATTTGCAGAAATTACCATCACAATTTTTTTTTGATACAGGGTTTATCTGTGTAGCCTTTGCTTTCCTGGAACTCACTTTGTAGACCGGGTTGGTCTTGAACTCAGAGATCTGCCTGCCTCTGCCTCCAAAGAGCTGGGACTAAAGGTATGTGTCATCACACCTGGCTGAAAATTGTTTTTAGCCTTTGAAAATTGTTCTCCATATAGCAGGCCATGGTGCTACATGCCTTTAGTTCCAGAACTGTAGAGGCAGACGGATTTCTGAGTTTAAGGCCAACCTGGTCTATAACAGAGAGTTCTAGGACAGCCAGGGCTACATAGAGACCTTGTCTTGAAGAAGAAGGAAGAGCAGCAGCAGGAGGAGGAGGGAGAGGAGGAGGAGGAGGAAACGAGAAGAAACTTAAAGTTATTTAGATTGTACAAGATTTGCCTTTAGAAAGCCCCTATTCGACCCCCATAGACTCATCGGTTTGTATGCCGTGTACTTAGATGCATTTGACACAGCATGTAAGTGGAGGTCAGAGGATTCTTAAGTCTATTCTCTCCATTACATGATTCCTGACCCTTGAACTCAAGACATCATGCTCAGTAGCAAGCACTTTAGCCCAGTGAGCCACCCCACGGTCTACCACGGTTTTAAATAGTGACTTCCTGGAGCCATGGAGATGTCTCAAATAAACAAATATCGATGCATATCAGGTAATACTGAGATACAGTGAAGGTTGAGGATTCCTATAGATGAACGTTTACTAACGTTTAGGCTATCAGAAGTACCAAACCAACAGAGATGAAAACATTAAAAAGAGAAATCGTTATCTGAAAAAAAAAAAAAAAAAAAACCAATAGGTTGTATGGTGGTGATAACAGGTCAGACGCTGTGTTCCTGTTCCCGGTCCCCCTCAGAGTCTTGTTATACAGCCCTGGTGCCTCCAAGGCCCCTTTATAGCACATCTGCCTTAGTCTCAGAGCAACCATCCTATCTCTGCCTGCTGAGTACTGGGATTGCAAGCATAAACCATTATACTGGTAACACATGAACTACTTAACATAAAAAATTCTCTAAACCTTTTAAACTGTGATTCCTGTAGTAAGGTGCTCGCATTAGAGAGAGAATTGTTGAGGGAGTTGGGGGAAGATAGACAGATGAAGAAAATGCAGGGAACGAGGCAGGCAGAGTGTGGTGTCAGGAATTGGGAGTAGCAGGGGACATTTCTGAACATGGACAGATGGGCTAGTATCTGAAGCCAGAACTACCTCTAGCGATTTGCTTTCCCCTCCGTCCTTCACTTCAGATAGTATCTTCTTTGCAAAGAGTGGTGGCAGGGTTCTCTGCTGCCACTGAGAGCCACCATCTCGCTCCAGACATCTTTTTGCATCTACGTTCAGTGTATTTAGGTATGGCTGTGGGAATTCCTGGGCAGTCTGCAGAGTCTGTCCTCAGAGGCTGTGTGGAGCTTATGAGTGATGCGCTCCTGCTGGCTGTTTCGTGGCATAAACTCAAGAATTCAGGCAGCTCTTTGGTGTCTAGTGCTAAGGGACCATTTCTCCTTGAGAAGGGTCTGGTGCAAAATCATGGGGAGGGCATCAGCCTCGCCTGAGGTTCAGAGTATCTTTCATACGTTAGAACCCAGGAGCATTTTACCATGGGCTATCTCTTCAGCCCTAACTTGTACAAAAAAAAAAAAACAAAAAAAAACAAAAAAAAACAAAAAAAACCAAAAAACAGAGCAAACAAACGCCCCAAAATTTAATTTCTTAAGGACGTTTGGTGTCTCACCCACCAAACACTAAAACATGGTTTACAGCCTTTTGTGGGCTGGAGAGATGGCTCAGAAGTTAAGAGAACTGTCTGCTCTTCCAGACAGACAGTATGGTTGCTGAGTTCAATTCCCAGCAACCATATGGTGGCTCACAGCCAACTATAAGGTAATCTAGTGTCCTCTTTAGGCCCGCAGGCATACACACAGGCAGAACACTGTATACCAAATAAATAAATAAATAAATCTATCTTTTTTTAAAAAAAGCAGTGGTTAAACACTCATAATAAGAAAATATAAAGTCCAAAATCTGAAACTTTCTGAGTGTTAACATGACACAAGCAGAAAATCCTATATCCTATAACTGTTTTGTACACAAAACTACCTGTGTGTCTGCATAGACACATATTGCCTTGAGGTTCTGTGAAGCATATGAAGTATAGAGTGAGTTCGTGTTTAGACTTAAGTTTCCTCCCCAAGACATCTCATTATTTCGGTGCAAATATTCCAAAATCTGAAGAAAAATAAAACCAACCCAAAGTGGAAGTGCTTCTGGTCCCAAGCATTCTGGATGAGGGCTCCTCTGTTACAGAAGACTCAGTGCTCGGTTTAACCGACAGCAGCATCGCTGTGCCAAAGATCTGGGCCTGGAATTTGTGAAGTGTTGGCTCCGGCATCAAGAATCTGTGTTTGGCCTTTGTTGTTTGGGAATCTGAAGCTGAAGGTGTAAAGGGAATGTACAAAGGGCTCCCGGGGAGGGCAGGAAACCAGAGAACCAAGAGAAGACAAGGCCCAATTAGTGATTTATAAGGAAGCTAATTTCCATGGCTTCTTACTTTAGAAACTGACAGTTACCAATGACCTCAGCTGAGTTATTTGCAGCTTCATCCAGCCTCTCTCATGGAAAAATTAATCAATTTCGCCTCCTTTTTCCTCATTCCTCACATGCCTTCCTCTTTACTTATTGCCTGGCTCAATTCAGAAAGTGTTGGAGTCAGAAAACCTCTTAAGTGGCCAGCCTACTGTGAAGACAGAGAGCTGGCTGCTCCCTCCTGAAGCAGAGCCACAGCCACAGCTGGTGAGGTGTTGAGGCCATGTCTAGTCTTCTCTTTCTGCCTGCTGAGGACACCACACCTGACCTGCTTGGGACTTTGAAGAACTTTAGAGGAGAGCCCTGCTCTCCCTTGACAAGGTCTCCGAAGTCTGCTATCCTCATTGGTGGAGATCATTTGTTAGCTTGAGTCATTCATGTGGAAGCTGAAGCTCATTCCTCTGTGTTCTGTCCTCATAGGAGATGCTGAACAGCTGGTCTCTGTCTCCCTGTGGAATAGCCTTTAAACCTCGCAGGCCATTGTTAAATGGCCTCTGGGCTTTCTTTCCCACAGACTGAGGACCATAGTTTCACTCTCCCTGCTCCTCATGGGTCCTATTCTCCACCCCCTTTCACATCTTTGCTTTGTTGAATGCTCTCAGGCTTTTCTAAGATATTCCTCTTTGGAAGATATTTGAAGGAAAACAGGAGAAATGTCTTCAGTGTTGGCAGCATTCTTGACTTACTATGAACCATGTTCCCATGAGTTGATTGGCTGCTGGGACCTTGACTTCTTGGAGCCAGATCATGCCCATAGGGGAGTGCAGTTGTGCTACCTCATGCTAGGAAGGTCCTGCAAGGGAGGTTGGTGGTTTGCAGAGCTTAAAACAACATCCAACGTTTGTATGGCTCTTAAGAACACGAAACAGCCTCTTGTTTTTTCTAGAATCTATGTCTAGACAATTTATGTCTATCTAGACTTTCCTTGGATTCAATAGGGAATCTACATCTTGATTGTTTACGGTGGAAAAATGCAATTTTTAGAGGAGGAAAAATGAATTCAGGAAATTCTGTTAGGTACGTCGAGATCAACAATAGAGTGTGCACTTTGTCTTGTTGGTGGGGAGGCAAAGGGTGTAAAAGCTGAAGTTAGGGTATGGATGGTGTCTTAGGATGGGGGAGAGGTGACTAGGAAATGTGAAGAAGGCCTGTGGTGGTTATGGGAATAGATACATTAACAAAACGAAGGATTCTGGTTACAGACTGCTAGCAGAGGCTATGGGGGAAGGCTTGGAATTAGTTAGATCAGGCATGTAGATGGGTTGCAGCGAGAAATGGCATGTGGATCCAGATTAAGGTGAGTTCTGAGATCCTGGCATGTGACTGGGAGGATGTTCATGGCCTGTGATAACAAACTCTTTAGATGCTCATGGCCTGAAGGGAACAACTCAAACAGACAGAGCTTTGCTTTTTCAGAGACCAGAGTTAAGACAAAATTGGAGTCAGAGGCTGTCAACGTGGACCGAAGAAGTCAAACAAGGCCTCTTAGATGGACGCAAGTTGAAAAGGTAGCCATGTGGTGGTGCATGCCTTTCAAACTAGTTATTTGGAATGGGAAGGTGGGAACGTTGTGAGTTCAAGGCCAGCCTGGGTAACCCCACCATAAGAAGAATAAACAAGAGAAGACAGAGTTAAATGATCCTCATCATTCTTGGGTTCTTTTTCCTAATAATGCAAAAACTCCTATTAATATCTCCTTTGATTCAAATTTCTAAGGCCACAACACAGACTACCCTTCATTTATTTTTACTGCTGGGGGATTTTCCTCTTCTGAGAGGGCTTTGCAGGAACAGTTAGTGAAACCAGGAGCCAAGACTGAAGAATAGAAAAGGAGTGGGCTGGGGATTGCTAAAAAAATCAAAACTGATGTGTATAAATGTGTGCACTTTGCTCTATAAGCACGAGGACTGGAGCTCACATTCTTAGTCACTGTTGCATTGCTCTGAAGAGACACACCCCCTCAGGCTTATTTCTTTTATATCATGGGTATGAGTATTTTGCCTGCATCTGTGTTTATGTGCACATATGCACTCCTGGTGTCACAGGTCCCCTGGAACTGGAGTTACAGACAGTTGTGAAATGGCATGTAGGTGCTGCAAGTTGAACCTGGGTCCTCTAGAGGAGCAGCCAGTGCTCCCAACCACTGGGCCATTTCTCCAACCCCAAGGAAACTCTTAGGAATGAAAAGCATTTAAGTGGGGTCTTATTTACAGTTTCAGAGGGTAAATTCATTGTTATCATGGGAACATGATTATACACAGGATGCTGGAGCAATAGCTGAGAGGTACAGCCTAATATGCAAGCAAGCCAAGAAGGCCACAGCTTCTAGTCCTTCTCATAGAGCTGTCCCTAATTCAAACCACCACAGATCCCTACCACTTGTGGAGAAGCCAAGCATGCAAGTACATGGCCACCTGTAATCTTAGCACTGTGGGGTAGACACAGAGGAAGCTGACTGGACTAATCAAATCAGGAAGCTATGAGCTCAGTGAGAGACTCTGCCTCAGTAAACAAAGTGGAGAGTGATGGAGGAAGACATCCACACGTCAACTCAGGTCTCCACATGTGTGTATGTATGTATGTCATCAGCATACACACACATGCCCCCACACGTGCATCTGTACACACATACACTTCACACATTATAAATTTAAAACATAAAGTAGAAAAAAGGAATCAGAGATGGTTATCTATGAAAGTGGTAAAACAGAATTATAATGGGAAGTATTGCAACAGGGGAAGAGATGTCTCTACAAAACTGGGAGGGAGTGTGACATAGTGAGGGTCACGGGAACTTAAGCCCAGGAACATGGCAGCGGGGACTGGTGGATGGAAAATAACTAAGAGGAAGCACCATGGGAAGGGAGAATTCTGGCTGCAGCAGCTTGGTAGGATCCTCCCCAAGACATCAGAGGAGTCATACATTACCTGCAGGGTAAAGATGACGAATGTGATCAGATATTGAAGTTGGGGATTCTTGCCAAACCGGCTTAATAGGATTTTTGGGTAAAATTGGGTAACACAAAGGTAGTCTAGTCTGACTAAATCTTCGTCAAGTAGAAAGTTTTGTCAGTATCAGTCTTTGTAATGCCAAAAGTATAGTACACAGGCACAGGGCACAGCTTGAGTTGGAGCTTTGGGGCAAAATTCCACTTTTTTTTCTTAACGAAATGTCAAGGTTCTATCAAGTGCTTTGCAGTCTCTGCAGAAGTTCTGAGGGCTGTTTGGCCTTGGGGGAGTGAACTGTGCAAGAACAATGTCACTGACGTCAAATCTTTGCTTCTTGTAATTTTGAGAAACTGGCTGTGTGAACCCTCCCAGGCTCTGGAGACCTCAGCTGCCTAGGATAATGTTTTGTTTCAGGTCATCTTGGAAACAGCGTGATGCATTGATAATCACTTTTCAGGAATGTAGTCCTTGTTCACTTGGTATTGGAATGAAGGGCAAAGGCTGGTCAGGTGGCTCAGGGGTTGGAGGTCCCAGGACTCATGTAGTGGATATCAAGATCCAATGTCTGATTCCACATGCATGACACAGCTCTAAACAAACAAATAAAAAATAAATAAGAAAGACAGAAAAATGAGTAGATACATAGAGAAGTGTAGCAAAGTATTTTTAAGAGGACAAGCTATAAAATGTTCTCAATTCCCTGTCACTGAAAATGTGTGGTGTGGTCTTTGTGTTCTAGTTTTCTTTAATGAGTCCTTTTCTTTATCTAAATTTAACTCTCAAGCATCCTTTCCTTTGGCAGTCACCCATGTGTGTCAGCCAAATTGCTAGCTGAACCATTGTTTTTATTGACCCTATGACTATCATGGGCATTTCTTTCCCTTTACGTTGTTTGTTTTTGCTTAGAATGATTGTCTTAAAACAAATGCAACTTTATTTTCAAATTTATAATTTACAGGTTGATTTCATTACAAATAATAGTTTTTTTTGTTTGTTTTCCACCAAATGGTTGGCATGTGTGTGTGTAATGTATCAGAAAGTAGAAATTTCTTTCTCAATCGCTCTTTGCTACAGGGTCTCCTACTTAAGCCCATGCTTACCTATTGCCCAGAGGGTTGGCCAGTGTGCGCTGTCTCTGCTTCCCTGTACCAGGTTACATGTGTTCACAACTATGCCTGGATTTTGATTTGTGGATCCTAGGTGTTGTGTTTTATAAAAGGAAGAAAGAGCCAAAGATATTTTTGATAGAGGCGTGGTGTGGTGAGGTAGAAAGGAAGGTGGTGCCTCTGTGGACATTGCTGAGGCACCCCTCCCCCCTAAGATACCAGACATATGACAGATATAGTATGGAATAGAATTAATTTAGGGCATGGGAAGTGGAGATGGGAAGGGAGGGGAGAGGGGAGAGAGAGAGAGAGAGAGACAGAGACAGAGACAGAGACAGAGACAGAGACAGAGAGAGACTGGGGCCAGGGACACTTGGAGAGAGGGTGGGGGAAGGGGAGGGAGGGAGAATGGGGTCAGAGAGACAGAGAGAGAAGGGAAAGAATAAGAGAGTAAGAGAGCAAGAGAGTGAGGAGAAGGTGAAAAACTCCTTTTCTAGTAAGCCAGGCATACCTGGCTATTGCCAGGTAACTGTGGGACAGAGCCTAGAAGGAGTGCTAACATTTCTCCATTTTCAGAAGACTGAATATGTATATATATATTTATACACACACACACACACACACACACACACACACACACACACACACTGTAAGTTTACATTTAATAAAAGGAAAAACTAGAAAGAGGTTATGGTTAAACAGGAATAGGGCCACCATGATCTTTAGATGCTTCCTGCTGACTTCGGGTGATGTGGCTCTAAGAAAACCTACGAAAATTCAGATGGGGATATTGATCCAGTCTTAGAAGAGTTGGTTGTTTCCTTGCTGACCAGGGTCTGTGGAACCATCTGTAGGTAGAAGGAGCAGGTCCAGGGGCTGAGGAGACGGCTCAATGGTTAAGAACACTGAGTGCTCTACCAGAGGTCCTGTGTTCAATTCCCAGAAACCACATGGTGGCTCAAAACCATCTGTAATGGGATCAGATGCCCTATTCTAGTATGTCTGAAGACAGCAACAGTGTACTCACATATATAAAATAAATAAATCTTTTTAAAGAAAAAGAAGAAAAAGGAGCAGGTCCAGTAGAAGCATCTGTCTGTGAGAGTTGATTGGAGCATCTGTGGTTTGCATCTCTGGAGCAATCCTAGATGTAGATTTTGAGTAAATGCCTGGACTTGGCAAGATGCTAAAACACACACACACACACACACACACACACACACACACACACACACACTCACATACACACTCACACACACACACACACACACTCACACACACACATTTGAGGTATAGAATAAAGTTAAGTATGATGTTTGGGAGGAAATTTTTTTTTTTAAGTGTACATTTGAGACCCTTATGTCTTGGTGGTTGGGGTGAGGGGAGTCACAATCCCAGAGAATAGGAGAGGAACCCCTCCCTCTGGAATAGGTAACAGGTAGAAACTTAAACTACTGATTGTCAGGTGTACTTATCCAGATGCAGTCTGTTTGGTCCACGAAAGGTAGATCTAAGTGGGTTTCCTGGAGCTTATAAGTTTATAAAACAGATAAATTTGTTAATAACATGTTTTTAAGGTGAGCTTAGGAAAGACAATAACCTTTTGTGGAGCAGGAGACTGAATATATATATATATATATATATATATATATATATATATATGTGTGTGTGTGTGTGTGTGTGTGTGTATACATACATGTATATATATACATACATGTATATATATACATACATACATGTATATATATCATAAGTTTACATTTAAAAAATAATTAAAGAAAACTCAAAACCTTGACCTTGTGAATATGATAGCTGATCATATAGATTTAGCATGAGAAACATCTTAAGTCTATAGTTAAAAGACAATGAAAGGAAACTTTAAAATTGAACTTGTTATTATAAAAGTTGGATCTTATAGTGGATGTTTTTTATTAGGTTAGGCTAATTTATAAGAGCTATATTGGTTGTTAGGACAATGGCATAACAAGGGGAGGGAATCTGAAGCATTCAGTCACTGGAAACCAAGTTTAGATAATAAAGGAACAGAAGATTACATCTGTGAAAGGTTACATTTGAACTTGTGCATTGTTTATTGTGAAGTCTGTGAGTGAGGCAAACCTGTCTGTCTTTGATAAGAGATCTAGCAGTCTTAGCTAGTTAACAAATTGACTAATGAACTAATAAGGTGGTGGATTACCTTAGGATAAGGAGCTAGAGGTCTGCTTTCTAGTTGTTAAGCTACAGTTACCTGTCCATGTAGTCAGAAATCTGGGAAGAATAAATTATAATCTATATGTATAGGGGGAGGAGCCAATACTAAAATCTGGTTCCCTAATTGTTTCTTGATAATATAAATAAAGACTTTAGAAGCCGATCATTTGGGTGAAAAAAAAAAGGTGGAATTTCTGGGTCCCAGGAGGAAGAGGAGGCAAACAGACACAGAGAGGGGCTTTTCAGCCAAGCTTTGGAGGGAGGAGCATGAATGATGTAAATCCTGGGGGTGACTAAACCGGTGGTGATTTTCGTCACTGGCGGAATTCTAACATAGAATAGCTGGTGAGGTTAGGCCTATAGATTCTGCACCCAGCAGTTGTGTTATCTGCCTGGTTTTAGAATATTAAGGCTATCTGGTGTTTTCTATCTGCAGAGACTCAGGCGGGCAAGAGAAAGGGCATAGCCTGAGTGGTTATTAGAAGACTGGCAGAGCTAACCACTGGGTGGTTGGTTAGTGTAGAGCAGTCACAGCTTCCAGCATTCATGGGAAAAGTGTGAACTGGCAGTTGGGTGGAGCTGAGTGAGACTGGAGTGGCAAAGCTAGCTGTGGAGGCTGAGTGAGTCGGCTGTTGGCAGCGATTGATCTAGGAGCACAGCGAGGGCCGTGGCACTGAGCAAAGAGCAAGTGTGTTTGTAAAATTACACTCACGTCCACTATGTAAACAGTTTCCAGGTCCCTGTGGTCTCTGTCACAGCTTGGGCAGAGTCAGTCTGGCCATCAGGCCCAGAAGAGGAGATGCTTTTTCCTGTGGAGTAGGAATGTGGAAGAAATGGCTCACCTTGTCATAGCCAATATGAGACATTTAACTCTCTGTGTCTCCTCACTTTGTCCCCAGTGTAGGCTGAGCCCTGGTAGCAGGCAAGTCAACAGAGCAGTGTTTCTCTGTGGTTATCACATCATAATTTAAGTACAATCTCATTTCTATGCTCATAGCTTTTCAGAGACCTTGGGGGAGTGGGGATTACTGTTAGGCTTTGGGAGTCTCTGTCTATCATAATAAGCTTAAACATTTAACATTACCTTTAGTAGATTTTGGACAAGCCTGAGAGCCAATATCTAATAAGCATATCTGAGTTAGATAATCTGTGTTTGTTTAATGATTTGTCCTGAATTTATCTAGCAAATAAAGAGAGTACACTGTGACTTAGTGACAGTAGCAGAAGTAAGGCTAAGCATATATTTAAGGCAGTGATCTTTAACTTTTTACTGTTTAAAAAGTATCATTTACTAAGGCAGGATAGAACGAAAATCTTATCTTAATTGGAAAGTGTCTTTGGAGACCTTAAGTCAGGTTGTGGTCCTAAAGGTAGCAAAGGGGGGTGGGGGGGGGCGACTGCCCATAACAAAGATGGCAGATGGTCCTAGGACTGCCCTTAGCAAAGATGGCGCTGAAGCAATCGTATAGGAAAACATTATCTGTCTACAACAAAGATGGCTCTGAAGCTACAGCTCTGCCTGGAGGAAAGTCAAATGTTTGTTTTATCTTAGAATATAATGGCAGAAGTGGCTAAGTATCTTAGAATGGAACAGCAGAAATGTGACAGAGACAAACATAAAGACAAATCTAAGTAGCACAGTGTGAGGGACATGGTGCAGCTTGGCAGCTCAGGCAGCGGCTCAGCAGAAGAGAGAATAGAAGAGAGAATTTTCAAATTCTATTCTTAATGATGGTTCTTAAATGCTCTAACTTTCCTTGTAGCCTACCACTCACCAGAGGTAGTGGTAAAGAAAGGATAAGGGGTGAAGTGGACCTGTTTAGAAAGGTTCTTTAGAACAATTCCTGTGCTGTCTATAAATTATCAGTTCAGTTCTCATGTCATCAGACAGAGGCAGCTCGATCCACTTGCAAACACCTCACAAATACACCAGCAGTCCAGTTCTGTAGAGCCAGGTTAGCAACAGAGGTGACCTAACAGAGACAGCCAGGCCTCTTGGCTTGAGTCAGCAGGAGGGACCCACAGGAACACCAGGAGAAGTTCTCAGCTGTGTCTCTCTCAGGGAAGGGAAGATCAACAAAGACTCAAGACCCACAAGCATTGCACAGCTAGCTGTAACGGCAAGTCAAGCTCTGTCTCAGTTACCCTGTGGAGTCCTAGTTATACCTTTCAAACATCACGTGTCCTCCATGTGCCTTGTCTCAGAACACATCTTACCTCAGCACAGGTCTTGCACATCTATTCAATCAGCCTAAGTCTCCAGAAGCAGCAACAAACTGCAGCACACCACCAGAATTTTTTTTTCCCTATGGCATCCCAACAAATGCAGCAAGTGCCTGAAGCAGTGTTCTCTCTGTCTCCGAGCAACTCTGTCCAGTGCAGCCTGCTGTGCACTCTATGGACTGGATGGCAGGCTTACTGGTTGGCAACAAGTGCCTTTGTGGCCATGTAGAGTTATTGGTTTGTGGATAGTGGGGCCAAATTTAGCTTGTGAATTGGACCGGGAGGTGTGGCGGCAAAGATATTCCCTTCTGGGTGAGAGTAAGACCTAGCCACTTGCTCATTCCTGACAAATGTGGTGGCTAGAAACGACAGCCAGGCCAGATCACCAGGTTATCAGGTAGTGAACTTGTGGGGAATGGTCCCAGGCATGAGGTTTCCACAGGATTGAGAAAAGGAACCGACTCAGAGAAGAGGGGAAAGGTCTCACCCTTAGGGAAATTGTCCTAGAACGAAAGGTCAGAGAGAAGGCCTGCCATGAACAATGTGAATACCTCCATTCTCAAGGACTCTAGGATGACTGGGAGCTCAACAGCCCTCTCCTTGGGACCAAGGAACATTTATGCTGACCATGTTTGCAGTGATCATATTTATGCTAACACTGGGAATCTAAACTCACATCTTCATGCCTGCACAGCACGGCACTTGACTGACTGAGCTATTTCTCTAGTCCTGCAAATGGTTCTTGTGTATATTCGTATGAATAAATATATTTTTGAACGAAATTTCTAGTACCCGTTAGCCAGCCTGAAAGGAATAATGTAGAGAGCAGATGAGGAAGACATTTTGTGTGGAGCTGGCACCATGAGCTGGAAAACGGCTGTCTCATCTCGACTTATGAGGTGGGTTTTATTATTGTTTCCATTTAGCAGAAAGGGAAATGAAGACTCAAAAAGAGTACTTGTTAAAAACTTTACCCGGCTAGTTAGAGATGCTTGGCACTTCCAGAGTCATCATCGGATGATAATCTGGACATCCACAATTTTACAAGCCAGTGTTCAGTGTGTGTGAGTAATCTCATTATAAAAATGTCTGTCTAGCTGTATAAAGAAGTTGTCTTCTCCATATTCTGAAAACATAGTGTTCCTAAAGTATCATCTGCTTGTAATTCTAAGCCTTTAGTCTTATCTTTTCCCCAATTATTAAACTTTCTTCACATGACTGATTTTTTTTGGGGGGGGTGTTGGTTTTTTGAGGCAGAGTTTCTCTGTATAGCCCTGGCTGTCCTGGAACTCACTCTGTAGACCAGGCTGGTCTCGAACTCAGAAATCTGCCTGCCTCTGCCTCCCAAGTGCTGGGATTAAAGGCGTGCGCCACCACTGCCCGGCACATGACTGATTTTTTTTCAAGAATTTCTTCTTTCTCTTTCCTTTTCTTCCTTTTCCTCCTCTCCTATCTATCTATCTATCTATCTATCTATCTATCTATCTATCTATCTATCATCTATCTATCATATGTTTAAATCAAAAGACAATTTGTGGGAATCAGTTCTCTACTTCTGTCTTAGGGTTTTATTGCTATGAAGAGACACCATAACAAAGGCAACTCTTTAAAGGAAAATATTTAGTTGGTGTGGCTCACAGTTTCAGAGGTTCAGTATGTTCTCATCATGGTAGGAGGCATGGTTTTGAAGGAGCTGAGCATTCTACATCTCGATCTGCAGGCAGCAGAGACTGTATGCCACATGAGGACTAGCATGAGCATAGGAAACTTTATATCCCACCTCCACAATCATACACTTCCTCCAACAAGGGCACACCTACTCCAAAAAGGCCACATCGCCTAATAGTGTCATTTCCTATGGGCCAAACATCCAAACACATTAGTCTATGTTGGCCATACCTATTCAAAGCACCACACCTTCTCCTATGTGGGTCCCAGGGATCAAGCTCAGGCTGTAAGACTTGGCAGTGTCTTTACCCACTTGGAGCCATCTCAGTGGTTTCCTGTCTTCTCTCTCTTCTCCCTTCTCTCTTCTCTCTCTTCTCTTCTCTCTTCTCTCTCTCTCTCTCTCTCTCTCTCTCTCTCTCTCTCTCTCTCCTCTCTTTCTCCTCTCTCTCTCTCTTTCTCTCTCTGTCTCCTCTCTTTCTCCTCTCTCTGTCTCCTCTCTTTCTTCTCTCTCTCTCTCTCTCTCTCTCTCTCTCTCTCTCTCTCTCTCTCTCTTTCTCTCTCTCTCTCTCCCCTTCTCCCCTCCCTCCCTCCCTCTCTCTTTCTCTTCTTCTTCCCTGAGAAAGTCTCATTGTGCAACCCAAGCTGCTTCTAAGTCATACTCATTCTTTCTCAACCTTCACATGGAGTGATCACAGGCATGAATCATCACTCCCAGCTAATCTTTCATGCTTTTAGTAATTTGTGGTACAGTTTTTTTTTTTTAATCTCCTGAATGAATTCATAGCTGTTTATTTTTAAACTGTAAGACTGAAATAGCATGTGATAGTCTTATGAAGATCAAGTTTATATTGAGGAAAATAGAGTTCCCTCTGCACTAGGCTCTCTTGGTTCTGAAACAGTGATTTTATGCAAGCATAGCCTCTACCCCTACTATGCTGAGCCCCGCCCCAGCCCATACACATGGAGTAGTCAACTCAGGCTCCTGGATCCCATTCTGCTGTTTCTGCCCAGACGCATGATAGCTAACTGAAACAGACAGAGGCAGAAATGATATTTCTGTGGAAGAAAATACATGCAAGATGACTCCGAGGAAAGGAAAGACAGGCTAAATCTGGCTAAATTACAGCTAATTGGGAGAAAAAGGCCCAAGATTGTGTTCAAGAAGCAGCCAGGTGCCAGGTCCAGTTTTAGTTTAAGCACTTCATATAAATGAATCTATTCAACAGTTCTAAAAATAGCTGCTATTATTATGCCCTCCCCCTTCTTTTTCTAGTATGGAAGTCAGTACTCACAACATTTAGAAACTTTTTGAGGTAATTTACTTACTCAGCATTTGTTGACTGAAATAAACAAAAGACATTAATTTATGATATCAGTTAGAACTTGGAAGAATTTTTATTCCTCAGTATGCAATTGAGTCATTTTCTGCTTTCAGATTTAAAATGTTTTCTTCCTTCCTCCCTCCCTTCCTTTTTCCCTCCCTCCCTCCCTCCCTCCCTCTTCCCCTTCTTCACTTCTTTCTTTCTTTCTTTCTTTCTTTCTTTCTTTCTTTCTTTCTTTCTTTCTTTCTTTCTTTCCTTTTTCCTTCTTTCTAGTTTATATTTTTTTTATTAAGCTCAGGTTGCCCTTGAATTTGCCATCCCGAGTGTTAAGATACCATATATGTACACTATACCTGGCAAAGTTACCTTTAAAATATAAAAACATTTCTGAAGGACTGGGTGTATATCTCAGTAGCTGAGTCCTTGCCAAGGATAGATGAGGCCCTGGCTTAGATCCACAGTACTTCAAACCAAACCAAACAGAATCAAGTCGCGTGATGATTGAGGCTACTGTGTCTCATCATGTCCTTTAGGGGTGCTTTGTCCCCATTGCTGATGAACTTGTCTGAGTGATGGTTTTACTTTTCCTCTGCAATTCAGTATAATGGCACCATGCAGCATCTCAGTTTCTAAGCCACAGTATCTCTGTTCCTACCTAATTCTGTCAGTAGTAATGGATCATGGCCCTTACACCACATTGGGCTAGTAAGTTAAGCAGTTAGAGCAATAAAGACAAATTACACATGAAATGTAAGACCTAGGAGGGTTTCCTGTGTGCAACAGACTGTCAAAACTGGTCAGAAGTAGAGAGATAGCTATTGGGATAAAGGTTCTTTCCACATAAGCCTGACGACCAGAGTTCAATCTCCAGAACCTACATACATAGGAGAATCATCAGGGATTCCAGTACACAGTGACAGACAAAGAGTGACTGCCTCAAAATATGGTGTGAGGAGAGAACTGACTCCTGGAAAGTTGTTTGATATCCACATGCATGCACTCACACATGTATGTACACATGTGTGCATACACATGCATATATACATATGCATACATGCACATGTGTGCACACATGAACACATGTGCACACCCATACCCATATGCACATACATGCACATATACACACATGCACATATGCACACACATGCACATATACACATGTGTACGCACATGAACACACACATGTACATACATGGCCTATACACATACATGCATACACATGTGCACATGTATACAGATGCACACACCTTTAAAAATTGATACAAGCAGTTCACAGATTTGATTATGGGAACTTTGTGATGGCACACAGGCCATCTTACTGTTGGATTAGTCATGATACCAGACACCTGTTCGACACATACCAGAATTCCTTAGGTATTAAGTGAACATCATTCAAATAGACAATATTCTTTGAAAAGTGACACCTTGGCAGCTCCCCGTTTCTCAGTCCCTAAGTCTGAGCCATCATTAAGCTCTTATTTCTGGAATCTTCCTCTAGGGTTAGAAGAGGTGTAATATCTTGCCTCATCTATCACCAGGGTCATGGCTGACTCTTGTATAACGAAAGACAAAAGCAAAAAATATGCATGAAATACAGCTCTATCTACATGGGAGTGCCCAGATACAAAGAACCAAGACCCATGAACAACTGTCCATTTTTATGCTTTAATTCTGTGAAGAGCGAAGAGCCATATAGAATGTGATTGGATGAAAGGGACCAATGTTGGCAGGCTGAGCAGGACACTTGGCAAGACTGTCGATTCTGGCTCCTCTGGACCTTTTGCTGTAGCATCTTTGTTCCCATAATCAGTTGAGACCCCTTTTGGGATGAGAGTCTTATACCTACAGCTGTAGATCTGAGGCCCTGGGGGCACCTTCTCAAGTATCCAAGTTCTTGTGTCCAGGGCAAAGAATTGGACCAGGAACACATGAAAAAGAATAGAAACAGAGACAGCTGAAATCCCTTCTATATTATGACCTACTTCCAGGTAGAGCAGCTCAGGGAATCTCTTACAGTCAGCTCCTACACAAAGCCAAAGAAATAGTTTAGGTTTTGTGCCTGCATTTGGGGGTGGAGTTTATTTTCTGTGACCTGACATGACTTGACCTGAGGAATTCTAGTTTCTGTGAATTGCTTTGGGGGAGAAGAAGGGGTGGGAGGCAGGAGGCCATGAGGAGGTCAGGGAGAGCCCTTCCAGGCTCTTTCAATGAGGACAGTTTAATGTACTCAGCCAGTTTAATGTATTCATTCCAGGCAGCTGTACTTTTGAATATTGTTTTCTCGGCGCCTCCTCCCGCTCCCCTCACTTCTCCCATACTAGTGAGCTATGTCTCTCACGTACTTCAATAGCAAATGAAACTGTACCTGGCTGAACACACCTGTAAACCCCTGGATTCATGAGGCTGATGTGGGAGGGTCGAAAGTTCAAGGCCAAGCTGGGCTGCAGAGCTAGACCTTGTCTCAAAAAAAAAAAAAAAAAAATCACAATTTAATTGATTTAATTGTTTACCTCTTCTTACTGTCTCTCCAGATCCCCCTCCTCACTCCCACATGCTCTGTGCCCTGCAGCTCTGGTTTTTAATGGAGCCTCCTTACCAACATTTGTTTCCTGCTTCGCCTGATAGCTGAGGTCCTTTACAGCTCAGCTTGACTGTCACTTCCTCTCAGCAGCCTTCTCTAACTAAGCATCTTGTATCTTTAGAAGCCCTAGCTCGACAGTTCCTTGTGAGATGACAGAATCATGTACATCCTGTCTGTGGGAATTGACAGGGACTGAGACTTTTGCTTCTTCTCCATAGTAATCCTCACAGGCTAGCAAGGAACCAGCTACAAACCCATCCTCGCAAATACTTGTTGCATAAAGTGTGCAAATACTCAAAGGTGGCTTTGAATTTCATGTAGGTCTGTTGGGGGTGACATTTAGTAGGAAGTGTTCTTCCACAAACCGATGCTTGGCGGTATGAGCTGGGAAGGCTGGGGGAACTCTTAGCCCAAAGATGTGAAGAGAAAGACCGCCGACCCAAATCACCATGGCCAAATTAATTAAGGCAAGCAATTAATTAGAGCAAGCTTTTTATCTGTGTACATGGGTTGCCTCCCTCTAAGGTAGGGTTCAAGAGGTCAGCTTTGGACGTGAGAAAGATGAGGTTTTGATAGTTCAGGGGTAGGAGATTTCTGAGTGAAGAATTTGGTGGACAAAATAGGCCGGGTACAGGAGCAGAAAATAAGCATAAAAAATTAGTCATAACCATCTCCTGAAACAAAGACATGATTGCAAGGTGGTCACAAGGTAATCATAGCAAGATAGTTATAATAACCGTTTGAAACAAGATAGGGTTGAATGATGTTTAGAACAACTTTTGAAAAAAGAAGACATGGTTGCTATTTCCTGGAACAGGCGGTACAGAGCCATTTGTAGTTACAGTAACAGGTGGGGCATAGTACAATCCTTGAGAAACAGAGATTCAATCCTAAAGAGGAATAAACCTGTTTTGTCTTTAATATGAGGTAACTTTCAAGCCTAAGATGGAGGCAGGCTGCTTTATCAGAACCAGGACCTCCTCCTAGCACTTCCTCTGCCTCAAAGGCCTCCTGAAGAAATGGACCTGAGGGGCTTCATAAGCCAGGATGATTTTTATAAATGCAAGAGATTACTATGGGTCAGACTCAAGAGCTGAAACACTCTAGCTGACTTGGGCTTTCCTCATGGGTTATACTAGAAATGAGAGGCTTTGCTGTCCTGGGAATGAAAGCGTCATGGGGGCTTTTGATCAGTGCCTCCATCGTGGTAAATGAGAGCCTGAAATGGGAGCATTATTCAGTGAAGAGGTGAGCACAGCCCTGCTCCACCAGTGATAACCCTTGTGTCTTAAAGAGCAGTTTCCTCTTTTAAGTTCAAGTTCTTTCCTGTTCTCTCTAGGGGTAGAGTGTAGAGCGGTCCAGATTCAGAAGCCATTCGTGGGGTTCAGGACACCACGTACTCAATGGTTATCTCTGAAGCTGTCCCAGAGAGGTCACAGAGACCTTAGAAGATCATGTTTACAAAACCAGAGCAGACACATCAGTTTGAGAAGCTACAGGATGATCCATTTGTTTGTTGTCTTTCTTTCTTTCTTTCTTTCTTTCTTTCTTTCTTTCTTTCTTTCTTTCTCTCTCTCTCTTTCTCTCTCTCTTTCTTTCTTTCTTACTTTCTTTCTTTCTTTCTTTCGTTTTGTTTTTCGAGACAGAGTTTCTCTGTATAGCCCTGGCTGCCCTGGAACTCACTCTGTAGACCAGGCTGGCCTCGAACTCAGAAATCCGCATGCCTCTGCCTCCCGAGCGCTGGGATTAAAGGCGTGCGTCACCACCGCTCGGCCATTTGTTTTTCTTTGTGATGTCAGGGTTCTACTCCATGGTCTTGTACACTTTAGGCAAGCTTTTCACCATGGAGCTCCATCCCCAGACGAAGACTGACTCTGGTGTGATATGGAGGAAACATAAAGCTAAGGTAGGCTGGGGTTGGGTTAGTCAGATGGCTCAGTGGGTAAGGACAAGGATATCTATCTGCTGCTAAGCCTGACAGCCTGAGTTCTATCCCTGGAACCTACTCAGTGGAGGGAGACTGATTTTTGCAATATGTCCTCTAATTTCCACAGTCATTCTGTGGTATCCAGCCTGGGATTACAAAGTTCTATGGAAGAGCATGTGTATTTAGCATACACACACGCATGCACACACGAGTGTGCACACACAAAACATAGATGTCCTAAAACCAAACCCAAATTAAAAATAAGCAAAAAAATGGGGGTGGGGGGATGGGTATGAGTGTGGTATGGTGTGGTGGGCATAAGGACAGATACAACTAAGGTCTTTACTTAGGTAAAGGTTTGAGTCTCTGATTCTGGCATTTAATATATAAGATCACTGACATTTAAATAGTCTATGTTCACATAGTCAGGGGAGAAGGTGGAGGATTCTGTGTGTGACCATGTTCTTGGGCTTACTGCTGTCACTGTAGGGTTCTCAGCTTTTTTCTGCAAGACTGCTTGAGCACAAAGCCTTCACCAGAATGTCAGAAACTTAATTAAAGTAAGAAGGAGTAAGACTTTCATGGTAAAGAGGTGGGGGTGGGTCAGCTCGGAGGAAGATCAGGTTTCTTTGTCCTGATGATGCCCTGGGGAGCTCTCTGTGGGTACGATGGTTGTGGAAGCTTTTCCTGGGACTCTTTTCTGGTGTTCGCAAAGATCTGGACACTTTTAGAACAGAAAGTTAAACCCCTGGATGCCAACCGATGAACTTCAGCCAGACAAATCAGATAGAATTAAGACATCAAAGGGCACATAGACAAATGAAGAATGCAAAGACTATGGGTAAAAGGGGGCACAGCTTTATTTGACAAAGTAACACAGATATACCATTACCTAGATCAACTATCTGTGACTGATAGGAGACAGACTCCCTGAATAGCTTTCTAAGATTCTTCATCCAGTTAGTGGCCAACATTTTGGGAAATGTCATAAACACTGGACATTCCCAAATGAGACAAAGTGGCACGTCTCAGGAAAGGTGCTTCGTATTCTAGTAAAAAGTGAAGCATCGTTGTCGGGTTGACTCGGAGGTTTGGGCTCTGGGCCACAGTGTTATTGAGGGATGATGGTCTCATTAAGAGATGGGCTCTTGCAGGGACACACGTGTGTTCTAAGGGGGATAGTGGAACCTTGTGATGAGAACAGGTAGTTTTAGGGTAGGAATCCCCAAATCGAACAGTTGTAATTCTTGTCCTTGGCTAGAAGCTGACACTATCTTCTATTCTGTTCCTTCATACAGTCTAAACAAGTACCTCTGCCGGGAAACCCCATAGTTGCATGCCTGAAACTGAGAGGGATCTGGACACTCATGGGTGGGACAACTGGACTAGCTGCTTCCCCAGGCCTCAGCCCAGTTTCTGCCACAAGTCACATAAAAAGCCTCTGGGCTGACAGTCTGGTGACACTCCATTTTCTGACCCTGCTCCAACTGTATGGGAATCATCCCTTATGCTAGAACTCCATTCTCAAACTCACAGTCTCATTGTCCTCGTCACGATACGTGGGCTCCGGAAGCCACTGGCCCAGGGTCACTTTGGTGGCTGTTGAGTTATGCTCACCTGAGCAGAGCAAATCCCTCACTCTCAAGGACCCCACTTTGCCAGTTTCTCTCAGATCCTTGTTCTTCTCTTGTGCCTGGCCACAGAGTGAGTGGATTTGTTCTGCCACATGCTTCTACTGTGGTGACACCACAGGACCCAAAATAATGGGACAAATCTACCATTAACAGAAAACCATATGGCTCCAAAACCGTGAGCCAAATCAAACCTTTCCTCTTGTATTACACCAGGTATTTTATTATAGCACTAGATAGGGAATATATGCCCTCTCTCTTTCTTCAGTGCAGCTGCTGGAACCAGGGGCCTTCATGCACATTAGGCAAGTGGTCAACCATAGAGTTACATTCCTAGACGTCTTAATAAATTTGTGTGTGTAGGTACATGAGGGTACATGCGTGTGTGTGAAGGCCAGATGACAACTCTGGATACTGTTCCAAGCTCTCTATCTTGCTTTTTAAGAAAAAGTCTCTAACTGGGCTGGAGCTCAACAAGTAGGGTAGAGTGCTTGACCAGTGAGCCCCAGAGATCCTCATTGTATGTGCTTCTCCGTGCTGGGATTACAAGCACACACAAGGTGCTTAAGCCGTTATATGGATTCTGGAGACCACTACCCCCAGATACTTTGCAGGCTAGGAAGCTGAGGTCACAGTCTTCTGGTTCTATATGCAGCTTGCTTTTTTTTTTTTTTTTCCTAGCCTCTGTTCATGTGCACTGGAATTCTATCTCCATGAGTGTATTCTAGACCAGGGGTAAACATACCAAGCCATGGGGACCATGTGGAAGCAGATATTGTCCTTGTGACAGAAGTGGGGTGCTAGCAGGCACCTTGCTTGGGGCCAGCTCCAGAGAAGGGGAGGAGAAAGGAAGTGGTTTGTACTTCCCACCGCCCACCTCTTCTGTCATCAGGTTTCTAGAGTTAATCTGAGTGGAAGCATTTGTCTCCTTTAGAAGATCACTGGGGTCTGAAAGCTTCTGTTCACTTTGATACGCTGAGAATTCAAACATTACTGCTTTATCAGCGTGTTAGAGTTCAGTGCCACTGTGAAGAAATACTCAAGGAACGCAACCTAAAGGAAGGAAGGTTTGCGTTACTTTATAGCTTGTAGGGCTCGGCCTAGTCCTGCTTGCTTGCCCCCATGCACAGATCACCATGGTGATTGAGGCAGGTGGGCATCTTTATCCCAGGGCTGAGATAGAGAGGTACCTGAAGAGAGGTAGCTTTGGAGGGACCTGATCCCAATCATCTGCTTTCTTCTGAAGTTCCTAGAACCTTCCAAAATAATAGCACCTACTGGGGACCAAGCCTTATTATAATCAAACCATAGCAAACAACTTAATACTTTTTGTTTGTGTCTATTTTTCTTTAATTATTATTAATGATAATGCTAATGACGTTGCCATTTGGGTGTATAGTGGCCTGTGACAGCCCAGGTAGACTATCCTTTCCTTTCTGAGTATATATTTGTTTGCCCTCAGTGAATTTCTCTGATGCTCTGTGGGGATATAAAAGCCACTAGATTGTTACTGAGCCTGGGTCTCAGTCCCATTTGCAATTCTATCATTTGTAAAGGACACTCTAGTATCAGACTACTATTTGGACTCTATTTGGTTCCTAATTGATTAGGATGGCTTTTTCCAATATTCATCTCTGTTTTCCTCAGCATTCAGTATGAAAATTTCCACAGTAGATCTCAAAGAGTTAGATAGCTTGATGTTCTTAACATGTAGATGTAACACACAGAAAACATGTTTATATAAATTACATATATATTTGATATACATTATTGGAGGAGTATTAATTAACGAGGAGCATTAAACTGTGCATAGTGAGATTTCTACTAAAATTCAGTGCTGGGGGGCTGGAGGTGGCTCAGAGGTTAACAGCACTGGTTGCTTTTCCAGAGAACCTGGTTTTGATTCCCAGAACACAATAGACAGCTCACACTGTCAGTAACTCCAGTCAGTAGTCCCAGGGGGTTTGTCGCCCTCTTCTGGCCTCCACAGGTACCAGGCATTCACCTGGTACACAGACATACAAACAGGCAAAACAGAAGCAGAAGCAGAGAAGGCAGAAGCAGAAGATGAAGAAGAGGAAGAGAAAGAAAAAGAAGAAGAAGAGGAAAATGAAGAGGAGAAGGAGGAAGAGGAGGAAGAGGAAGAGAAGGAGGAAAAACAGGAGGAAGAAGAGGGGAAAGAGGAGGAAGAAAATTTGGTGTTAGTTAGGTAAGTGTCTAGAGAAGAAATACTTCATTTCCCATTCTAGTCTGTCTGAAGTAATTTTCTTACAGACATGGAAACATCACCTCAAAATGAATTCCCCAGGAAGAGTTGAGGAAGGAGGAAGGAGGAAGGAGGAAGGAGGAAGGAGGAAGGAGGAAGGAGGAAGGAGGAAGGAGGAAGGAGGAAGGAGGAAGGTTGTATTGATTCAGTAGTAGCAAGGAGAACACAGCAAGTGCCTGGCAGTGCAGAGAAGGCAAGTTCTTAACTATTTTACATAATCCTGCTTCCACAATAGCTTTGAGGTGGGATTTATGGGCCCCATTTTACAGAGAGGAAAGAAAGGCTTTCCAGTGATTCTGTGATTTGAATGAAAATCAGACCTGGCTCCCTTGTGTTTTCCTTGGAGTCCTCCACTGCTCAGGTGATTAACTTCCCTTTCTATATGACTTAAGGAAACCCAGTACTTATAATTATTATTCTAGGCTCAAAGTACCCACGCAAAAATCCAAGGGACCTGATTCTTCCAACTCAGTCGCAGAAATTATTTTCTGAATCTCAGCACTGGTTGTTCTGGGTTGGAAACACTGGAAACTTTGCTCCTTGGCAACACATGGAGGTTTCTCAGATTGGGAAAGCCTTTCAAATGGTGCCTTGTGCTGCTGCTAGGAGGAGAAGAAACTCAGGAGCCCTGCATGAGATGGGAAAGCAGCCCACAGTTAGAGGTGGACATACCTGTGGGCTCAGGGTCTTCTTAACACCAGTAGCTGACTGCACTAGAGCCCGTGCAAGCCGGGATAACTGAATAGTATGGAGCTGAGTTCCAAGGAGGTATCTGTGCCATTGGATCTGTCTGAATCAGTCGTGTTGTGGGGAATAGTCGTGTTTGCCTACGAGGTTCATACCATTTGGTCTGAACAGAAAGTGAATGTTTGGATCTGTGAAAATAAATGTCACATATTTGTTTCAATTTCAGTAAATGATCACTTCTTTTCAAATACATAAGGCTGTGGTAGGTTTTTTGTTTGTTTGTTTGTTTTGATTTTTAAAGTCAATGTTTAGGGGCTGGGGAGATGTCTCAGTAGGTAAACCGCCTGCTGGGAAAGCAGGAGGTAGAGTTTAGATTCCCAGAGCCCTTGTGAAAAGTGAAGCTTGTCTACAGCCCCAGCCCAGGGGGCAAAGACAAGTTGGTTCCTGAAGCTCTTTTGCCAGCTGCCTTGGGTGATGGGCAGTCTGTGGACAACTTCTTGTGTCTGTCTGTCTATCTGTCTTTCTTTTCTCTCTCTTTTCTCTCTTTCTTTTCTCTCTCTCTCTCTCTCTCTCTCTCTCTCTCTCTCTCTCTCTCTCTCTTGTTTTTCAAGAGGTTTCTCTATGTAACCCTGGCTGTCTTGGAACTTGCTCAGTAGACCACACTGGCCTCAAACTCAGAGATCTGCCTACTTCTGCCTCCTGGGTGCTGGGATCCACCACCACTGCCTGGATGCCTTTTCTTAATTTCAAAAAAATTTTTTTCTTTTTGACATTGCCAACCTATTTTTCTTCCAGATCAGGTCAGGAGTAAATTGTGTTATCTGATCCCCTGAATAAAGTACCGTGATAGTCAAACTTCACTTTTTCCTCTTTGAACCCAGCGCTGAACTGTTCCCCATCCATCAGCTGTGGCAAGCCTCCCTGATTTCTTGATTAACTTGGAGACAGACCAAGTTAACCTGCTTACCTCTTAAGTATCCTACTGAGTTTTTGGAAAACTGATCTGTGTACGCACTCAAATGGTATTCTTGTAAAGATTCAGTCAGTCTATCCTGCTTTTTCTGAAACAGAGTTGTCCATGAAGGTTCTGACACATTCATCCATGGGTACTGACTGGCACATCATTAGCACCAAAGGAGGCCCCGATTCTAACCATAAACAACAGGAAAGCCCCTGCTATGGAGCTCCTGAGCTTCGTGGACACTCCGATGGCATGGTCAGCTGGATGTCAGTCAGTAGTAATGGAGCGTGACCAATGGGAACCTTTCAGATGCTTTCATCTTCACCCTGAGGGGTATCTCTCCCCCCTAATGAAAACGTGTGAGTGAAGAGAGAAATCAGGATAATAATTTCCTTTCTTTCCTTCATGTTTGCTTCGCCTGGCAAGCTCTCACTTAATAAAAAGCAAGATGGGCAAGTGTAGGGTATCTACCTTGTCTGAGTCAAAGCATTTTTGGGTCATGCCAGACTTCCCCAACGGGAAATTGAAAACGGATTGATTCCCGTCCTCACCCAAGCACCTCAGCCGGAATCCTCCCCTTTTAAGCTCAGACCCTTGAAGCTGAAGATCTTCAAAACAGGGTGTGTCTTTACAGCTGCTGCACCAAACAAAAACAAACAAGGTAAATCAATTTGGGTTTCCGAATTAGTCTCATTCTTTTAATTCATAAAATGCTGCAGACACGGCAACAAATGTCATCTCCCAGATGATGAGGACTAATTCTCTCTCTCTCTCTCTCTCTCTCTCTCTCTCTGTCTGTCTCTGTCTCTGTCTCTGTCTCTGTCTCTCTCCTGACCGCAAACTATGAGGACATACCTCCTGGGTCAAAATAAACTTCCTTTTCTAAATGCTTTCTCAGCATCTCACAAGGGTTTTCTCCACTCTCTACATAGAAACTCAGGGCTGAGTGCAAGAAAAAAAAAAAAAAAAAAAGAGGAACAATGTATTCATTACAGTCTGTTAAGTTGCCAGCACCAGGCAATTAAAAGGTACGCCTTGTGGAAACACTGCAAAAACAGCACAGTTAGTCCTATTGTGCTCTCATTAACAAGATTGTTATTTTAGTTCTCCAGGTGGAAGCCTGGGACACAAAACATTCTTGGCTTGGGAGGCGCTCCAGGAAACTTGGGACTTGTTGATGGCTGGAACTTGTGCAAAGACTCTAGTTTATACTATAAGTGTGAGCATCTCTTTGGTTGTATAAATACAACGCCACATCCATTCTATTGGACTAGGGGAAGAAACCATTTAAAGTGACATCAAAGTCTTCCCAAAGCTAATGGCTCTGATGCTACAGACTCTGTCAACGCTGCTGCCCTGAAATCATGGCTCCCTTAGGACATGGGAATTTGGATTTTTTTTTTTTTTTCTGGCAGCATACTGTGTTGCGAATGCCATAGGCAGCGCTGGAAAAAATGGCTGAGACTGACATGCTCTCTGCTTGTGCCCTTTACTGTTTGGCAATTGTTTTAAAATGATGGACCATACCATTGCCATTTGCCAAATGTGAGCATTCTGTGGCAAAAAGGATTGTGGCTGTCTGTTACCTCCGACTTTGCCTATGTGCTTGGAAAACACAGCCAAGGATGCTAGTAATTCAAATTCTCTTACATTCCAAAGAAGGAATGAAGCAGCCTACTTTACAGACTTTACACTTCATGCCAGTAGCTTTAAAGAAACCTTCATGGTTCTTAAGAGTCACTTGAAGATACCACACACTGACCGCTTTAAGTAAACAGGGAGGAAAAGTCCCATAAGGAGTTGGCACAACGGCTCCATTTCTCAATGATAAACACAATATTAATCAAAAGATAAGTGTAAATGAGGTTGCTTCAGACCCACACCAACTTCAGGCCAGAAGTCCCTCAAATTACTTTCTTAGAGCCTATTTTTCCCAATTCCCCAAGGGCCTCATATTTATCTTAAACTAGAAGTCATAAACGTTCTTGCTCAATCAAGACTTTTGCATTGACAGTAGTGTGAGACCAAGACCATGGTACAGATTCAATAGAATGCTGGTTTACAGTTTATCCTAATGGCCAACTGATAGCTATTTTGGGATTCTGTTATGTTAAGAGCCTACAACAGTTTGTTAATTAAAAGCTGATCTTGGAAAGCATGTAACTTTTATCTAAAACATAGCCTTACATTAGTAGTTTTCATGGAAATCCCATAGCAGTAAAGAGGAGAAGAAAAAAAAATAAAGCTGCGCTGTGCTAGTGAGAGCCAAACACCAGCCACCTTGAAAATCAAAATGCTTTTCGGCTCCTCAGCCAATCACATTTGAGCGCATGCGTAGGTTAAAGGTTTGGAGCTGGGGGGAGCGATTCTTCACCTTTGGGAAGAGAAACAAGTCTAGGCAATTAGTATGTAACAGCAATTATCATTTGCATGTGTGTTTCATTACAAAAGCAGAGAAGGCGTTTATTTTTTATTACTGTCATGGTGATGATCCAATTGCCATGGCGAGTTTGGTGTTGAGTAGGAAGAGTATGACCTCCAGGCGTCCTAACCTTGCCTCTCCCATAGTATCTCTTTCTTCTCTTTGCCAGCGTTTCTTCTTTTGGTGTTTAGTGGGAATTGGTGCATTTTGACAAATTCTATTACGAAAAACAACTTTTTAAAAATGGTTTTTCCAGACAAGGTTTCTCTGTGAAGCCCTGGCTGCCTTGAAACTCACTCTGTAGACCAGGCTAGCCTGGAACTCAAAAGATTCACTTGCTTCTGCCTCGCAAGTGCTGGAATTAAAGTCGCCTGCCAACACTGCCCGTTTTAAAGAAAACAACTCTGAAAAGAGGAATTTCTAAGACCTAACGCTGAAATACAGCGTGGGAAAGAAAAGGTGTGCTGTGTGCGTGCGTGCGTGCGTGCGTGGGTCGGTGCGTGCATGCGTGCGCACGTGTCACACAGAGTTAGAAGACTCTCTTCTCCTCTCTCTAAAATTAACAATCTAAAATTAGATCTTTTATCTCCAAAGTGGGATTAGATTGCTTTCAAAACAGAGTCAACAGTGAAAATCAAAAGACCAAGGTTAGAAGAAAAGTGTAGATCTGGGGTAACCAAATGTGTACAGGGCCAGATATACCGGGCCTGGCAATGCAGGCCTGCGTTCCCCACCTTCGAGAGGGAGGCAAGAGGCTCGAAAGTTTGAAGATCAGCCTGGCTACAGTGAGTTCCAGGCCAGGTTGGGCTATGAGGTCCCATCTAAAAACAGCAACATACGACACAAAAACAAACCAGAAAGATGTTTGGTTCCCCCCCCCCCCCCCCCCAGTTTCTGTCCGGTCTGCTCTTTCGTTAAAGCACCAGAGCGTTTTAATGGGGCAATAAACAGGCAGCTGGCCAGATTTGTTAGTGGGCTGTGGTTTCCTGGCCCTCGGTCTGGTCTAGTCTCGGAATATTGGGATCACACCAGGCAGAATCTATTTTTAGCGAATTGTATTAACAAAAGGGGCTGCCTTGTTGCTCAGAGGCATCCCGATTTAGTTCTGACTTCCCCAAAGGTCAGAGCCAAGAGGAAAAGCAGGCTTCCGTTTAACAGGCACACTTTCCATAAGATTAGAACACACTAGTAACTCCGAGAGGTGCTGGCACTGTGACTGTACTAATCCAAAAGGAAGCAGGGTATGATAGGGTCTAAGGAACAAAGGCGTGGGCATCGTCTTTTCCAGTTTCATATGGTGGCTAAACGCCTCTGCGCACCAAAGACCGGATTCCCAGCCACAGTTCCGGAAAGCCACCTTGAGGATATAGGCATTTCATGGTTTTTGAAATGACACAGCACACAGCCCAGTTACTTGAAGGAATGAGCTTCCAATTAGCTGTCCGTCTGCCAGGCAGTCTCACGCGCAGCTTCAGGCCAGTGTGTTAAAAGACGGAAGCGCACGAATCTAACTCTGTAGCTCTTCATTTGCCTTGTGCAGGTAATTTCAGAGCTGAACATCACAGAAACAAGACAGGCTCAGAGAGCTTCTTCCTGAACTGTGGTCGGAAGGCATTTCTACACAGAACACAGAAATGTGTTTCAGGAGGTGGAGCCGAGGAGACGGCTGGTGATGTTATTGGAGCCCTCGGCCACCTGCATATGACTGGCTGACCGTTTGACTGAGACTCAGTTCTTTATTACTTCTAAATCAGGCTTTCATTGGCACACTAGGCTACTAGGCTAACTTGTAGTTCATTTCATAGGAGTTCATGCTCGCAAGTTGTTCTCTGACCTCCACACACATGCTGAGGCATGTACAACACTTCACCACCGCACACATAGTAATAAATGAAACAGTGTTTTAAAAAAAAACACAGGAGGAGTTCACACAGCAATTACTTTCATGTCTTGCTATTATTACTTCAGCCCTTGATTACTGGCATCATATTGATTGCCATTTGTTTAATGGTTTCTTGGTGCCAGGCCCTTGGCTAAGCAGTCTGTGTGCATGATGTCATTTGCTTCTCACCATCTACAGGCGAGCTTTCTGTGGTTCCCATATTACACACACACACACACACACACACACACACACGCACACGCACACGCACACGCATGCATACCCGTGCTGCCTGATTTGTTTTTCTGTCTCCTGACAGGGAAATCGAGAGTCAGAGAGTCATAGATTGTTTAGCGTCTTTCACATCATACACGGGCACGAGCATATGTTCTGAGTTTTTAACTGAGGCAGGTTTGTATTCTTATTCTCATTTGTTTTGTGTGTGCTTACATGTGGAGGATGTTACAAGACAGTTTTTGAAAGCTGGTTCTCTCCTTCCACCTTTACATGGGTCCTAGGGATTGACCCCTACAGGTAGTGAGGCTTGGTGACAAGCACCCTTAGCCCCCGAGCTTCCTCACTGGCCCGTTAACCAAGGCTCTTAGCTCCCACTCCTCTAACTTCCTTTGACTTCTTCGCATTCTTTCTTCTCTTCTCCCTCTACCCTACCTCCAACACTAGGCATTGGGCCCAGCACGTTTGGTGGGGGCTCTGGTACTCAGATACATCCTCAGCCCTTAAAAAAGAAACCCTGCTTACTATTTTTATTATTTATATGGATGTGTATTTGTCTGTGTGAGTATATGCCATTGGTGTGCAGGTAGGTGCCTATGGAGGCCCGAAGATGGGATCTGGTGACTGTGAGATACTTGATGTGTGTGCTGAGGACTAACTTCAGGTCCTCTGGAAAAGCAAGAAGAGCCTTTAACTGCTGGGCCCTCTCTCCAGTCTCTGCCCCTGCCCCTTATGAGAATTCTATTTCAAGATAGGATTTTGCAAAAAACTTCCAGGCTGCCCGGAAATTTGAATCCTCCTGTCTCAGTCTCTGGAGTCAGGGCAGATACCCTGCCCCACCCCTTCTTCTCCATATTCTTTATGTTCTTCAGGCTTATGTGTCTGCTGCTGGTCTTTTTGGTTGAGGTGCGGCAGGAACCTGGCCCTGTGATCACCCCTTTAATCTGCACCCCCTGTCTCCTCTTCACCATTTCTTGGTCGTACTCAACATTACTGCTGTCTCTGTCTCTGCCCCAGAGTGAACAAAGATTGAATTTTCATCTCACATGTAATCACTCTCTCTCTTTCCCTAGCTGTGGTTGAGAGTGTGTCTATCGGAAGCCACAGATAGAAAAGGTCAGTTCAGTCTCGTGGTGACATGTGCATATGCAATAGCAATAGCAAGCAATATCTTCTTTAATGTGGCAGCTCTTTTCATATCCAGCATCAACAGGGACTTCATTGTAATATCGGTAGCATTTCATTGGCTCAGCCATGCCCCCAAATGGAGAATGTTAGTTATTTCCCATGACCAGCTCTGGTACAAAGACTGTTATGAAACCATCAAAGATATAAAGATTCCTGAAATGACAAGTGTTTTCTCTCCCTAGTGATGAGAACCAAATATGCTGCTCACACTGCAGACATGCATAACCTATTAGACTGTTCCAGAGCAGAGCAGGGTGAAATCAGTGACGAAGAACAGAAAATAAATCCATCCTTTCATTCTGGTATAGATAGATGGAGAGCAGGCCAAGGCCACTGCTAGGAAGATAATCAGAGGGTCAAGCCTAGAGAGGGGAAAGCAGAAGAGGAAAGAATGAGCGACATAAAGAGCGGGGAGTCATGGGAGCTCTGTGGAATTCGGTCAGAGGAACAGGCTAGGGTGACAAGTTCAAAATCCAGACCCAGGACAGTGGAAGCACTGATTGTTTATGTGGGTCGGGTACCAGCTTGCCTGAGAAGAGAGTTGGTACCAAGTGTGGCCTCGGAATGCAACAATTCACAAGTCAGGGAGCTATTTCCTTACTAAGTGCATTAATGTTTTACTTAGCTCTGATGGTATCTGTAATATTATTGTCATTAAGAGTTTAGGTATTCCTGAGCTTATCCTAAAATATTTTACTCTCCCTTTTAGAAAGACAGATAGATACACATGCATGTCTTAGGATGCTTTGTGTAAATGCAGATGAGGATGAGCCCCAGGGTGCTCAAGGTCAGAAGAGAACCTCGGATATCAGATGTTAGGGCTCTTGTTATCTGTTGTGTATGTCAGGCTAGTTGGCCCAGGAGCTTCCGGGGGGGGGGGGGGGGGGGGGGGGCTTTTCCTGTTTCCATCTCCAATGTTGCCTTTGGAGTGCTGGGACAACAGATGTAAGTCATGCCATCAGGTTTATGTAGGTTCTCATGTGTGCTTGGGGAATACTTTCCCCAATGAGCCATTTCTTTCCCAGACTTTATCTTGAGAAGTTTCAGTAGAGCCTTACAAATTGTACTGATTATCTCCTGATCAATGGTATAGTTTTGTAATGCTGGTTTTATTCTGGAAGAGAGAGAGAGAGAGAGAGAGAGAGAGAGAGAGAGAGAGAGAGAGAGAGAGAGATTAAAATTAAAATTTTTTTTATCTTAAACTTTGAAATAACACCATCATGGGTAAGGTGATAATTAAATGTAAAAGTTATATGCAAAATGTTCGATCAAGTAGCTGTAGAGGGCTGGAGAGATGGCTTAGTGGTTAAGAGCACTGATTGCTCTTCCAGAGGTCCTGAGTTCAATTCCCAGCAGCCACATGGTGGCTTATAACCATCTGTAATGGGATCTGATGCCCTCTTCTGGTGTGTCTGAAGACAGCTACAGTGTGCTCACATACATAAAATAAATAAATCTTAAAGATAAAAAGTTCAATCAACTCACAAAAGCAAAACTTACAAAATGCCATAGGTCAGTATAAGGTTTTTCATGTTGCTCAGTAGAATTTTGGTGGTTTTGGCATACAACGGAGGTTCTCATTAGTCCAGCTCTGAGGAAACTGTGTTGGGGAAAAAGAGAAGAGATGCTGTAAGCCCCATAGAGGGGAAACTCCCTCAAGAGTAGGACCAAGTTTGGTAAGTCTCTGAGATCTGGAGTGAAATACGACAAAATTTGCATTTATATAGCACTCTTTCTGCACTTGCTTTATGTGTGCTTTCCATATTAAATAAAAACACAATTAAGAGTTAGTTCCAAAATACCAGGTCAAACATATCAAACAAAATCAGGAATGGCAATTAGTGCTGGAATGCCAGAACAAACAGATGGTTATTGAGTTTGGATTTAAGAAGAGAAATAGGATGTGCCAGCTGCATATCAATAAAGAAGTAATTCTGGAGCTCGGGGCGACAAGGGCTGGGAGCTTGGGCTACTGAAAGAGCCAAGTTGGGACAGGAATTCATCCTGTGCAGTGCGTTTATGGGAAACTGTAACAAAGCCAGGGCAGCTAAAGTTATGGGACACTTCATGTGCCAGCCACTAATGGGACACTTCTGTGTGCCAGCCACTGCGCTCCACTATAAGCACCCAAAGACAATCAGATCTGAGATCTGTACTTAAGCCAACCAGAATCCAGTTTAAAGGAAGAAGGCATGTGTGAAGCCACTTGGGACCTTTGCTGTATGTGGTAGTGTGAAGATTTCATTCCAGGCAGAAAAATAAGACCATGCTGTTTTATGTGAAAGGGGGTGGGGGGAGCTCAGAACTCTCGTGCTTTTAAAACCAAAAACCTCTGAAAAAAAAATGAACATATTTTCTTAAGATAGAACTGAAATTGTATAATCTTCCTGTACTCTATTTGATATCAATGGTCACCGAATTCACTACAGAAATGTCACATTTGGCGGTTGCGTTTTGATCACTCAATAGTCTTTCTTTCTTTCTTTCTTTCTTTCTTTCTTTCTTTCTTTCTTTCTTTCTTTCTTTCTTTCTTTCTTTCTTTCTTTCGGTGCTGGAGATTGAATCCAGAGCCTCCTGTGTGCTAGGCTTGGGCTCTATGAACATCTCCAACTCAATACTGAGGCCTTACCTCAGGGCCTGCTGGGTGTGTGATACCCACAGGATACAGTACAAGCACTGTGTTACCTCCATAAGACACAAAGAGCACCGATGAATAAAACGACCTATCACACTTATCTGCCTCTTTTCTGATCACTTCTCTAACTCTGTGTCTGGCTTTGTTCGCCACATCCCCACAGAACCCCCTCCCCAAGGCTCCTTCTATTTGCTTACTTACTTGGTACGGCTTTCTTAAAGGGCTCTTTCCCTCCCTTCCAGGACCAAATCTTGGTTCTGTTTGTTTGCACCTTCCCATAGGTCAGCTCACTCTGCGGGGGGCCTCTCTCATCACAAGTCCTAATAAATATTTGTAATGAAGAAATTCCCTAAGGTTTGCCTCTCTAATCTCCCCGCCGGCTCCTTTCTCCCCTGGGGAGCTCATCCATTCTCAGCAGTCCCCGCTGGGCAGGGGCTCTGGAATCTGCATATTCAGATCTGGCCTGTCACCGGAATGCCTTTCTTATTGTTGCAGGTGTTTACTGGTCTCTTTACCTAATTGTCTCGCTAGCGCCTCGCTTTCAACAACTCCTGCGGACATCACACCCAGACTTGTGGGAAGTGTGAATGGGTGAGAACCGATCAGCTGCCGACCTAAGGAGGGCAGCTTTTTTTCCCTTCCCAAATTGAATCTTTTGTTGTCCACCTGGATGTATTGCTTATAAAGAAGACAAGCCGTTTTCTTTTTCCTCAACAGAAAACTTTTGTGACAGTCCGGAAATGGGATGAAGATAGTGATGGTGGAAAGTTTGGGAACAGAGCGGGTGGATGGGAGGGACACAGGATTCTTAGGGCTGTGGAATTGCACGGTATGATAGTGTAAATGAAGTGTGTGTCAGTACACATCCTGGAAATCAGTGATATGTATAATACAGAGCAGACTATAGTGTAAGCTGTGCACCGAGGCTGTGTGTATACGTGTAGATACAGAGATTATAATAAATGCCTCACCCTAGAACTGGTACATGTGTGTGTGTGTGTGTGTGTGTGTGTGCGCGCGCGCACGCGCACGAGAATGTATGTGTGTGTGAGAGAGAAAGACACACAGAGAGACAGAGAGAGAGAGAGAGAGAGAGAGAGAGACAGACAGACAGACACACACACACACACAGAGAGAGAGAGAGAGAGAGAGAGAGAGAGAGAGGTGTACAAGGGGGCATGAGAGAACTCATGCATACATCACTTAGTTTTATGTGAAGTGAAAAGTTTAAAAATAGTCTATTAAAAAATAAGATAGGAAAACCCAACTTTTACTGGGCTTTAGTGAACACTTGTGCTAGAGGATTACAGTATATTTTAAAAATTACTATATGTTATTTGTTTGTTTTGTGTGCAAGTGAGTGTGTGTGAGAAGGCAGCATGTGGAGGCCAGAGGACAACTTGCCAGGATTAGCCCTCTCCTTCCCTCATGTGGCTCAGGGGATGGAACTCAGGTAGTGAGGCAGGCCAGACAGTGCTTTACCCACTGAGCCATCTTGTAGACCAGAGGCTTACAGTGTTTATACTAAACAGAATCCATGTAGAGAAAATGATTGTTCACAAAGTGAAGGGGGTTTGGGGAGCTGGCTCAGTCGTCAGTATCTACTGTACCAGCATGAAGACTTGAGGTCAGTCCTCAGCTCACACCTAGGAAGCTGGCTCGGGCACGGTGCCAGGGGACTTTAATACCTTTGCTAGAGAGGCTAAGGCAGGTAGGTCCCCAGCCAGGCAGCTTAGCCTAATTATTGAGTTCCAAGCTAAGAGAGATCCTGTCTCAAAACATGCAAACAAATAAAACTCTAAATAAACCCAAGCTGGATAGCTCCTGAGGAGTAAAACCCAAGACTTACTTCACACACGTGTACATATATACACACACATGCATGGGCATCTTTACACACACACACACACACACACACACACACACACACACACACACCCTGGCACATATACATATACCCGTATATATTTGCTCTGTTGTCCCTATACAAAAGAAGCAATTACCTGTTCACTAAGACAGGCGCCCTCTCTCAGAAGACCATCCATCCTCAGCTCCATGAATCTCAGGCCTTCTCCACCTGCCTTTGTGTGCATCTTTTGCTATAATTCTTGCCACCTGTGGCCAGGCCCACTCTTTGCTCATTACTGGAACATTGTCTCAAGTATCTGGACACTCCTGCCTCTTTCTTGACCATTCTATACAATAGCTCCCAATTAAGATGTGCATTTTCATGTCATCTGTTTCCCTATAAACCACACACTATTTCTTAGAGTCTTGACATGGTTTGTCTCAGGCATACCTGGCATATCTGTTCTAGAATCCAGCTGCCTCTAGTCTGTTGAAGGGACATCTTTTGGTGGTATCAACATGTGAATCATGGAGCCTCTAGTGTACAAGACTGGATGGGCACACGTGTGTGGATCCTAGGGCAGAAGGTTTATGCTTCAGCCATTTCAGATTTTTCCGTTTTATCTAGCCTGTATTTTTTTCTCTTTCCTACTAATTTGTTTTCTTTACTTTTGAGACTGACTACTTTTATTGCCCAGGCTAGCCTATAAACTGCAACACCCCCCCCCCCCCCCCCCCCGCCTCAGCCTATTCAGGACTGGGATTTACAGACAAATCCTGTCTTTTTTTGTCGTTTTTCAAGAGAGGCAAAGTAGTTTTAGAGAGATTCAGTGATAAAGTATAAAATTAACCTGTTTTTTCTCACTTATGTTTGTGGGAAGTAGATCTGATACTTTAGCTTCTTTTTCAAAACTCTTGCAGACTTCAAGAGAGATAACATGAGCGAATCATAGAAACTGGTCATCAGAAATATTTGGACCAGGCTTGGCTAACTGTCTGAGAGGGACCACAAGGCAAAACTGGTTTATATTTTTAAATTGTTGAAGAAAAGAAGAAGAAAAAGAAGGAGGAGGAGGAAGAGGTGAAGGAAAAAGAGAGAAAGAGGAGAGGGAGGAGGAGGGAGAAGGAGGAGAAGGAGAAGGAGAAGGAGAAGGAGAAGGAGAAGGAGAAGGAGAAGAAGGAGAAGGAGAAGGAGAAGGAGAAGGAGAAGGAAGAAAAAGCAGAAGCAGCAACAGCAGCAGCCAACTGTGGTAACAAACATTTAATCCCAGTACTTGGGAGGATATATATATATATATATATATATATATATATATATATATATATCATATCTATATATCTATATCTATATCTATATCTATATCTATATCTATATCTATATCTATATATCTATATATCATTTGCGCTGGAGAGATGCCTTAGTGATTAAGAGCACTGGCTGCTCTACCAAAGGATCAGGGATCAATTCACAGCACCAACATGGCAGTATGTAACTCCAGTTCCAGGGGATCTGATATCCTCACACAGATATACATGCAGACAAAATACTAATACACATAAAGTAAATAAAAGAATTTTTAAAAGAGTTATTTTTATACATATGAACATTATATAGAATTCAAATGTCAGTGTCTTTTATATTGAGTTTTGTTTCATTTTTTTTTGACAGAATCTCATTATGTAGTACTGGCTAACCTCAAACACATATGTGAACCAGGCTACTCTGGAACTCACAGAAATCTATCTGGCCTGGCTCCCAAGTGCTAGGATTAAGGGTGTACACCACCACCACTCAGCTAACAACGTTTTATTAAAACTTGTGATCCATTTCCTAATGGCCTGTGTCTGCTTTGGGGCTACCATGGCAAAGTTGAAGCTGTGACCAAGAGATTATAACCTATACAATCTAAAGATGAACTTTGCAGCTTGTGACAGCAAAGTTTGTCCTGCTCTGATATGAACAATCAGAATAGGTACCCACAACAGCCTCCTGATTGCTGTTCTGAATGGAGCAGGGGCTTCTGGGATCTAACTGCTGGACCCTTGGGAGATGCCCTTCTCATGAAACACAATGGGAATAGTGCCCCCTGGAGGAGGTCATGAATTTAAACGGGCCCCTGAATGGAATGAAGATGGCTTTTAAACACTGACAGGTTAATAATTGCTGGTTTTTATGAGTTGTAGTATGGTATGGCACATCTGTACATTGTGCGTGATTGCCTCATGATGTTTGGTTCTGATAATAGTTCTGCTGGAAAGTCCCTTACTGTGGAACTCAGGCAGATTGATTCCGACTTCAGTTCTTACCTGTTAAAGGAGAAGAGTGCATTTATAATGGTTTTAAAATGTTCCCCGCCTCCCTCCCTTGCTTCCTCCCTTCATCTTTTCTGAGCAAAATCCTTGACTCACACACATTAAACATTTGAAAGTAGAAGTGGATCCCAGCCTGAGGCTCCCTCAGTGGCCTATGAGGGGATGGAGAGAACTCAAACTCCCCTTAGCCTTAAAAGACAATAGTTCTGTGTGCTCAGACTCCTCTCTGTTAGCATCTGAAACAGCCTGGACCAGTCCTTTTCAGAAGACTTGTTGGCAGCCCCAGAATCTCTGATGCCACTGGGCTCAATTATTACTACCTCTCAAAAGATTGTGCTCACTAGTTGTTAAAACTCGACACAAGCTAGAGGTACCTGAAAGGAGGGAGCCTCAACTGAGAAAATGCCTTCATTCCAGCTGTAGGCAAGCCTGTAGAGCATTTTCTTAATTAGTGATTGATGGGGGATGGCCTAGCATATTGTGGGTGGTGCCATCCTAGGGTTGGTGGCCCTGGGTTCTATAAGGAAGCAGGCTAAGCCAGCCCTGGGGAATGAGCCAGTAAACAACACCTCTCCATGGACTCAGCAGCTCCTGCCTCCAGGTTCTGTGCTGCTTGAGTTCCTGTCCTGGCTTCCTTCAGAGATGGACTGCAATGCAGAAGTGAAAGCCAAATAAACCCTTTCCTCCCCAACTTGCTTCTGGTCATGGTGTCTCATCACAGCAATAGTAATGCTAACTAGGACAGAGACCAGGCATTAGTCAGCCAGATGCTCTTGATACTAGACCTGCTTGAATTCACTGACTACTTCCTGCTTGCAGAAACTAGGCTAAGCCCTTAAAGTAACTTTTGCCATTTAGTATGGACAATAGTTCAGTGAGAGGCACAGCAGTCATAACTGTTTTATAAAAGTAAAGGTTCTGGAGCCTTGTGAAGGATGTTATTACTATTCGGTAGTGTAAAGGTTGGTTGTACACTCAGGTTTTGCTGGATGGCCATTTTTAAGGAGGCACTGTAATTCCCCAATCTTTCTCAGGCAGCCTTTTGAATTAAAACTCATTATTCGGTGGTTTGAATGAGAAATGTCCCCACAGGCTCACAGAGTAGTCTCTCAGTCCCAGGTTGGTGTTGCTGTTTGAGGAGGCGGAGTCTTTCTGGAGGAAGTGCGCCACTTCATAGTCTTCCTCCCCTTTCTGTTCTCTTCCTGCTTTCTGACTGTTGTTGATGATGTGATCTCTTAGCTTCTTGCTCTGGCCATCTGCTGCCAGGCCACCCCTGCCATTATGGAATTTCCTTCTGAAACTGGAACTCCAAATAAACTCTTTCTTCTGAGTTGCCTTGGTCATAGTACTTCATTACAGCCATCTTTGATGTCTGCCTCATTGGCTGAGTGATTTGGAGCAGAAATGAGTTTCTGTTTCCTCCTTGACCAGGTGGGAATAATGACTAGACCATGCAGATTAGTTAGCTAGGTCATGTGGTCAGTTCCTAGAACAGCTCCATGCTCAATAATCTGCTATCAGTAATGGACACATATTGTCTCCTCCTTTTTGACTTGGTAAGCAATTCTTTAGACATATCGCCATGAGCCTTTCCAGGCTAAATGGACTACCTTGATTTCCTTTAGTCATGTTCTTTGGTTTTATAAATGTTATTATTTTAAACTCAATTCAAGGCTGATATCTTTCATTTGTCCTAATGGACCAAGTAGTGTCTTATTTTACTGTCTATCAATACTTCCACTCTGGTTTGGATAAATGTTCCCAAAGGCTCATTCCCTAAACATTTGGCCAATAGTCTGTGTGATGGTTTGTATATGCTTGGGCCACGGGGTGGAACTATTAGGTGTGGCTTTGTTGGAGTAGGTGTGTCACTGTGGGTGTGGGTTTAAAACCCTAGTCCTAGTTGTCTGGAAGTCAGTCTTTTCTTAGAGGCCAGCAGATGAAGATGTAGAACTCCCACTTTGACAATAATGGACTGAAACTCTGAACCTGTAAGCCAGCCCCAATTAAATTTTGTCCTTGTAGAATTGCCTTGGTCATGGTGTCTGCTCACATCAGTGAAACCCTAACTAAGACAGTCTGGGAGGTAAAGAACCTTCAAGAGGGGAGCCAGGTACAGTGATACACAACTTTAATCCTAGCACTCAGGAGGCAGAAGCAGGTGGGTTCAAGGCCAGTTTGATCTACATAATGATTTCCAGGACAGCCAAAAGGAGGAAAAAGGAGTGGGGGACCTTTGAGTGACTTGGGTCACACCTTTGAGGAGATATTAGTAATTCAGTCTCTTATCTCCCTCTTTCCCTCCCTTCTCAGCTGCCATGAGACCAGCAGCATTGTCTCCTCTCCACCCACCCCACACACACACCCCAGGTTTCCCTTCATGATGGTTGCCTTCCTATAGGTGTAAAAACAACCAGGTCAATAAACCTCAGAAAACCTGAGAAACTGTGGATCCAAACACACCATTTCTTCTTCTTTTCCTCCTCCTCCTCCTCCTCCTCCTCCTCCTCCTCCTCCTCCTCCTCCTCCTCCTCCTCTTCTTCTTCCTCCTCCTCCTCCTCCTCTTCTTCTTCCTCCTCCTCCTCCTCCTCCTCCTCCTCCTCCTCCTCCTCCTCCTCTTCTTCTCTTCTCTTCTTCTTCTTCTTCTTCTTCTTCTTCTTCTTCTTCTTCTTCTTCTTCTTCTTCTTCTTCTTCTTCTTCTTCTTCTTCTTCTCCTTCTCCTTCTCCTTCTCCTTCTCCTTCTCCTTCTCCTTCTCCTTCTCCTTCTCCTTCTCCTTCTCCTTCTCCTTCTTCTTCTTCCTTTCTGTCTTGATATTGCTGATTCTATTTTTAGATATTTTATTTATTTACATTTCAGATGTCATCCCCTTTTCCCATCCCCCTAAAACCCCCATCCCATTCCCCTTCCTCCTTTTTGCTTTTATACCATTTTAATTACATGCAAGTATTAAGGTCAGTTCTAGGTTGAGGAACTAGCAATACAATAGATTCAAATAGTCAAGGATCAAGCAAGACAATAAACATAAATAGTCAAAGAACAAGCAAGGCAATAAACAAAATTCCGGGAACACTCACATGATCACTGTTTCTAAGGGCTTATCAGGATGACCAAAATATCTCAGCTTACCTCCCTGTCCTAGCCCAGAGTCATTTCCATGTCTGAAGCCTACTTCTTTGTTCTAGCCCAAGATTTATATTCCTGCCTGAAATTACTTCTTTGTCCTAGCCTAATGTCAGAATCCTGCCTGAAGCCCACTTCTTTGTCCTTGGCTAATGTCAGATTTCTGCCAAGCAGCCCATTTCCTTGTCCTTAGCCCATGTCAGATTCTTGCCAAGCAGACCCAAAAGCTCTCTGCCTCTCCCCGTTTTTTATTTCATAAACAAGACTGAGTCTATCTTAGGTTGTTCTGCCGAGAATGCCTTCCTTATCCATTGTGGAATATGCATTATCAAAAGCAATGTGCTTTTGTCTTAGGTTGGTAAGGCTCTGTGCAGAATCTTACCTGTCCTTGGCTTGCCAGCCTGTTAATTTAATAACTCTGTCTGGGAGTCTGCTTCTTCTTTTTAAATTGCTTATCTCTGGTAATTTGTTATAGCAATGTAAAGCTGACCTATGCAGATACTCTCTTGTTCATCAAATGTGTTTTTTTCACTTTTTCATGTACATTGTGCTGGGAGAGACATTGGCTATACAAGGCAAGAGAAAGGCACAGGTTTCTTAGTCTAAAAGAGAAAGTCTTTGATGCAGATTTTACCTCAACTCACTGGGTTCTTGGCTGTGAGTTGCCAAGCCTCAATGATGTCACCGACAAGCCAGGAAATAGCAATTCTTAGTGGGGAGTGCATGAGAAGAGGTACTGAACTTCTAATTGCTTCCCACTTCTTTTGCACCAGTCAGAATTCTACGTTCAGTAGCTTTCTGCTAGCTGAAGTTTGAAGCATTTACCAGTCCATCCCAGGCTTAAGGCACTATATTTTTATGCTCACTTCATTCAGGACATTTCAGCTGTGAGGTCTCTGTGAGAGACAGAGGCAGGCCCTGCTCTCCCATGGCTGGATAGCTAATAGAGCTGCCAGGAACTACATTCCTCTAGGACCTCAGGTCAGCTCTCTGTCACTTTGGCTAGGTTTTGTCCTATAGTTGCTGACAATCTACTGAAGTTGTGAGAAAACCCAAAGTAAGTAAGAATCTGAGGAATAGTTAAAGTTTAGTGTCAAATGACCTTTAACAGCAACAAATACCTTGGCCGTGGGTGGGTAGGGAGTAGCCCTCTCTGAAGCATTCCCAGCCAGTGGTCAAAGGTCAGCATTTGTTGGTGGAGTCTTCAGGAACATAGCATTACTGTTGAGAGTGTGTCTAGGGCAGTGGTTCTCAACCCCAGCTGACACTGGCCACAACTAGAGTACTTAAAACCCAAATTTAAAACAAACAGATGAAAATCAAAAAACAAAATAAGGGCTGGGAGATGACTTAGTAATCAAGAGCACATACTGTTGTTGCAGGGGACCTAAGTTTGGTTTCCTGCATCCTCATTGGGTGGCTCACAACACCCTATAACTCCAGCTCCAGGAGATCCAATGCCCTCTTCTGGCCTCTGTGGGCCCTTGCGCCTGCATTCAGACGTCCCCAATTAAACACACAGGCATACATGTAATTAAAAAAAAATCTTAAAAAAAACAAAATAAAACAAACTCTCTTAATGGTAGATTCTCATTTAACTGCTCTGGAGTGAAGTCTGGGTATTGAGATCTTAAGAATTCTCCATCAGAGTTTTCAGCATGATAGCCATCAAATCAGTCCCATGTGGCTAGTGACTCTTCAAAATGTGGCTAGTGGGACTGAGGACCTGAATTTTCATTTTAATTCATTTAAATTTAAATGTAAAATAGTCACCCAGGGCTTGGGGCTTCAGTTGTGGGCAGTACTACAGGTCTATAGTAATTAGTGGAAGATCGCTGTTGGAGAGAGCTGTCTAACTGACATTAATTTCATTTAGTAGCCTTATGAGGTGTTGATAATGCCTGATGAACAAGGCAGAACTCAGGGGACTCAGTAAGGTACTGAGAGTTGCACCATCAGGCAAAGGCTGAGCAGTCACCAGGCAGGACTGTGTGACTGCTGTGAGAGGAACTTGAGGCACAGCCACCCCAGAGGCCTTACTCTGGACTTCCCTGGGAAACTCAAATGTTGGGGCACACTGACCTGGCCCTGCCGGGAGCAGGTAGGGCCTGCACTCTGACTCTAATGACACAGCCTCGATTGGGCTAAATAGTCTACCTAAGGATCTTGGCCTGCCTAATAACAAATATAGAGTTCAGATTTTGCAGAAGGTTCTAGAATAAGCCCCAAACAAACATCATGTTTTGAAAGGCATGGTGGTGGAGGACCAATGGTGGCTCAATGAAGGAGCTTGTAGGGACCTGGGGACAGGACAGCTGGCCAAGCATGAGGTGTTTCAGGTCCACCAAACCACACTGGTTACCCACAATGCAACAGGGCTTTGTCTTTTGGTGTTTCAAATACCTACCTGCAAAATTTAAGGACACAAGTTCATCTTATTTGTGTTTGGAATATGTTCTGGAGAAACTAATGAGCAGGCTGCACAGCATCTGTGCAGATTTGGAAGGGCGTGTCCTTTAGACCTGATCTTTGACTGGAGAAGGTGGGTCTGAGCTCCTCACTGAGTGGGCCTGTTGAGGGAAGCTGCAGAGTATGAGGCATGGGTCCTTTGGTAGGGTGAGTTTATGCTTGCCACTATAAAGAGGTCATCAAGGTGGAAGGGCCAAGTAAGGAAAGATTATCTGAGGTCCTACACCCATGAAAGTCCAGGAAGAGCTTGGAAAAATCTATCTGCAACTGACTTGTCAATACAGAAGCACAGTTACAAGCAAAAGAGACACCCTTCTCCTTCCCTAGGATTTGTTTATTTTATATCTATGATTTTTGTATGCAATGTGTACATGTACTTTGTGTCTGGTGCCAATGGAGGCCAGAAGAGGGTGTCGTATCCCCTTCCAGTGGAGTTACAGATAGAGATGTGACCCATCACTTTGTGCTTGGAATTGAACCAGAGCAGCAAGTGCTCTAACGCTACATGGATAGCTTTAATTGGTTTCAAACTATGGTTTTTAAAACTATGCCATGGGCGCAAGGGAGAGAGAGAGAGAGAGAGAGAGAGAGAGAGAGAGAGAGAGAGAGAGAAAGAGCCAGAGCCAGAGCCAGAGCCAGACAGAGACAGAGAGAGAGAGAGAGAGAGAGTTCAGGGGTTAAGAATGTATATTGCTCTTGTTGAGGCCCTAAGTTTGGTTCCCAACGTCCATGTCAGGTGGCTCTGTCAAGTGGCTCACAGATGAGCCTTTAACCCTGCTCTAGGGAGCTCTGACTCCTCTGGCCCCACAGGTATGCATCCATACAAAGAGGTATGTTTGTACTCTCTAGCCCATGGCATGGTTTCCCATATCAGCTACACTAATTTATAACTTCTCCCAAAGTAAACACAAGTTCTGCACACTTTTAGGAGTGTACTCTCTCTCTATATATATCCAACCCTTGCCTAGTCTCAACCAAGAACCCGTGGATCCAGTTGGAAGTGTAAAGGATAAGAAAAAGTTGAAAGAATGGATCTCAGGTAGCTCATGACCTTTTGGGGTGAAAAAAAATTGTACACAAAACAATTAGGAATGTCTAGAAAAGTCCAATTAGCTGGTAAGGTTTATCTATATGCACGGTAATAGTTTAGAAACTTGAGGCTTACTTCAGGATACGTAATGGAAGTTATTTCGATGGTTTACAGATTCCTTAGGAAATTAGCATTTCCCATGGAAGGCTGACAACAAACTTGGAAGGGGGTTGCAGTATCACTGGTGTCCACCAGATGATGCCACTATTCAGTGGAATTCTAGATGGTTTGGCTTTGGGGAGGATGGTGTAATTGTTGTAAATTTGAGATAATGCCTTGAAAGACACTTTAATTATTTCAGACAACAATTTTTTTTACTGTAATTTTGCACAGAGTTCATGCCTATTAGCTATGGAGAATTGGAAAACAAAGAAAGACTTAAATTTCTCTTAAGTAAATTCTCTACGTTGATTCATTTTCTAAGCCAAGTCTCTCTCTCCTTGTAGTGTTTGCGCTGTGCAAGTCAAGTGACTGGAAATGAATAGAAGCTGGCACGGATCTATACCTGGAGACCAAGGCTGGAAGAGAAGACCGCTACCTTGGAGGTAAACTTTTTACTCTATTAGACATTTACTCTCACTAAAATATGCAAATATATTCCCTTCAGTGAGTCTTGATAAACAACAGATTTAGCCCAGCGGAAAAGCTAGTGTGGACAGCTTGGTGCAATTATATGCAGCATTAATGAGCTGTGGGTTCTTACCTCAAGTGTTGATATTAGTAATCTTTGATAATAACGGAACATCTAACCTTTGAAGTAAAATGTTCTGGTGTGGCTGGGTATTTCCAACCATGAGCATTTATTATTTTGTTTGACAAATTGGCCTGCCTTGGAATATTAAACACCCACTCTTTGGAGGATAAGGAAGATGAAAGAAACTCCATTCACTGTGCTCCCAAGAATCTCAGAGCTCTTGCAAGGTTTTATCCTAAAGATCTCATCTCTGTGAACCTCAGGAAAGGGGTGTCACAGGCATTCTCGTTTCCCCGTTCTCGGCTCAGGGAGGTAGGTTTGTTGGCTTTAGTCTAGCCTGCCTGAGACAGGGGTTTTGGGGTTGTCTGTCTTACTGTGTGGCTCCACAAAGCCCTGCCCTCTCAGAAGAGTCAAACTGAAATTCTACTAGAAATGCCTTCAGGAAAGGCCTGTCTAGAAGGAGATGGAACAAGTCACAAATGCCCTTATTTCTGTTGCTCCCAGGAAGGATTGCTTCCTTTGCATTCCTGTGAGACACTCAGATCTCACAGTGACCAAAACACACTTTTAATGTTATTATGGTTATTGTCATTATTGTTACTAATCACCATATTGAGTGGTAGAGTCACCTTATTGCCCAAGCTGGCCTTGAATTCCAGGGATGTAATTTTCTTGCTTTAGTCCCCTGAGTAGATGGGTTTAAAGGTATGTGCCATTAATCATGGCAAGATATTATTATTATTATTATTATTATTATTATTATTATTATTATTTCAGTGTTAGAGATTGAACTTAGGCACATACTACATGCTAGCCAACTGTTCTACTGATGAACTATAACTAAGATCTAAAATTGATCAGATATGGTAACCAAAGTTCACTGAGTAGTTATGGTAAACACACCATGTAAACTAACTTGAATATATCATCTTAATTTTTCCAAGCACATTGCAAGTCGTATGCTAACTCTGAATCTGCCCCATCCTTTCATTGACATCATCCTGATTTTGTAGTTATCATTCTCTTCTGAGTGGTCACAAGCTGTGGGAGGGAAGCACTTCAAATACCAGAGTTGAGTCGTGGTTGGTACAAGACCACACCAATCCTGGGAACTTTGTCTCCTTTGCTTATGATGGATTAGGAGTAAAAATGTGTTCTGGGCCTTCATAGGTCTAAGAGGACATCATTCTGGCCTTTCAGTTGAATTATACATCACAGATTAGCTCTGTTCCCCACTATGTCATGATAAAAACATCTCTTCAATAGTCATAGGAAGCTACTGATTACTTCATTTGTTTTATTTCTTTGAAGTGTCAGAAATCAATCCCAAGGCTTTGCATAGACTTGGTAAGAGTTGTGTCACTGAACTACAACCTAGCCTCTAGTTGTTTTTGTTTGTTTGTCTTTTGTCTGTTTATTAATTTTTTTGCAATTTTATTTGTTTTTCTTTCATGTCCATGAAAATTTTGCTTGCATGGATGTCTGTGCATCCTAAGTATACAGGGTCCAGAAGACACAAATCCTCTTGGAGTTGTAGGTGGTTATGAGTCATCCTGTAGGTGCTGGGAATTGAACTCAGGTCCTCTGGAAGAGCAGTCAGTGCTCTTAACCACTGAGTCCTCTGTATATTCATTGGTTTTGAAATAGGGTCTCACTATATAGCCCTGGCTGACCTGAAACTTGCTTTGTAGATCAGAATGGACTTGACTCACAGATATTTACCTACTTTAACCTCCCCAGTTCTGTTATTAAAGGCATGTATCACTCACTATGCCTGGCTAACTCTTAGTTTCAAAACATGTGTGTGTGTTTGGGCCAGGGTCTCATGTATTCCAGACAGGGTTTGAACTCGTTATATGTCTGAGGATGATCTTGAACCTCTGATTCTCTCACTTTTATATCTCTGGTACTTAAATTACAGATGTAAACTACTATGGCAGGTTTTATGTGTTGCTGGGGCAAGGAAGTGGAAACAGCTGTATAAGATTCACAATATATTTTAAACTAAAGATTCTGAAAACTGAGACTACCTCAGAGTATCTTGGGTACATGATAAGCAAATTTACTATCACTGACCTATATGTATAAAATTTAAAATTGACCAATCAGACTATGGTAACTAAAATCCACTGTTATTATAGTCTACATATCATATAAACTAATATGAACATATCATCTTAATTTTTATAAACACATTATTAGCTGTAACTCCAAATCTATCCTGTCCCTTTATGGAAATCGTTAGTTGATGATTAAATGGTTGTACTCACACACAGTTAAAAGAACTTTCTTCAAATGCTTGGAATCAGAAATACTTTAGATTTCTGAATTTTTATGTCTAATTTTTTTTTGTTGTTTTTTTTTTGTTTTGTTTTTTGAGACAGAGTTTCTCTGTGTAGCCCTGGCTGTCCTGGAACTCACTCTGTAGACCAGGCTGGCCTCGAACTCATAAATCCGCCTGCCTCTGCCTCCAGAGGCTGGCGATTAACGATTAAAGGTGTGCTGGGATTAAAGGTGTGCGCCACCACCGCCCGGCCATGTCTAATTTTTTATGTGTGCATGTTCACATGCATGCAGATGCTCATGTGTATGGTGCACATATAGTATGTTTGTGCACATGCACTCAGAGGCCAGAAGTTGTTGAGTGTCTTCCTTGACTGCTCTTCATCTTGTATATTGAGGTAGGATCTGTCATCAGAACCTAGAGCTCACCTGTTCAAGAGTTAGCTAGCTTGCTTCAAGGGTGCCTGTGTCTGCTGTGATTACATGGGTTCCATGCCTTTCTGGCATTTTAATGGGTTATGAGGATCCTGTCTTAGTCATTTTCTATTGCTATGAAGAGACACCATGACCACAGCAACTCTTATAAAGAAAAGCATTTAATTAGGGCTGGCTCACAGTTCAGAGGTTTAGTCCATTGTCATCATGGCAGGAAGCACGGTGGTGCACAGGCTGAGAGTTCTACATCTGGATCTCCAGGCAGCAGGAAGAGAGTGACACTGGGCCTGGCTTGGGCATCTGATACCCAAAGCCCACTCCCCAGTGACATATTTCCTCCAATAAGGCCACACCTATTCTGATAAGGCCATGCCTCCCAAGAGTGCCACTGTGTGAGCCCATTGGGCCATTTTCATTCAAACCACCACAGATTGCATCTAGTCCCCACATTTGCAGCTTTGACCTGATACACTATCTTCCAAACCCCAGATTTTGAATGTTTCAGAAGTTTGAAATATTTGCATACATGTAGGGAAATAGCTTGAGACTGATACTTAATTTTAAGCCTGAGATTCATGTCTCATGTATACTTTATACACATAATCCAAAAGCAAATTAATACAGTATTTTTTTAAAAATAAATTTGGGCTTAAAACAAAATTTGTGTTGACTGAACCATCAGACTTGTAGTGTCTTACCGGCATTCAACCTATTTCAGATTCTGGAGCATTCTGGATTTTTGTGTAAGGGGTGCTCAGCTTTGGACAAAGCCTAGAACTCAGTGTTCCTCTCCATTTGCTGCTGTTATGGTTACCCTTAGGCTTATTACTGTGACTTTGAGAGCACCAGACACGGAACTCCATCTGTGCACACAGTGGAGTAGACTGAAGTAGAAGACAATGTATTTCCTTCAGGCTCCTGAGGGGTTGACTTCTCCCTTTCAGAGAACCTTTCTGGTCCCCTGACTCTGACTAGCCTCTCCTGTGTCAGTTATTGCATTTATATAATGTCCCAACAGGGTAATTATCTACAACTGTGCTATTTGGAGTGTCTACATGGGGCATTTAAAGAGTGCCTTGTAATCATGGGTGTACTGGAAAACCAGTGCACCCGCCAGCCAATTATCACAGAATCACAGGACTGGAAGGGATGACAGATGTTATTAAGTCCAGCTCTGTCCCCAGCCCAAGCCTCAGGGTAGAACCCTAAATTTATCCATTGTGCTCTGACACAGTCCAACTTTATCTGGAAAATGAAGCACTTCTTGGAGGGGAGGGTTTGGGAGTATGACCTTGACTCTGATTCCTTCCTGAGAGTAAACCCTCCCATATGCCCGACTGCCCATTTTTTGAATTAGTCAAAACCCCAGTTTGTCTCTTTCCTTTGTTTCACCCAGAGTTTCCAGCCTTGGCACCGAGGGATGGGGGTGGGGACTTTTGTAGATGGACACACTTCCCTGTGGACAGCAGGCCTCCGGCCAGCTGAGCTCTGGAGCTAGCAGAGATTCATGCAGCCTGGGTCCTCAGCCGAGGAGCAGAGAACACCATGGTCTTTTTCTAAATCAACTGACCTGGGGGCAAGCTTCTTGGGTCGAGGACGCCAAGTTAGTAAGAACATTTGAAGCTTCTCCCCTTGTACAGGCTTTCGACATCAGCGCATTCAAATCAGCATCTACCCTCCTCCTACATTCTCCCCAGGCTGAGGTCCTTCATTCTTGGGGTTCATTTGATCCGTTTCCATAGTAACATCCACTTGTTGCATTTTGAATCTCCCATCACGGTCCTTGCAATTTGCCAGCTAAGCCACCGATCACAGGCGTGTGCAGCACCAGGTTAATAAGACAAAGTCTGTTTTACTTTGGCCCCCCCCCCCCTTTTCTCTTCTTTCCATTGAGGACAGCCTTACAAAAGAGAGGGGCTTTTGGCTTTCAAAATCCTGAGACCTCTGCTCATTATCCTGGATGATACTCGACTGACTCAGTGTGCACACCATTTCCATGCTGTATCTGGGCAGCTGCTCTTCTGAGCAAACCATGGCAACAGCTGGGAGCGAGAGACAAGGCCAGCGAGACCGGTTGCTTAGGGCATGTGGGTGTGTGTCAAAGGTGATACACCTCTTTATTTCAAAGGTAAGGCACCCAGGATGGAAACAATTCTGCTGCGATGCTCGACATCCTTTTTTGAAGGCTAGAATTGAGGTTGGAGTCCAAATAACGTTGCTTTGTTTTCAGGGAATCTGGATGCTTCGTGTCAGTGACATTAATCAGAGAAGCCCGGAGCTCTGTGGATTCCTGCCGCTTTGACGTTTCAGATGTGTACCGACCGGAGTTAGCCACTGTTTCCCCAGGGTGTGTTTAGTCTAATAGATATAAGCCAGGACCTGCAAGACGTATTAGTGATGAGAGGGAAAAAAACTCTCCGCATAAGCAGAATCACAGAGAGAAATCCGATAAGGGGATCAGCAGATCAAAGCGATCATTGCTGACTATTCCTTCGTACCAACTTGAATGACATGCTTCCTGCCCGCACCAGTCTCCTTCCCTGCCCTGAGATTTTTAGCGTACAATATCTGTTGATGTGCTGCACATGTTGCTTGTTTGTTATTTGTTGCTTGCTGCTCCTGGAAGCCTGTTGGAAGACTAAAGAAAAGTGCTCCGGGCTAATGGATGCCCTGCCTTGTGTGCGGCTGGGACTTTAGTGAGGGCACACGGAAGGGCGGTGTTCTTCTCTTTAGGAGATGCCAGGTACGGAGCAAGAACTGACTGGAGGTGCAGAGGCAGAAGGCTTAACCTTCAGAAGAATGCCTGAATGTTCTGCTTGTCTGGTTACATTATGGATTTTAACAGAATCCTTGAAAAGGGAAAACAGAGGAACATAACGATCCAGTGCCTACGGCTTCTTGGCTGCAGATGCGCCAAATACTCTAACAAATGAACACAGAAATCAAGGGCAGTCTGTAACACAGCATCATTCTGAAGACCTCTTTCAAAGGCAGGCAAAATCAAAAAGGGGGAAATTGTCTAAATTAAAAGTAAATGCTTGTGACTGCAAACAAGCCAGTCAAATGCTTAAAAATGCAACGAAGGAGCCCAGGAGATTGTCTGGACTCAGTAGGTCCTGTCGGTGAGGTTGGCACACTACAGACCCTGGGTGCACTCCAGAACCTTCTGGGCCTTTGGGAAATGGTTCTGAAGCTGATTGGGGTTGGATGGCTGATTCCTAGCTGGCACTGTCCTGTTGAGGCCTGGGAGGCTGCAGAAATCTGGACTGGATTCTTAGATCACGTTATCCAGTACTCGAGTCCTCTGTGGGCCTTGGTCTCCGAGGGCTGCTTCTATTTCAATGCAACCTACATAAGTCAGCTAAGCAACCAGAGAGCAAAACTGACTTGCTTCCCAGGAAAACCCAGAAGAAAGGCTGGGCAGGGCTGGCTGTACCTAGGGGCTCAGTGAGGTATGAAAGCCTGGCTTGCTTTGTCTCTTTCTGCTTGGTCCCCTGTGGCTCTGCTCTTGGTTTTAAGGGGGATGACAATTGCCTTTAGGGTGGCATACATTCCCAGCCAGGCTCAGAGACAGTGAACAAAGGCATGTCCCTCCCCTAAACATCAAACCCAAGTCACAAATCTTCTTACTCCACTGTAGGTCCCTGCTCTCACCCTTAAGCTGTACTCTTGAAATCAATGTGGCAAAGAGAAAAGACAAGCATTGTTGGTTTAGGCATCAAGTACTTCCTGCTTTAGAATTTTCATTGCCATCACAAAATAATGCAAGCGACAAGGAGTGGAGGGAGAGAGGGAAGAGGAAGAGACTAATTATAACCACCATGTTTTCCCTTTTCCCATTTCATTTGAGGGGCCCCTAGCATGATGGGACGGTGCTGCTCACATTCAATCTGTTTTGCCTCTTTATCTAATGTTCTTCGGACATGCCCTCACAAGCTCACCCAGGGATGTTCCACCATGGCAAACAGTGTGAAACAGCAAAGCTTAGACTTTCCATATAATGTTCAGGAGGCCTTTGTACTCCAGCTGTGTTTCGGCTCAGCTTTATACAGCATGATTCTGGCTTCTTAACTTACCCATTTTTATCTCCTTCTTTCAGATTTGGTATCTCTACCTAGCTCTATCTGGCTTTTCTTCTATTCCCAACAAAGTCAGCTGATTCTTGTATCTGGCCTTTGGACATGATGTTCCTGCTCTAATTCCCATTTGTGCCTCTCAATGAGGTACACTAGTGCCTATGAGTGCCAATCTCTTGGTCTTCCAGCATGGCCTAGAATGGCCCAGTTTGGAATGCTATGGGAAGTCACCATCACTGTCATGTTGGTGGTTGGGGGTGGGGCGGCAGAGTCTGGTAGACTGTCCTATGATGAGTGTCTGGGATGAGATCTCCAATGCCACTGGCACTGTGCTGTTATGCCACAGCACACTGTGTGAGCTAAGGAGATTGTGCATCAGAATGCTGACCTCAGTCAGCTACAGAGTGTGTCGGTGCCCATGCAGAATAAGTAGTCCTGGTATGTCAGTTTAAGTTGCAGACTCTGAAGAAGTAAAGTCCAGCCGTGGGGCTGGGCAGTCATGAATATGTGTGTGGAGTCCTTCCTGGGGTTCCTATTGTATGCAGCTACAGGGGATCCCAGATCCCCTGCTTCACATATGTTGGACACCTCTATCTATTTGGTCTGTGTCATCCTAGAAGTTATGTCTAAACCAGCCCTGGCTAACTGTCTTAAGAGAACACACGGGTTCTATGGATGAAAGAGTCTATTATTCTTTTGAAACTTTATACATGAGAAAGTTCAGTTGGCTTAGAAACCCATCCATATTATCAGAAGACACATAAATATTACATTTATCAATAATGGCAATGGATAATTAATGGAGTCTTTAAATATTTCACTGCTATGCATTCTAGATAGATATAAAGTGACTTCAAAGGGCTGAGCAAATGGCCCAGTTGGAAAAATCCCTGCTGCATGATCGTGAGGATCTGAGTTTGATTCCTAGCAACCATGCAAAAGCTGTTTGTGGCAGTGTGCACCTTTGATTCCACTGCTGGGGAAGAAGAGACAGGTGGCTCCCTGGGAATTACTGGTCAGCCACCCCAGCCACACTGTTAAGCTCTGGGTTTAGTGAGAAACTTTGTGTTTAAGGTGGAGTGTAACTGAGGAAAATATTCAGTGTTGACCTCTGTCCTCCATATATACACATAATGTGTCTTAGGGTTTTACTGCTGTGAACAGATACCATGACCAAGGCAACTCTTTTTTTTTTTTTTTTTTTTTTTTTAAAGATTTATTTATTTGTTTTATGTGAAGAGAGCATTGGATCCAATTACAGATGGTTGTGAGTCACATGTGGTTGTTGGGAATTGAACTCAGGACCTCTGGAAGAGCAGTCAGTGCTCTTAACTCCTGAGCCATCTCTCCAGCCTGACCAAGGCAACTCTTGTAAGGACAACATTTAACTGGGGCTGGCTTACAGGTTCAGAGGTTCAGTCCATTATCATCAAGGTAGGAACATGGCAACATCCAGGTAGGCATGGTGCAGGAGGAGCTGAGAGTTCTACATCTTCATCTGAAGGGTGCTAGCAAGAATACTGACTTCCAGGTAGCTAGGATGAGGGTCTGGAAGCCCACACCACAGTGACACACCTACTCCAACAAGGCCACACCTTCTAATAGTGCCACTCCCTGGGCCGAGCACATACAAACCATCACATAATGCATACATATATATAAATGTACCCACAAACACATATGTACCCCCAAATGACTTCCTTTACTGGAACATATTCACACAACTGTTCTTCATTTAAAACTCATGAGAGTGTTTTATTTAAAAGGTATCTCATTTTTGGAATTTCAAGAAACTTTCCTTTAAAAGTCAATATTTTGGAGGCAGATCTGATGGTATATGATTATAATCCCTGCACTTGGGAGACTGAGGCAGAAGTATTACAATGTCATATTTATCCCAAGTGACATAGCCGTATCCTGTCTCAAAAGAGATTAAAAACATTGACATTTTTGCTATTAACATTGACATTTTTGCCATTATTGGCATAATTTGATATAAAAAGGTTGCATTTTAAAAAAAGCTCATTTTTTTTAATTTAAAAAATTCACAATGGCTTTATTTGGTAAGATTCAAAGATTTAAAATTTATCAATATTGTGTGTGTGTGCACAGCATGTGCAGATGTGCCACAGCATAGGTGGAGAGAGATCAGAGATCAGTTTAGCGGAAGTGAGTCTCTCCTTCCACTGTCAGCAGCAAGCACCTCGGCTATCTTGCTGGTCTGTGATTCAAATTTTAAAATACTCTCAATAAAAGTTACAATATCCCAAAATAAGCCACCTTAATATTACATAAATTGTCTGTGTATCTGCCTACCTACCCAACTATTTATATCTATCTATCTATCTATCTATCTATCTATCCATCCATGTATTATTTATTTACTGACCTGTTTAATCCATTGGTGTGTTTCTGCTTGTCCTGTCTGCTCTTAGTGCTTTGGTGACTTTATGCTGACTCTGCTCAGGGCATTTAATTGCTGTGGGGAGGATTAAGTTCATTATACAGCAATGGAAGAAGAATCAATGTTAAATGTTTGATACCTACAGCAAGACTGTGGGAGTCAGACTTTGGAACAGAGGGAGTATCCTCTTGGTTTCTAAAGCTTCCATTGGTGAATCAAAGGCTGAAGATTTCCCTTGAAGCTCAGGCGGTGACATACTTGGGGGAAGAGGGAGCTGTCAGAATGAAGAGAGTAGAAGGACCCAGATGCCATGGCTCTGGGCTTCCATCCTTGGACTAGCAGCTGGTGTGAGGGGCTGGTATGGCGATAAAGGAAAGCCAATGCCCAGCAGGCTTGTACATTGTGCGCTGTCCTGGGGTGTGTTTCAGTCAGGTGGGGATGCTGCAATGAAATGAGAGGAGTAACCTGCCCAGGTTCTAGAAGCTGAGCGGTCCAAAGTGCTGGGAGTCTCTTCTCTGCTTCATAGGCTGCCATCTTTTCTCTGTGCACTCACATAAAGCAGAGGCAAAGGAAGCTTGCACGGGCCTCTTTTTTTTTTAAGGGCAATAATCCCCCCCTCCTTTTTTTTATTTATGAGGAGTTTATGAGGACTCCATCCTCATGACTCAGTCTTCTTCCTATGGTTCTACCTCCAAATATGATTACAATGATGTTAGTATTTAACTCCTCAAAGTGTGTTTGGGTGTGTATGTGTGTGTGTGTGTACAAACATTCAGACTATAGCAAGGTCTCATGGGTCTTGAAAGGATCCTGTTTACAAATAGGACCCCATTTACAGGTTGTAGATAGAATCTTGGAAAGTTTTTTTTTTTTTTTTTTTAAAAGAAAAACCTACTACTTTGGTGAAGGAAATATTAAACACTGTTGAAAGAAAAAACTTAACTGAAATTGGTAATTTTACTCTCAAGAGGCAGAGACATTGCCTAACTACAAGGTATATTTGTTTATTTCTAGTGCTGAGCATTTAACCCAGGGCCTTGAGCACGTGACGCCTGCTCTATTATTAAACTACATCCCTAGCAATAGCATGTTAAATAGTCTTTCTGTAGTCCTAACAGAACTACAAAAACAAACAAAACAAAACAAAACAAAGCAAAAAGGACAGGGAAGCCCAGGAGGGAGATCAAAGTGTTACTTGTTACAAACAACAAACAAGTTACATTTTCAAATTTGCATCCCGGTGGTAATGTTGCCAACCATTCAGGTTGCCTTGCCATTGTGAATCTGGCTACCATTCCAAAACAAAGTAGAAATAAATACAGCCAAATTGGCACAACTAAGGTGGTATAGCCTCCAAAGCAAAGTGATACGGTTTGAGGGATCATTAATGAGAAAGGACAAGGAAAAATGAACGTAAAAACAAAAAACAAACAAAGAAACAAACAGCAACAACAAAAACAAATCAAAAAACCCAAACAACAAAGGACTGGTTCAAAGGACCGGAAAGACGATGGCTCCGTGATTAAGAGCACTTGTTGCTGTTGAAGAGAATCAATGTTGGTTCCCGGAACAAACAGACTCACGACCATTTCTAATTCAGTTCCAGGGGAACCAATGCCCTCTTCTGGTCTCTGTGGGTACTACACACATATTATGCACTTAACACTCATAAAAACTAATCTTTAAACAAACGGAAATTTAAGAGGAGTGTGTTCTTCTTAACATTGAGTTTCTTCTTCACCAAAAAAGAAGAAAAGGATAAACAAACATCAGACTTACTGTCTCTTAAAAAAGCATATTGTATTTTAAAAACGTTTTAAAAAGTGTTTAGAATTGGATTAGCAAATAAAAATACTGGATGTGCAGAGAAACAAGAAAGGGAACACAAGCGTTCCCCACCACTGCCCTGTTTGAAGTATGGTTCTTTAATAGGTCTTCTATAGGACACCGAAGGATGTCTTTTGTTTTGTAATTTTTTTTATATCTAACCTTAAACTAACAATATAGTATTAATGTAAGGTTCTTGAAGGCTTTCACACAAAAAGTTAGAGCATGGCATAAATATTTTACTTTCTGGAAAAAAATGTAGAAAATCTAGGCATTGGGATCCTTAATATGGTAGCATTAGTCACACACGGTTATTTACATTTGAATTAAATTAAAAATGCAATTCCTGCCTCATAGTAGTTATATTTATGTTTTAAATTTTTTAAAAAAATTCATATGTATTAGTTTTGTCTGCATGTATGTGGTGCCTGTAGAGGCCAGAAGAGGACACTAAATCCCCTGGAACTGGAGCCTCGGACCACTCTACGTATGTATTGAATACTAGGTGGAGTATGTGGAAGAGTTTCTAACCTGCAGAAAATTCTGTTAGATCTTTAAAAAAATCTATGAAGGTATTGCCTCCTCTCCACCCTTCAAGACAGGGTTTCTCTGTGTATCTCTGGTTGTCCTAGAATTCACTATGTAAACCAGGCTAGCCTTTAAACCACAGAGATCCACCTGTCTCTTTCTCCTGAGTGCTAGGATTAAGAGCATGTGTCACCACTGCCCAGCATGAATGCATGTTTAAAGCAAGAATTGTTTTGCAAGCCAGGTGTGGTGGTACAAGCTTTCAATCCCAGCACTTGGAAGGCAGAGGGAGGTAGACTCTGTGATTCCAGGCCAGTCAGAGCTACACACTGAGACTCAGTCTCACAAAAGGAGAAAGAACAAAAAGAAAAAGAAAGATATGAAGCTTTAGATAAACCTAGAAAATTCTAGATAGATCTTAAAGACAAATTTATATTTAAATTACTACTTAAAATATATAAAATAAAATAAAATGCTAAAATGAGATCTTTCCTTTACTCCACTCTACCACATACAGTATTAATATAAAAACCTGTACATCAGAGCTAGAAATAAAACTCACAGAAGAAAACGTAAGCAAAAGGCTTTAAGAGATCATAGAAATCAGGACTATCTATGGATATGGCATCAATAATCCAAGCAACAGAATGACCACCCCCCTAAATAAAGCAGATAGCTTGATCTTTCCCAAACCTAAAAACTTTGGTCTGTCTAAGGATACTATTAGCAGTGGGAGAAAATGGAATTAAGTCATTAATCTACTAAAAGATTAATATCTAGGATATTAAGAACTCCCCAAAGTCCCCAACAAAGGGGTGCGTGTGGGCATTATTGGGGAAGGAGTAGGGGATGATTTGATCAAAATACACTGTATGCATGTATAAAAATTTCAGTGAATTAATACAAACATTATACTAGAAAACACAACAGCAATATGTCAAAACCAGGCAGAACTCTTGAGTAGATAGATAGATAGTTCTCAATAGAAGGCCTATTATATTAGTTACATCTTTTTGCTGTGACATAAACTTCTGTCACAAGCAACTTCAGGAAGAGTTTGTTTTGACTCAGTTCATGCTGGTGGGGAAGGCCTGGTGAGGAGGGGCTTGAGGCAGCTGTCTGTCACCTTGCCTCCATAGGAAGCAGAGAGAGATGAATGCTGGTCCTCAGGTTGAACGTCTCCTTTTTATTCAACTGGACAATTAGGGTGATTCCTCATCTAGAAAAAAAATCCTTAAAATTATACCTAGAGATCTGTCTCCAAGGTGATCCTAGATCTTGTCAAGGAGACAGTTAGTATGGTCACACCCACAAATGGCCAACGATGATGTGAAATGACATTCAACTTCCCCAAGTGTTGGGGTTGTGGAAAAACATAGTGAGATGACATGAGTAAGGGTTATCGTTATTAAATAAACAGAAAACAACAGGTATTGGTGAGGATGTAAAAAAATATAGAAACCTCATTGGGATAGTTTGAATAGATATGGCCTCCGTAGACTCATGAGTTTGAATGCTTGGCTCACAGTGTGAACTATTAGGAGGTGTTGCTTTGCCAGAGTAGGCGTGGCCTTGTTGGAGAAAATGTGTCATTATGGAGGTGGGTTTTGAGGTCTCATATATGCTCAAGCTACTTCTAGTGTGACACAGTCTCTCCTTGCTGCCTGAGGATCAAGATGTAGGACACTCTTAGCTTTGTCCCCAGCACCATGGTGGTCTGTATGCTGCCATGCTTCCTGCCATGATGGTAACAGACTAAACAAACCTTTGAAACTGTAAGCCAGCCCCAGTTAAATGTTTTATTTTATAAGAGTTGCCTTGGACAGGGTATCTCTTCATAGCAATCGAAACCCCAACTAAGACACTCATTCATTGCTGATTGCAATGCAAAATGGTGGAGCTACTGCAGAAAAATAGGGAAAAAACTAAATATAGGATTACCACGTGCTCCAACCATTCTGCTTTTGGGTAAATAGCACCAATAATTGAGAGCAGGGCCTCAGATAGTTGCCCATGGTACTGGCTAATTATGTCAACTTGACACAGGCTAGAGTCATCTGAGAGGGAACCCCAACTGAGAAAATGCCTCTGTACTATTTTGATGTGGCAAGCCTATTTTCTTAATTATTGGTTGATGTGGGAGGTCCCAGCCCATTGTGGGCTGGTATCTATAAAAAAGCAGACTGAGCAAGCCATGGGGAACAATCCAGTAAACAGTCCCCCCTCCGTGGCCTTTGCATCAGCTCCTGCCTCCAGGTTCCTGCCCTGTTTGAGTTCCTGTTCTGACTTCCTTCAACAATGGATGATGGATGTGGAATCATGAACCAAATAAACCCTCTCCTCCCCAACTTGCTTTCTCATCACTGTGGTTTATCACAGCAATAATAACCAACAGTATGACACCCACACATGTTTGTAGCAGTATTCATGGCAACCAAAAAGGTGGAAGCAGTCCAAGTGTTCATCAGTGAGTGAGTAGAGAAATTAATATAATTAATATAATATAAATGTTATTTAGCCAAATAAGGGAATGATTTGTTTTAGAATTTTCATAAATACTTAGCTAATTAACAAGCACAAATTTTACACATTGTGAACATGTCTTGAGATGTCTATATTTTGGAGTGGCTAAATCAGTTTGTACACGCATTACTTATCTCAGTGGTGAGAATTCTTAACACTTATTACCTAGGCTATTCTAAGAATATGGTGCAGAGTCAGGTGTGGTAGTGTTTGCCTTCAGTTACAGCTCTTGGGAAGCAGAGGCAAGTGATTCTTTATGGGTTTGAGGCCAGCTTGGTCTACATAGTAAGTTCCAGGCTCAGCCAGGACTACATAGACCCTGTTTCAAAAGAAAACAGAACAACATACTAAAAATCAAAACCAAGAACATGACCCAAAACTCCAAAACCAAAAACCAAAAACCAAACCAAGAATACCCAACAACAAAACTAAACAAGAGAACATACTAACTACTGCTTTACTACTTCTAGTATCTGTGTTGTAGCCCAATGTGTAGAACTTACTCATCTGTGTCATGGAAACTGCAGCCCTGACCAACATCTGCACCCCTACTAAGTTCTCCATTCAGCTCTGGAGTAACCACTAATCCACCCCCCACTTCTGTGAATTTGGCATAGCCATTTTTTAAATATTTATTTATTTATTTATTTATTTATTTATTTATTTATTTATTTAGACAGGGTTTCTCTGTGTAGCCTCAAACTCACAGAGGCAGCCTGCTGCTCCCTGCAGAGTGTTGGGTTAAAGGCATAAACCACACAGCTGGCAAATTTTCCTCTGTGAGGTCAGAGTGGAGAAGCTCTGGGGCCAGCCCCAACTCTCTACCTTTTTGAGACCAGTTCATTCTTGTTGTTTGCAGCTGCCTATGCCAAGCTAGTTGGCCTGCAAGTTTCTGGGGATTCTCCTGTCTTTGTTTTCAACCTCTCTGTAGGAGCTCCAGGATTCTAGGTACATGGTATTATGCACGGCTTTAGGTGGGTTCTGGGGTTTTGTCCTTGAATCCTCAAGCTATCTTCCCAGCTCGGACTTTTCAGATTATGCAAGACCACAAAATAACTTTCTTTCTGTGCCTATGTTTTGTTTTTTTTTTTTTTACTTCATGTGGCATCCTTTGGGTTTGATCATGTTATTGCATATGTTAGGATTCCTTTAATTATAAAAACATAGCCTTTAAAGTTTCTTTTACCAAGGTCTCTTCCATTTATCATTTGATGAACACTTAAGTCTATATTCTGGCTATTGTGAATCATGCTTCAGTAAACAATGGAGGGAGTACCATTCTCTTTAATATGTTGACTTCATGTTCAAAAACAATATACCTAGAAATATATGTCTATATCTATCATATGGTAGTTGTTTTCAATTAAAATTATTTATTATTGTGTGTACATGGTGTGTGTGTATGTGATGTGTGTATGTGGTGTGTACATGTGATGTGTATGTCTATACATGTTGTGTGTATATATGTGTATATGTACATGGTGTGTGTATATGTACGTGTACATGGTATGTGTGTATGTATGTGTGTATGTGGTGTGTTTGTATGTATGTATGTGGTTTGTGTGTATGTATATGTGTATGTGGCATGTGTGTGTACATGATGTGTGTGTATGTGTGTGTATGTACATGAAGTGAGTGTGTATGTGTGCACGTGGTATGTGTATGTGTGTATGTATGTGTATGTTTGTGTATGTGTGTACGTGGTGTGTGTGTGTGTAGACCAGAGAACAGCTTTGTACAGTCAGTCTGCTTCCATTTTGTATTTTTCAGGGACTAAATTTGGATTACCTGATTTTCATAGCAAGTGTTTTACTCACCAAACTATCTTGCCCAACCTTAATTTTTAAATTTTAATTGTGCTTTGGATTGAACTCAGGGCCTTGTTCATGCCGGGCAAGCACTCTACCACTGAGCCACATCCCCAGCTCTGTGATTAATATTTGGTAGAAACTGCTGTTCGATATAGAGGCAGCACCAATTTGCACTTCTAGGAAGAGTGTAGCATTGTCCTTTTCCACCTCCTCCTCCACACCTGCCCCCTTCTGTCTGATGACCATCTTAACAGGTGTGAGATGATACCTCACTTCAGTTTTAATTTGCTTTTGTCTGGTAATTTGTGGTTTTGTGCATTTACAAAGATCTGCTAGTATTTGATGTGTCTTCTGTTGAGAGACACCTATTTAGGCAGGAATGAAAAAAATCTCAACATGTTATAACATGAACAAACCTTGAAGATGTGCTATGAGAAGATCACTCCTAACACAGCCTAGAGATGAGGAAGTGTAAATGTTGGGGTAAACTGCTGCCTCCTTGTAATTAGCTCATGCAATGGATGGCGTTTAGTAGTAAGCTTGTATTGGTAAAGGGTCCATTCCTCATTAGGGTTCTATGTAGAAGCCTCCCCTGCAGAGAGACGACACTTCTCTTTGCTGGTTTGCTCTTCAGCTTTACACTGGCCACTTTGCAGCCCTTTGTAAATTGATGGCCACTCTCCAGACACCAGGCTTTTTGTTTGATGTGTTTGATGAAGACCTAGCAAAGAAGTTAGAGACATAGACTAGGAAAGGGAGAGCAGGCTTCTCCTCCTTCTCTTCCTCCTCCTCTTCATCTTCTTCTTAACTTTTAATTGGTTCTTTGTGAACTTCACACCATGCACCTCAATCCCACTGATCTCCTCTTTCCCTCATACTGGTCCTCTACTCTTACAACCTCCCTCTGCTCCACAACAGAGAAAAAAAAATATCTCATGGAAACTGTAAGTCCCAGTATAGATAGAGTAGCAAGAGCCAGAGGCCTCATACCAGACTAGCCAGTCATTGCAATGAACATTTGCAAACAAAGAATTGTGGACAAAAGGGTGTGCTGTGGGACAACCGTGGGAAGCTGACTTCCTGTTCCCAGAAGAGACTCTGAGAAGAAAGGGGCCCCTTTGAGCTCAAACTCTCTCAACACTCTCTCTCTCTCTCTCTCTCTCTCTCTCTCTCTCTCTCTCTCTCTCTGTGTGTGTGTGTGTGTGTGTCTGTCTGTCTGTCTGTCTGTCTCTCATGTTTATCTAAACAGGACCACTGGAGGAAGGAGAGGACCCAGGAGTCCTAAAAAATAACCAAGCTGACTTCTGTTTAGTAGACTTAAGTCCTGGGCCTCTCTCATCCCCAAAAGACAATTCTGATGCTTTTCTCTTCTCTGCTGCTTGGTGTTGTCTGTCCGGATGCTCAGATCTTCATCTGTGCCAGGGAATGTGCTCAGTGAACCCCTAAATGATCAGCATCCCCATTACACTACCTTTGTGTGACAGATTTCCTGAGGAAAGTGGTAACTTTTTGGTATTACTGATGGTACTCTGATTCAGGCACTGGGTTAGAATGGGTTTCTCCAAGCCTCTCAGCCCGTTCTCAAACCCTCTAAGCTCTACATAGGTTAGACCAACCTTTTAGCTCCTCCCTCCCTCTGGCTGCACCGCTGAGTCAATTCGTTTCTCTGGAGGAATGAATGGCATGAGGTAGGACCTGGCTAGGGTTTCACCCATTCATCCTCTCCGTCAGGATGCAATGACTCTGGCCAAGTTGGAAGGGTGTCTGGCTGGGAGGTCTTGCTTGATGAGGTGAGTGTCCCTCAAAGAAGAGCCATTGGCTGGCAGCACACATAGTGCCTAGCCTCTGACCTGGTGGGAAAGACAAAGTCTTTGGCTTTCCTCTAACCTAAGGAATTGGAAGATGTGGATATGAGGCCCAGGCAGCTGTCTGAACAAGCTTATGCCAACTGAAGTTTGAGAACTATTGGTTCAAAAGTATCCAGGTTCTATAGCATGAGATTGGCACCTTGGAAAACTGTATCCTGGGTGTTGGCGTAATCTCCATGGGAAAGACAGTTATTAAGAATACAGGACTTCAACCTTAATGTTAGATCCACCACTTAAAAGCTGTGTGAATTTAGGCAAGGTGTTTATTTTCTTAAAACCTCATGGTTTTTTTTTTTTTTCTCTAAAATAGGTAGAGTGGATACAAACTTTCCGACCACAAACCCGGGAGTGCCAAAAACTGACTTCGTTTTTTTTTTGATAACTGGTCTTCATTGCTATATTGAGACCACATATTCTTTTAGGTGGGGAAACCCATAATCTTAGTCAACAGAGATGAGGTTTAAGAAAGGAAATGTAACCACAGGATACTGCTTGGCTGTGAGACAGAACACTAGTTGTACACTCAAAACGATGGAAATATAGCCGAGCCTGGTGGCACAGGCCTATAAGCCTGTCTACTTGGCAGGTTGAAGAAGGAGGATTAGAAGTTCCAGACCTTCCTGGGCTGGGCTGCAGAGAGGTCAGCCGGGACACTTAGGGAGATGCTCTCAAAGCAAGAAGCAGAAGAGCTAAGGGTCTAGCTCCCTGGAGGGCACTTTGCTGGTGTGTGGACTGTAGAAGAAAAAAAGTGTAGAAATATAAAATATTGATTTAATCAAAACGTGTTATAGAAGGATGTGGGTGCCTGGGGAATGAGAGAGCGAGGACGGTGATGGGTGAAAGCTACATTTACACACCACAACGGGAAGACAATAGAAATCGAAAAATGTCGAGAAACCCATATACAACATTAGAAACAAATTTGAGGCTAAAAACAAATATAAGGTTGAAGAGGGAGTATTTATGAGTATTTATGAGTATTTATTTATGAGTATTTATTTATGAGTATTTATTCAAGTTTGACCAAGAAGGACAGGAAAGGCAAGGGTAGAGGGTTTTATTCTATATATATAGTAATAATAATAATAATAATAATAATAATAATAATAATAATAAATTATTATTATTATTATTATAAATTATTATTTTTTGTTTTTTGGAGATAGGGTGTCTCTATGTAGCCCTGGCTGTCCTAGAACTTGCTCTGTAACTCTGGCTGATCTCCACCTCAGAGATTGGCTTGCTTGCACCAGAAATGCTGGGATTTAAGCTGTGCACACTGGGCTGGGACTGATGATTTTTTTTTTTTTTAAAAAACTGTCTATCCTTTATTATAACTTTCAGCCTCTCTCTCTCTCTCTCTCTCTCTCTCTGTATGTATGTATGTATGTATGTATGTATGTATGTATGCATGCATGTACTTGCATATGCACGATCCCAGGTCAGAGGAATGTTTGGTGCTTGCTCTGTTACTCTTGACAGTATTCCCTTGACACAGGGTCTCTCACTGGACCTGGAGATAGGCTGTGGTCCGCAAGCCTGGGCAATCCTTTGCCCCTACTCCCTGGGGGCATAGAGCACTGGGATTACAGGCTTGTATGTGACTGTGTCTGGCTTCCTACATATGTTCTAGAGATTTGAGATGAGGCCCTCATGCTTGCTAGCAAACATTCTTACCTGCTGAGCCCATCCCCGGATTGATGGTTTCTATAGTAATTCTCTTAGTTAAAAATAAAAATCACATTTTCCCCTTTGTATATCTACCGAGGCAATGAAGACTATTCTCAGCAGCCAGATGTCAACACTCTAGAAAATGATGCCTCACTTTGAAGGGACTCAGGCCTGCTGTGAAGGGCCCTGGGGAACCTGCTGGATCTTTCAGTGACACCAGTGTAGAACTCTGTTGCTATGGAAAAAAAAAAAAAAACAGAGCAGCTCAGTGGTGGGGAGATAGCATCCCCAACTTCCCACGTCTTGTACAGGCCTTGGTCCAGGGCACCGCTCCGGTTTCCGTTACAGAGTGAGCATGAGGTTCACAGATCTTGTCATTTGTCCCCACCAACATTGTTAGGTTGAAAAATAAACTTGTAGGTTTTGGATGAGACCCTGTGTTGCTTGTTCAGTATCTGAAGCCAAGAGAAGACAAATTAATCTATACAGGAAACAATACTGAACGTGTTTCAAATTCAGTTGCTTTGATTCAGCTGTTTAAACTCAGCTAAAACCAAGAATATCAAGCCGGGCAGTGGTGGTGCATGACTTTAATCCCAGCACTCATGAGACAGAGGCAGGGGAATCTCTGTGAGTTGGGGGCCAGCCTGGTCTACAGAACAAATTTCAGGACAGCCAGGGCTACACAGAGAAACCCTGTCTCAAAAAAGCCCAAACCAAACCAAACTAAACAACCTAAGGATATCAGAAACATAGGGTAGGAGCCATGCCTTTGAGAAGAGACTGCCTCAGCAGGCTGATACAGAACCTGAGTTGTCCAGCTCTAGAAACAAGATTGCATATATGAAACCAATTTATGATGTTTTAATGAAACATCTATTTCTTCTGAAGAGAAAAACACCATCCTAATAAAAAACACTCTTTACACATTTTAGTTACTTGTGTGTCACTGTGGTCAAGAATTTCTGTTACAAACAATTTAAGAGTAGAAAGGGTGTATTTGGGCTCATGGTTCTAAAGGATTAAGTCCACTGCGGTGGGGAAGGGTTGGCAGCATTGATGGCATTCAGAGCTGTGGAGGCTCTTCACATCTCAGTGCACACGGAGGGCACCAGAGCCAGGCTCTCACCTTCAAAAGACCACCTTTAGTGACCTACTTCTGTAACCAGTCTCCATCTCTGAAAGGTTCCACAGCCCCCCAAATAACAGAACCAAGCAAAAACACAGCTTCCTCTAGGCATTGGAGGTTCACACTTTTAACCCCAGGACTTGGGAGGCAGAAGCAGGAGGATCTCTGTGAGTCCAAAGCCAGCATAGTCTATAGAGTGAGTTCTAGGACAGCCAGGGCTACACAGAGAAACCCTGTCTTGAAAAACAAAACCAACCAAACAAAAACAAATATCCAAACCCAAACCAAACAAAAAAAAGCAAGCAAGCAAGCAAGCAAGCAAGGAAGCAAGGAAGCAAGGAAGCAAGCAAGCAAGCAAGCAAGCAACCAACCAACCAACCAAACCCAGCTCTAATCATAGGAGGGTAACAGAGTTTGTTTTGGAGCCAAATGTGATTGACCTAGCCATGGGACACAAATTTAGTTTATCTCAAATTCTATGTCCTAACATAGTAACAATTTTATGAAGTTTATATTGTAACAGAACAAGAGAAGTTGTAAATCAAGACACTTCTCAAATATGTTGGTGGGTACAGCAGGTAGGGGTTACAGCAGAGTGGGAAACCTCTGCTCTGGACCTCAGATGCTCCTGACGACATTCTTAGCTTTTGAGTTAGTGAAATAGGGTCTGTTTCTACCTCTCAGCGGATTTGCCTACAATCACAGAGATGTTAGGTTACATGCAGAGGTGGACGATGAGCGGCCATTTAAAGAAGCTGAAGATAGCCCAGGATAATTGGTAACGTTAGTAATTGGTAATTAGGCTCTGAACCTGCAACCTGCCAACCTTTTCACAGTTAGGCTCCAGTCAGCCTGGCGTTCTCTGGGAGCCTGGCGTTCTCTGCAAGTGCAGCCTCTTTCCTGGAACTTTTGTTCACAGCAGCTGTAAGGACACAATGTGCATTGTTAGTTAATGTTATTATTAACCACAAATCACTCTGAAGAGCTGCAGACAAAGGAACTTGATCCCACTCTATCTTGCAGGTTGACAGTCTGGTAAATTTCTTTTCAGCAAGACCCGAGCATCTTCAAATTGTGGTGCTGTGTAGCCAGTCTAGGACCTCCTGCACGCTAAGCACGTACATACTCCACCACCGGGTTGCACTTCCGGCCCCTGGTTGGTCAACTTGAATGATTGTCTACGGTGAATTTAATCTCACTCTCGATAGACATTTCCTTGTAGCGAGCTCCAAATGGGGACTCACCAGAGTGTGGCAGTGCAGCATGCTTATCGAGCGCCCTGATCATCCATCCCTCCAGGTGTTCATGGTTGAAAAAGCAAGGGCTAAAGCGCTTTACAGGTCTTCAAAGATAAGAAACACTCTCAAAACCCCGCCACCAAGAAGAGCGTGCCTGACTTCCCAAGACAGGGATAAGTCAGGGTTTACTGATTGTCCCTTGCTTTTCTTCCATCCTGCCCCTTGCCTTTGCTACCGCCCTGCCTGTGATCACGCAGGTTACCGCTCATTTTGCCTGTGACTTGGTTTACAGCTTTCATAGATAAAGGTGTTGGAACAAGTTCATTCTTTGTCCAGTCCTGGCTTGAAAAGCAATCCAGTCCGTTTACTATCTTCAGATACTCCAAATCCCCCATCTATACTTACCTGCAGGATTCGTATCCCAGCATCCCTTTCCACCTATTTGCTCCAGTTTTTCATCCTTCAGCTGTTCCAACAGGTCATGGCTTAGTTGAGAGACAGGTCAATTTAAGGATTGGAATATACAAGACAAATGGAATTCCCGGTCTGTAAAGAAAATGTGGCTTGTATACACAACAGACTTATATTCAGTTGTCAGGAAGAGAGGAATCATATCATGTACAGGAAACAGAAGGTCATCATGTTAACTGAAATAAACCTAACTCAGAAAGACAAATATCAAGTGCTTTATTGCATGTTTTCTCTAAGAGTCACAGACTTAAATGTATATGACACATGGCCAGGCATGGAAGTGCACACCTTAACTCCAGCATTCAGGAGGCAGAGGCAGATGCACCTCTGTGAGTTTGAGGCCAACCTGATTTACATAGTGACTGTGATATATATATATATATATGTGATATATATATATATATATATATATATATATATATATATATACTGTGATATATATATATATGTGATATATATATATCACAGTCACTTTGTAAATATATATATAATTTAACATGTTATATAACATATAATATATAACATATATTATATATAACATGTATATATCTCCTGAAAGTAGAAGGACTGAGTGGGAGGCGAAAGGAGTGTATATATACATACACACACATGCTCACACAAAAGTAAAAAGAAGGAGGGGATCGGGGGAGGAGAGAGAAGAGCACGGTGTAAAGATGTATATGCCTGAAAACATTGCAAGGAAACCCAGTATTCCACAACTAAAGTGTTAATAAAAAATAAAAGCAATTGGGGCTGGAGAGTTGGCTCGATGGTTAAGAGAACTCGCTGCTCTTCCAAAAGTCCTGAGTTCAATTCCCAGCACCCCCATGGCAGCTCAAAACTGTCTGATGCTGTCTTCTGGTACACAGATATACATGCAGACAAAGTACCCATACACATTAAATACATAAATAAACAAATCTTTTTAAAAAGAATAAAAGCAACAAAATACAATGTTAAAAACATGATTTTATTTCACAGAACACCACAGGCTTTGTACCTGTTAATTCTTGTTTTGTGCTGTCCCTACTGGCTCAGCACCCTTCAGCCTGGTTACTCACAAACTTCCTGCCAAAGATGGACCTCTAGATCAGAAGAAGCATCTTGTGTGCTGCTCTCTCTGTTCAGCCTCCAGCAAGTGACTTCTCGTGACCATGGCGATGAGAAGAAAGCACGGCGGTGTGACATTTACAGGAAACTACTACTTTGTCTGAGCTTCTGCTAGGCTGAACAGACCAACCCAGAATGGAATCGTTCATGCTGAGTGTCCATGCTGATTTGGAACTGTTTATCTGTCCCTCTGGGAAATCAAAAGAGTGAGGGATAATTAGCCTAGCCAAGTTTCCAGACAGCCCAGTTTCAGTCAGGATAATAATGAAGTTCCCTGACTTAATCCCTGTCAGCAGATCCGTCACTTTTTTTTCCTAAAGATTTTTGAGACAGTGTGTGTGTGTGTGTGTGTGTGTGTGTGTGTTTCTCTGTGTAGCCCTGCCTGTCCTGAACTCACTATGCAGACCAAGCTAGCCTCATATCTGCCTGCCTCTGCCTCCTGAGTGCTGGAATTGAAGGCATGTGCCACCACCACCTGGCCAAGCAGTTACTTTCTATTGATCTGTTTCTCTGTCTCTGCCTTGTAAGGACAAAAAATTTGAAACAACCAGTCTGCTTTCTGTTCCGTTCTCAGCATTTTTTCCTTCACCAGGCCATTTTTCTTCTCCTCTTCCTTTTCTCCTTCTCTTCTTTCTCCTCACCCTCTTCCTCCTCTTCTCCTCTTCCTCCTGCTCTTTCTCTTCTTCTCTCCACCTTCTCTTTATTATATATTTTTGAGATCACATCTCTCCATTGGACTAGACTGGCTGTTCAACAGGCTCTTGGGTCCACTTGTCACCCAAGCAGGAGCTTCTGGTCTGGTTTTAAAATGTGGGTGCTGGGATGGAGTGAGCAGGAGTAAGCAGATGGAGCCACCTCCCCAGCCCATGATCTGTTTTATAGAATAAGATGTTGCTCACATCTAGACTCCCAAAGACAATTAGTTGAGTAAGATGCTCAAACTAAATTTTGTCTTTTGACAACTCTGAGCACATATTCACAGCGTAAAAGCAGAACTGTCAGCTATGATGGTGTTAATGCAGTGTCTATGTGTTGGAGCTCAAAACATCTCGGCTTGCCTGGGAAGCAGAGTCCAGGCCACAACCCTGTCCTGAACTAGCAGAGTTCATGTGGCTCTCAGCCGTCAGCCAATCCCCTGCTTCTCTCTCTATGAGCAGCTTGTGAATTTTGACAGAGAAAATCCCCTCATCTTTTAGACACTAACCATAAAACTGGGAAACACATTAGGATGCACACCAGGGAACAAACTCATGTAGGGAAAATGAAACATACTTGATTCTGGGAAGAACTTCTCTTTTCACAAATCCATGAAGTAAGCAAAGAAGAAACAAGAAATCTGGTAGTGGACACCAGAAGGGGATGCTCACTTCAGGCTGCTCAGCACATGAAAGTTGTAGGCAGTTTGACACTGTTTCCCTCCCTATTCTTTCTGAAAACAAATCTCTCTTCTTCTTTTTAAGGAAAGTTAACTCTTATAAATAAATGCTTTTTGCTCACCTCACAGTTTTGCTTACTTGTTATAAGCCAGAAACGTCAGAAATTATATATTATTTCACCTTAAAACATTTATTGTAAATTTTAAAAAGTTCAAAAACACAAATCAAATAAGATTTTAAGATAATATCCAATGATATTCTTACATTTAGTATATCAAACATAATGCTATTTTTTTGTTGTTTTTTGTTTTTTGAAACAAAATCTTTCTGTGTAGCCTTGTCTACATAGACCAGGCTGGCCTCTAACTTAGAGATCCTTCTGCTTCTGCCTCCCAAGTGCTGGGAATAAAGGCAAGCTCCGCCACACCTCATGATGACTTTATTTTATTTTGGCAAAACAAATGATGATATTCTTGACTGTGTGTATATATATATATATATATATATATATATATATATATATACACACACACACACACACACACACACACACACACAATGTGTGTGTGTGTGTTTAGCCGAACTTAACAGCATTCCTTGAGTAAAGCAAATTGAAAAGCCAGAAATATAGCTTAACTTGTCAAATTAGTTTTCAAGAGTTTGTAACTTGGCTGATTCAGACTTAGAAACGGCTTGCTGTAATGTGATTATCAGTTACTCTCACTGTGACAGTCTGTTTAGTTCCTGTGTATTGAACGGCCTGGAATAAAGATTGTAATTACTGCCTCCCTCCCTCTCTCCTTCTCCCTCCCTACTTCCTTTCTTCCTTCTCTTCTTTCTATCTTTTTATTTATTTAGTTATTTTCTGTGTTTCTGTTTCTACCTCTTATTGTGTGTGTGTGTGTGTGTGTGTGTGTGTGTGTGTGTATGTACACATGTGTCACAGTGCAGGTGTGGAGTTCTAGAACAACCTACAGGAGTCAATTCTTTCTCTTCTGGGAATAGAAGCCACATGGTGGAAGGAAAGATTAAAGGGTACTCCTCACTTTTAGGGGAATAATATCCCAGAGTTTCTTGGTTTAGGGATCTTGCAGATGTGTCTTTCCAGCAAGCATGGCTGGAGTTGGGTGACTCTGGTGGAAGTGTGACAAAGCTGGGATGTGGGGGAGGGGCATAGGATAGTACTGTAGAACCTGTTTCTCCTGGATCAGCAGAAAGTGACTAGATCCCAGAGGGAAGAATCTCATCTCCTCAAATGACCATTTCTTGACATTTTAATGAAGAGTAAGTTTTTCGGAACGCTCACAGTAGACCAAAGATACAACATGCTTGTTAAAAACAAAAGTGAAATGTATTATGTTTGCAATCTCACCAGGGCAAACTGGACTGAAACTGGGTAGTGGAGATAACCAACACAGGCAATTCAAGACAAAGACTTGGCTTAATGGAGTTACTAAAGCTGTGTAACATTATTCAGGAAACAAGATATTTACCCTGAAAAGCATTTCCTGGGCAGTTAAAATCTGTCCTAGGAACAAGAGTTTTGGGCATGTAGTTTTGATGAAATGGCGCCGACTCAGCTAGAGTCACGGAAAAGAATTTGGCCCCCAATGTGCTCTGGCCTGGACTTTCCTACACTGTTAAAGGAATCAGACACATCCTTTTGCTTGATAAGCTGAACTGGCCCAAACCAACCTGAGATGCTTAGCTCCTCAGCCACCTGCCAATTATTCCAATATTTCTCCAGAGATACAACTCCTAAGAGAAGATGAACATTTAGGCAACACTAAGAGGACTCCGAGGATTTAAAATCAGAGCATCGCAGCTGTCAGACCCCATCAGAGAAGCTTGTGCAGCGGATGGGGATGAACACAGAAACTCATAGCTGGTGGAAGAAATCATTAGTTCTTTTCTCATTCTTTTTTTTTTTAAATGGCATTGTAGATGAAATTCAGAGTGTCATGCACACTTGGCAAGAGCCCTCTCACTGGCTCCCCCTCTGGCTCAGTCTTCTTCATCATCACCATCACCATCACCACCATCACCATCACCATCATCATCACCATCAGCAGCAGCAAACATTTGTGTGTGTGTGTGTGTGAGAGAGAGAGAGAGAGAGAGAGAGAGAGACAGAGAGACAGAGAGACAGAGACAGAGAGACAGAGAGACAGAGAAAGAATAAGAGAGCAAGCCATGTTGCATATGTGTGATCAGAAGACAACTTGCAGGAGCTGATCCGTGTGGTCCAGGGATTGGACACAGGCATCAGGCTGGGCAGCAAGCACCTTTACGTTTTGAGTTGTCTCACAGGCCCGCATATGCATTCAAAGGCAAAACTCCAGACTTTCATGAACTTGGAAAGCTTAAAGATGTCTCTAAGTTCTTTGGAAACACTACTCCTATGTAGATACACACCTAGACATTGCTACCGGATGACTGCATACGATGACTCCTCCCTGAAATGACTCCGTGAAAATGTGGAAATATTTACCCAGCTTTCTCCCAGTCGTTGTTGAGGTTGATGTTATACAAGACTAGGTCACCTGATACTGTACCTGATTCTAATTTTGATTTGTATCCCAAGAAAATCAGGGTACCACAGAGACGATTTTATCGAATGAACACTTTAAAATGTGTGTGTCTTTCTCTCTCTCCCCCTGCCATATGTGTGTGTTTCTCTCCCTTTCTCCCCTCCCCACTGCTCTCTCTCTCTCTCTCTCTCTCTCTGTGTGTGTGTGTCTGTTCTCTCTCTCTCTCTCTCTCTCTCTCTCTCTCTCTCTCTCTCTCTGTCTGAACTCAAATGCCCATAGAAGTTAGAAGAGGGACTGAGATCCTCAGGACCCGGAGTTACAGGTGAGCCACCTGATATGGGTGCTGGGAACTGAACTCAGGTCCACTGCGAAACCAGTATATGATCTTAACTGCTGAGCAATTTTGTTTTGTGTTTTTAAAAGAAAATGAATTTTGGCTAAGTGTTGAGAGTGACAAATTTCTAATTTCATCCCCCCTGTGGGGATGAATTTTATTCCCATCTTGCAGGTGGTAGGGAGGCATGAAACAGAGGCTAAAACAAATGTAAACTGAGTTGCAAGATAGGTTATGTGCTTGACGAACTTTGGGAACTTTGGCAAAGGATTTTTGCTTTGACCTCCCCCACCTCTCCACCTGTTCCTTACTCTGTGTCCTGTCTACCTCTTCTTAAAAAAAGGAACCCACTGAATCCTATTTGTGCTGACCATATAATGCTAGGTGTGAGGGCCATCCTTAAAAATACTCTCTCCCCTCTTCCCGAAGCCAGCAGTTGTCTATAGTTACTGCTGTGGACTCATGAACCCTACTCCCCTCTGTGCTAGGATGTTGACTAGCTGGCCAGGTCTTGTGTGGGCACTCACAGCTGCGGTGGACTCACCAGTGCAGCAGTCTGGCCTTGTCCAGTGATACATTCTCTCTCATGCTCACTAAGAGCTGGCTCTTACCATATTTCTGCCATAACTTCTGTGATGGTCCCTGAACCTTGAGGGCAGAAGTGATATAGACACTCCATGTATAGATAGGCATTCCACTGATACTTATTCCCTGTTGTTTGATCAGCTATGAGTTTCTGTGTTCATCCCCATCCACTGCACAAGCTTCTCTGATGGGATCTGACAGCTGCGATGCTCTGATTTTAAATCCTCGGAGTCCTCTTAGTGTTGCCTAAACGTTCATCTTCTCTTAGGAGTTGTATCTCTGGAGAAAATTGACCTTTCTCCCTAAGTAACCATCTATTGACACTAGCTCCTCAGGTCAGGGTGGGACCAACTTAGGAAAGAGTGGGACTCCATAAACCCTCCCACATCCATGTCAGGATTTTGGCTGTCTTGATCTTGTGAAGGTCTTATGAAAGTCACAGCTATTGTGCACTCATGCGTGTAATGATTGTCGCACCTGGAAAATATTGTTTTGATGCTAATGTCACTAACTGGCTTATAATCTTTTTGCCATCTCTTATGCAATGATCCTTGAACACTGGGGATAGGAGGTTTGAGATAAATGTCCAATTTAGAGTCCAGTGCTCAGAGTCTCTTCTTCTTAGTAAATTGCCCAGTTGTGAAGACCTCCCATTTGAAAAAAAAAAAAAAAAAAAAAACCAAGTCTTAGGGTTTTTGTGGGATGCTAAGCACTCCACAGGTTAACTAACACTTTTGTTTTTGAGATGAGATTTCACACACCTCAGGGTAGTCTCAAACTTGCTATATAGTCAAGTGTTGGCTGGTAGCCAGGGATGAAGAGTTCTTAGCATAGACTGAGGGTTTATTGATGATTGAGCTGCCCAAGTCAAGAAACCCAACAAGTAATAAAATGGAATTAGTGTGATCAGGGAAACAGAAAGTTCTGAGAAAAAAAATGCCACATGATCTCTAAGGAAAATGGGATGCTACTTAGATGGGAATAACCAAGAAGGCTCATGGGATATGTGGTACTTGATAGGACTTTTGACAGCAGACTTGGGATTATGTTTACTTTGATAGGTAGTTGGGGACTGTTACAACTGTTACAATTTTTTTTGTATGTATGCATGTGTGTGGTGTGTTTGGGTGCATTTGGAGGTCAGGAGCCATTTGTGTGTGTGTGTTTTCCAGACATGTTCTCTCACTGGCCTAGAGTTCATCAAGTAGGTGGTCAGCTAGCCCCAGAGATCCATCTTCACTTCCTCAGCATCAGAACTTCAAGTGGTACCATTATTTCTGGCATCACTGTGCCTGACTTTTTAAATTTTGGGTTCTAGGGATCAAACTCAGTTCTCCATGTTTGTAAAGCAAACATATTCCTAACTAAGCCATTGCCCCAAACCCTTTCAAAAAATTATTTTATTATATGTATACAAGTGTTTTGCCTGTGTGTATGGTTGTACTCTACTGTGTGCCTGGTGTCCATGAAGGTCAGAAGTGGGCATTGGATCCCCTGAAATTGGAGTTACAGATGGTTGTAAGCTGCTGTGGGGGGTGCTAGAAATCAAATCTGGGTTGTCTGGAAAAGCAGCCTGTGCTCTTAACCATGGATCCATCTTTCCAGACCCCTTTGGTTATTTTTAAAAGGTAAATAACAGAACAATAAGGCATCAGGAAACACCATTGTAAAATGTTATTGTTAAAGTCTTGAGTATAGTCCTTCGGTGGTTCTGTTGCTAATCATGGCCTCAAATCCCTGACAATGCTGTCCCCACCCTGGACTGTGAACTCTTATGAACTGGTGTGATACAGACACCTGTGAAAGAATTACTGCATGTTAATTTTGTGCAGTGGAGGAAGAAAATCAATGTGGAGAAAGAGCAACTTCTATCTCTTCATATAAATAAAAATTGCAAGTGTTACGAATGCCAAAACCAGTGACCTTGAACCCTTAGCAACGATAGGGTGCTGCAAGACTACACAACATGTCATTTTAAAAAGTCATTTATTTCCCATTTTGTAGCATGACCTGAGAGCTGACTGACGGCTTGTATTTGAGGAAGCGTCGATGATCTCTGCGTCTCTGCTGATGGAGCTGTGTTGTAAATCAATACATGACAGAGCGAACCCTCTTTTCTGTCTTGATATCTCTGATCCCTAATTATAGGTGACAATAGGTAAATTTTTTTTTAACAGCTAGCAATCTGTAAGAACTTTATTGACCCGAGATATTTTTATTAGCTGCTCTTGCCAGATGATTTGTTTGGAATGACTTCATGTTCACTTTAGAGAGAACAATCGCTGAGCTCTGGAAGCATTCATGTCTCTGGCTCGTTTGACCTTTGGCTGAGTTTTTGTGACTGTTCCCCTGGACGTTTGTCTTTGATCTTCAGAGGCCCTCTGCCCCATCTCTGTGAAAGAGGCCTCTGGTGCTGGCCATATCTCACAGCTCGGCCCTGTTTTGACTTGTTCCGGAGGAAGCCAGCTGTTCCATGTCACTTGCCTCCAGACAGATCATGACTTCCAAGTGTTCTGAAGTTTCAGCCATGAACGCTGCTGAGTGAGGGTTTGTTGGAAGCATCTGTGTGGATTCAGGTGACCCCAGGATCCACTAAAGCTAGTTTGGTTTCTGTTTTAGAAAGCTACTTTAGTGATCCAAGACTGTAGCTGTCAATCTGGAGACAGGCAATCACACAGACATTAAGAGCGTGCCAGTGCCTAAGGGGGAGCTGAGAGGGAGGTTGTGCATGCCTAGAGTCTCAGGAGCACTCAGGAGGCAGAAGCAGGAGGATTTGGGACAGGGTTTTTCACTAACTAGAAAGCACCATTTTGGCTAGGCTGTCTAGACAGGGAGCTCTTGAGATCCTCCTGTGTCTGCTGCCAGTGCTGTGCTTACAGGCATACATAGGTTCCAGAAAATTAAAATCAGGTCTCCATGTTTGCAGAACAAGCACTCTATGCTATTGAGCCATCTTCCTAGATCTTATTAGGGAAAAAAAAAACAACTATAGAAATAGCAAACATTATATGTATTCGAACAATTTAGAAGGGTCATCTCAGTGGCTTATTGTGTAAACACTACTACCATCTAGTTTTAGAATTATCATTCCATGCTGACACTCTACGAATTGAATGATGGCTCTGTGTTTCCCCCGTTCCCAGGCCTCAGTGATTATCCCCTGTATTAGTTACTTCCCTCTTTACTATGACAAAATGCCTACAACCTAGTAGGGAACGATTTATTTTAGCTTATGGTTTCAGAAGGTTTCTCTGCAGTCAGTTGGCTTCGTGTTTTTGGACCTGTTGAGAGGCAGCACATCATAGCAGTGGTAGCCAGGGGGAGGCAATGGGAGGAGGCAGTTTGATCCCATGGTTGCTGTGAAGCGTAGAGAAAGTTAAGATGTAGTCCTCAGAGATGAGTCCTCTGTGGCCTACTAGGTCCAGTTAGAGCCTACCTCCTCTTTTTTTTTTTCCACTTCCTATGAAGGCCATCATCTTACTAATCAAGAGATTAATGAATTCATTACTTTAGAATCTTCCTGAAGGGCATCAACGCTTTTCTACACACAAAGAGAGGTATGTGTCATGAATCCCATTCATTTCTTGATCTGATCAAGTCAACAATTATAGCTAACCACCACACAAGTTTCCTTTCTGTCTATGTATCTCATGTCAGTAGCATGTAGCATTTGTCATATGTGGCTGGTTTATCCACTTAGCAAGACTCATTCATATCTTAGCAAGCATAAGATTTTCCTTCCTTTCTAGCACTGACTCACAGTCTCTAGTCTGGACCACATTTTGTTTCTCCATCCTCTGACGGACCCTTGAGTTGCTTCCACTCTTTGTCTATTGTGAGTCTCCATCCTCTGACGGACCCTTGAGTTGCTTCCACTCTTTGGCTATTATGAGTCTCCATCCTCTGACAGACCCTTGAGTTGCTTCCACTCTTTGGCTATTGTGAGTAGCGCTGCTGTGAACACAGTGGACAGCGGTCTCCTCAAATCTTGGCTTTATTTCAGTTCTCTTGACTACATACCCAGAAGTTGGAAATAGGTGACTTTGGTAAGTCTGCCCTTGGCATTTTCTTCTTCGTCTGGTAGAAACAAACCACTTAAGCTCACAGAAGCAGAAGACCACTTTAACTACCTATGACTCCCCACTCTCCCATCTCCCTTCTTGTTTGTCAAGTTTAGGCCTACCATCAGGAAAAACTTTCTGGTATAGTCATTTTTTAAAAATAAACTTTATTTATTTATTTTATATATGAGAGTGCACTGTCACTGTCTTCAGACACACCAGAAGAGGGCATCAGATCCCATTACAGATGGCTGTGAGCCACCATGTGGTTGCTGGGAATTAAACTCAGGACCTCTGGAAGAGCAGTCAGTGCTCTTAACCACTGAGCCTTCTCTCCAGTTCTCTTGCATAGTGTTTTAACCTTGGAAGATTAACTCTCGGAATACCTCTTTTTCTGTCTTTTTGTTGTTGTTATTTTGTTTTATTTGTTTGTTTGTTTGTTTGTTTGTTTGAGACAAGATTTCTCTGTGTAACCCTGGCTGTCCTGGAACTTAGTCTATAGACTAGGCTGTCCTGGAACTCAGAGATCTACCTGCCTCTGCCTCCTCCAAGTGCTGGGATTAAAGGCATCGGCCACCAGAAGCTTGAATCTATTTTTAAGACCTTCTAGGATCTCCTCCCTACTTGAGTTGCTTCTACATCCCTTGGCTACCCATGTCTGTCTTCAGCAGCTCTTCTCTCTCCTTCATGCATCTTGAGGTCAAGCACCAACTCTTTAGTCCTCTTTTCTGTCTGCCTTTCCCTGGATGTCCTTTATTGCCTCACTTGGATGCCCACATGTTGGTGGACGTCAAATTTGTTTCTATTCCCAAATCCCTACTTTACTTACTGCCTCCTTATCAACTCTTGGCTGCCAAGTATGCATCTCAAACTTAATCTAAAATAAAAGTCATTGACTTTCTCACCTAAACCTGCTATTCAGTGTTATCTTTCCTAGTAAATGTTTCCCCTGACACACAATTGCTGTATTTGTTTCTTTTGTATCTCCCTGACCTGCTGAGGATGACTTCAGAAAGATGGATTTTGGCTCCTGGTCCATTATACTGGGATAGACATGGTGAAGTTCATGGTGGTTGTAAATTCATGCTAGAGACATCCTTACAGCATGGCAGACCAGGAAGAAGAGAGGCCTCTGGAGTCAGGGGCAAAGCTATGACCTTGGGCCAGCTCTTAGTCTATCAAGAAGCTTTCCCTGGAAGGTATCACAGACTTGCAGAATAGTGCCACCAATTGGAGAACAAGTACTGAAACCATGAGCCTTGAATTCAAATAGTAATATTCTACCCCAGCCTGTCAAAGCTCACAGTCATTAAATAATAAAGAAATACACTTAGGGGCTGAAGCAATGGCTCAGCAGTTAAGAGCAATGGCTGCTTTCCAGAGAACCTAGGTTTAATTTCCAGCACCTACCTAATGGTTCACAACCATCTTTAGCTCTAGTTTTAGGGTTATGAAGTGCCCTTTCTGGTTTCCAAGGGTACTGCATGCATGTGGTTGTGTATAACCAGACATTCAGGCAAAATACCCAAATAATAATAATAATAATAATAATAATAATAATAATAATAATAATAACAATAACAACAACAACAACAACAGTAAAGTATAGAGTGTAATTTTAAAAACACACTAGCTCTTTCTTGAGCGCTCTGCCTGATCTCCCTCAACCTCTCACGGCTAGCTCCACCAAACCACCAATGACTGCTCCAGCTGTGCCCTTTCTCCTGCCCACCCTAGTCACCACAGAAGGAAAACACCAGACAGCCTTAATATTTTTAAAACTAGCCAGATAACTCAATGGCTGGGCAAAGAATATCCTGCCCTATTCTATTTGGTCTCCACCTGTGGTGGAGGCTACAAACTATAGGTGACACTGAGACCTACATGTCTGCCACTTCCTCTGCTTCACTGCCTGCTCTGCCTTTTTCCTCTCACCCCTTCTCTTCTTCCTGGGACTTGGAAGTCCCACCTTTTGCCTAGCGATTAGCTTTCACTGTCTTTATTGACACAATCAAGAACCAATTAGGGAATCTACACCTCCCTCTATAATAAAGTTAGTCCAATTTAAAGAGTCTTCACAATCCTGGGTTAGTAAAATAGTTCAGTGGGTAAAGTGTTTGCCATGTAAACACAACCTGAGTCCAATCCCTGGAACACATTGATATGTGGAAGAAGAGAACTAACTCCACAATGCTGTCCTGTGATATTCACATATGTGCCATGGTATGTGCACATACCATGAATAGAGTGCACATAGAAATCATAAATAAAAATAAAAAAAGATATGTATAATCATAACAGGTTTAACACTATCCAAAGTCAAAAGTCTCTACTGAGATTCAAGGCTGTAAGCTCTTAGCTGTAAGCTTCTGTTAAATCAGTGAGGAAGATACAGAGCTTTCATGTACAATGGTTCAGAATAAACATTAGCATTCCCAGAAGGAGGAACAGAAGGATACCAAGAAAAGATTGGATCAAAGCAAGGACAAAAGCACAGGAGGGCAAACATGAAATTTTGTAGCTCCATGCCTGGCATCAGAGCATATCCTGGCACAATGTGAGCTCTAACGGGTGTGGACCCTGTTCCTACCACCCTACCTCCTGTAGCTGTGTTCCTTGGCAGATGCTTCACATTCCTAGAATCTACAACACCCTGTGGTCTCCATTGCAATTTAGATATCACTCTCAAAGCTTCATGCATAGCCTTGTCATGTGCTCTCTGCACAGACTCTGACTGTGCTATACAGGTTCTCAAGTTTTCTTTACATTCTGTATGCCTTAAAAATCAATATTCAAAGTGAATGGGCTAGAGAGATGGCTCAGTGGGTAAGAGCACTTGTTATTGCAGGAGACTAGGGTTTGCTGCTCAGCAACCACACAGTAGGCTCAACACCATAACTGCAATTCAAGGGGATTGACATCTTCTTTTGATCTCTGGGGTGACTAGGCACACATGTGGTATATAGACACACATGCACTGAAAGCATTCATACATATTTGTGTGCTTTGAATGAGAATGGTGTCCATATGCTCATATACTCGAATGCTTGGTCCCCAATTAGTAGAACTGTTTGTGAAGGATTAGGAGGTGGAGCTTTATTAGAGGAGGCGTATCACTGGTGGTGGGCTTTGAGGTTTCAAAAGCTCATGCCAGGCTCAGTCTCTCTGTCTCTGTCTGTCTCTGTCTCTGTCTCTCTCCCTTCCTCTCTCCCTCTCTCCCTCCCTCCCTCTCTTTCTCCCTGCTGCTATCCCACTGAACAAGAATAGAATCACTACCACTACCACATTTTTGAGCCAACTTTGAAGCAAGCTTGATTTTTATTGTGGTGCACCTGAAGAGCTGACCAGTGACTGCCTTCTAAGTTGGGTTAGAGAGAGAGAGAGAGGGAGGGAGGAAGAGAGAGAGAGAGAGAGAGAGAGAGAGAGAGAGAGAGAGAGAGAGACCTGAGCCTTGTTTCTCAGGGCACCTTTAAGGAATAAAATCATGAATAGTAGTTACAAAGCAGGTTTACAGAAGTGAGAGAATTGTAACAGTAAGGAAGTACAGAAAAATCTCAAAAAACAAAACAAAACAACACCTCAAATAACAACCAAACCAAACCACACCACACCACACCACACCACACCACACCACACCACACCACACCACACCACACCAAACCAAAACTCTTAAGTTTCAAGTCCAAGACAAGCAGCTGAAGTTCCTATTTAATGTTTCAAAGTGGACTTGGCCTCCAGGCTCTCCCAGCATCCCACAGTCCTTACCTGTTACAGAGTATAGCTGGCATACCTCACCCTCTACACTGAACTCTCCAGCCAGAGGCTGGGCAGCTCTTCCTCAGAGGCTCTTCTCTATATAATCTAGACATTTTGGTCCTCCCTTTTGTACCTTTGGCCTCCTGGCTGCTATTCTTGGTTCCTTTCTCTCTGTTTCCCTCCCCTTCTTCCCACATAGTTCAGGGTCATGACCACTTTGGACTCTCCCCAATGTGTCTGACTCTGGCTATGCTCTCCCACATATCTGTAATAAATTTTCTCTTCCACCATACCTAGGAACAGTCATGTCCTTTCCTTTCTTCTTTACTTACTTTTTCCATTCAAAACCAAAACAAAACAGCAACAAACCTTAGCTACAACCATATGGTCACTGACTGGGGGACGTACTTAGAGACAGAAGTGCTTCAAAAGGGTTAGAGTATTCTCAAAAACAAATCATGGTCAGAGGTAGGGGAAGGTCAGGTTCCAGGGAAGAGAGTCTTAAAAACAGAAACTTAGCTCTTACAGGACATGGACATGTATTTTTAACAATATAACATAATGGGTTCTGTCTTCAAAGTGGAGTCAGGCAGGTTCCTCACCGTCTTCCGGTCAGGATGTAAAGTTCTCAGGTATTTCTCCAGAGCCATGCCTTTCTGCTTCTTATCCACATGGTGATGGACTAGCCATTTAAAACTATAAGCAAGCCACCAATTAAAAGCTTTGTTTTATAAGAGTTGCCTTGGTCATGGTGTCTCTTCATAGTAATAGAACACTGAATAAGAAGTTGGTATCAGGGACTGAGGTATGCTGACCATGCTATCTGTTGGAGAAACATGGAAGACATTAGGACTTTGGAATAGAAAAGAAACAGACTCTAAGTGAAGCTTAATGGGCCATCTTAGTTAGAACATTCAAGACAGTAGTGCTGAGGGAGATATGAACTGGCAGGGTCCAGCTTAAGAGGTTTCAGAGGAGAACGATATTATCAATCAGCTGACCTACTGCTATTCTGATATTGTGGTAAAGAATGTGGCTGCTTTTTGCCCTTGTCCTAAAAGTACCCTGGAGCCTAAATCGAAGACTAATCCCACTGGCAGAAGAGATTTCAAGACGACCTAATATTGACTGTATCACATAGCTATTAATGGTCACTTTTACTCAGACCGTAATGAAAAGAAGCAAGAGGGGCAAAGAGAAATACAAAATGTACAGTTGAGAGTAAAAGGCGCAGCAGGAAAATGTCATGTTAGAGCCAAATCCTGATCAAGGGACAACAAGCTTAAAGAAAGGCCTGATTCAAAAATGGAATAAAGGGAGTGGTGTCCTCAGAGCAAGAACTCAAATCCTGAGCTCAAGGAGATGAAAAGGTTAAAAAAAAAGCCTGATTCAAAATGCAACAAGGAAGGTGTGTCCTTAGAAAGGGTGGTAAGACCCCACCCAGTGAAGCTTCCAACCTGTGAAAAGGAATTAAAGAAAAGCATGTGCAGCAAAGGAAGCCATCAACAACAGAAAGCTGGTACAAACGAGATTTAAAGAGGGGAACCAGGTTCCAGTTATGTGATTCTGGCTTCATCAAGGCAGATACTGTCCCTGAAAGCAAAGGACCATCAACTCCAGTAGCTAATTTATAACATTGAATTTGGGGCTAGAATAAGATGTTTACCTGTCTAAGGCCTAAAGTGAGCCAAGTCTAAAGCCAAGCTGCCTGCAGTAGCACGCATTAAATCCCCAGTACTGAGTAAGATTTTCCAGTCTGCATATCACTCCTTGTCTGAAAGCAGCTCATACTTTTTGTTGTAGGGCTTCAAGCCAGGCCCCCAAGGCTGTTTCCCGAATGTAAGAAATTACCTTGAATATCTCTTTTGGACCTACAGTCATTGGTTCTGTGGACACCGATGCCATGCCACCTGCTCACACCTGGAAGCCTAGGCCTTCTTTCTGGTTTATATTTAGAAAACCCATTACCTGGGCTGCAGAGATGGCTCAGTGGTTAAGAGCATTGGACTGCTCTTCCAGGGTTCCTGTATTCAGTTCCCAGCAACCACATGGTGGCTCTCATCCACTTGTAATGGAATCAGATGCCCTCTTCTGACATGTCTGAAGAGAGAAACAGTGTGCTGACATACATAAAATAAATAAATAGTTCTTAAACAAACAACCTCATTACCCTTAGAGATGTTAGAGATGTTGTGTTCACAGCTTTGTTGCATTAAAGCACCCGGCATTTTAAGATCTGAGATCTTTAGTGGCTTGGTCTCTGTCTCTTTGCAAATGACTGTGTTTTCTGCAATTGAAGCACTGGACATTTTTGATATTAGCTTGGTACACATGAGAACCAATATTGGCTGTATCCCTTATTCACTTGTCCACAGGTGCTGCTTTAATCTTTAATGCTCTAATGACTTTTTTGCCCTTGGTATTCAAATTTTCACATACCAAGTTCTCTATCAACATTTGTCTTCCATCAGGTATGCTACAGTGTTAGTCACAGAAATTGGATCTGTTCTTGTATATCAGAGCACCACCTTTCACCTATCAACTGATCTTTTACTATATTCATCCCCTTGCTCTCTTTCACTGTTCAGTATTTGTGGCTTCCTTCCTCCATCATGATAACCATTGCAATTACAGACTGGCCTCTAGCACCAATCCCTTCTCATTTTAGGAATGAGAATTATTAAATAGAATTTAATAATTCTATTTAGAGTAGCCCTATTATTTAGAATTGGTTTCACATAAGGTGAGTGAATCTCATATGAGGTAACAACCTTTAAAAAACTCCTCAGATCTATCATTTCTATAGTACATCTTCCTAGATCACCACAGTCTTGTTCCACACCGTTAGCAGACAGATGCTGTGTGACTGTTGGGAAAGCTGATGGTGATCTTGGAACCTTGGGCTGCCCCTTCTTTAACTCTGTCAGCACTGGCTGCTCCCTTTCCCTCTCCTCCAGTCTTCTCCCCTCCTTTTCCCTCCCCTCCCTTTCCCTCCCCTCCTCTCCCCTCCCGTCCCCTTCCCTTCCCTTTCCTTCCTTTCCCTTTTTTCCCCAGTGCTAGTAGTTGAATCCAGGACTTTGTGAATGCTTGGCAGTGATCTGTCACTGAGACGTTTTCCGGCTCATGCTTTTGCTGTTCAGTAGTGTGTTCTTGGACAGAAACCAAAGTGATTATTTGAAGAGACAATTCAGCCATGTCATTCTCATGCTCCAAACCTCTTGGGCTTCCAATTCTGTAGCATGGGTTGCAGAGACTTTCCTGACTGCTTGCTACTTTGCTCCATAGTCTTGTTTCCTATCCTCCTCTTTGTGTCTTCCCAAGGCCTACCCCAACTGACTTTCTGTGACTTAATTTTGCCTCAGATCTTTCGCTGCCTTGTTCCTTCCTGACGATGTGTGCCCCTTTGTATCCCTGCTCTTGCTCACTACACTCCTTCTTTCCTGCATTCTCTTTACTCACACTCAAACCATGCTATCTCCATATCCTCAAATGTGTGTTTGGTTGCTTCACTTGCAGTTAAGCCCACAAAGTCAGCTATTTTATTTCTATTGCTCATCACTGCCTCTCTTTACCCAATAAGAACCAGTGAATGAGCAAACTAAACCACATGTGCTCTCCTTTCTCCTAGAGATGCAATGGTGGATCTTGCTTCTTTTGGACAGACAACATAAAGCAAGATTTTAATAAATTTTAGTTTAATCAAATGGAAGAAGCCAGCTTTGTGTGAGTATTATGCTTTGTTTTTAAATGCTAGATAAATGTTGGCTTTAAGTTTGTAAATGATTCTAATTTAGAGTTCTAATGAAATAGAAGAAACATTGAGAGAGATTGTTGACATGTTCAGTCTTGAAAGTACCAGTCTTCACAGTACTTTAAATTTTAACTAGTTAGGTCGGAAATTCAAACACACAACACAGGAAAGAAGTATCCTCTCTCTCTCTCTCTCTCTCTCTCTCTCTCTCTCTCTCTCTCTCTCTCTCTCTCTAAGTGAGTGATTGCTATATTTTAACCAATCTGCTTTAACATGTATGCTCAATTCATGTTTTTTATAGCTTTGTTTTTATATTTTATGTATATAAGTGCTTTTTCTGCATATACACCTGCACACTAGAAAAGGGCATTGGATCTCATTATAGATTGCTGTGAGCCACCATGTGGTTGCTGGGAATTGAATTCAGGACCTCTAGAAGGGCAGAACAGCCAGTACTGGTTCTTAACCATGGAGCCATGTTTCCAGTCCCTCATTTCATTTTTAGGACATCCCAGGGTGGATATTTACTAATCCCTTTAGAGATAAGGAAGTTGGGCCTTGGAGAATTTCCATGCTCACCTCAGGTCAAGTAAGGACAGAACTGGAATTCAACCACTGTCCTCGCCCCGAAACTCATGCTCTTTATCCATCCTTAAATTGCCTCCTGTGGGGAACACTATGGGGAGAAATTCCTAGGTACACTTGAATTATTTTTATGGGCTATCAAAATTCTCATTTAAAAATGAAATTGGATCTCTGCATCTAAAAACAGCACAGCAGGGATCTCTAACCCAAGAGATGGAATTATCTGATGAGCCATGAATTGGAGAGTTGATTCCCTTTTGAAAAATATTGTCTGCCAAGTGCATTATTGGTGCAGCCGGACACAGAGCTGCACAGTGTGGGTAAGATGTCAAAGGAAAGGCTCTCTCTCCACATGATCTCTGATGATGGCAGGCTACCTCACAGACTAGACTTTACTCTGTGCCAGTTAGACTTCTCCACATAGCAAGCTCCACATCAGCACACTCTTCCTATTTAACTCATGAAAGTATATGATATGGTCAAAATCATCAGCTGTGTCAGATGCAGCTGTGATGGAAGGCCTATCTGCTTAGGCACTCCAGCCTTATTGGATACTTCTCTGATCCACACAGGAGACACAGGAGAGGTGAAGCTACTGGGAATAAAGTCATTCCACTCACTCTGCTTGTTCTCCAGTGAATGAAAGTGAGCTAAAAGAGAAGTGAGACAGGGCCAGCGAAATGGCTCAGTGGGTAAAGGTTCCTACTGCCTGATGACCAGAGTTTTATCCCTGAGAGATAGTGAGTGAGAGGAGAGAACTGGCTCCTGAAAACTGTTTCCTCTCCTCCATATGTGTTTCCCCCATATATATGTAAAATAAATAACTAATTTTATAAGAAAAATTAAAAAGAGGTCTGAAGCAGTGGCTCAGGGGGTTAAGAGCACTGACTGCTCAGAATTCCAGGAGATTCAGGTTCCATTTCCAACACTCACAGGGCAACTCACAACTCCCTGGAACGCCAAGATCTGACATCGTCACACAGACTTACATGTAGGCAAAACACCAATGCACAATAAATATTAAAATTAAAAAGAAAAAGTGTAGTTGAAATCAGGTGGAATGCATGCCACAAGTCAAGGTTGGCTCTCTCCAATGGTGTGGGTTGTGTCAAGTTGGGCCAGTCATTGGTTGGCTGTTCCCTCAATCTCTACTCTGTCTTTATCCCCACGCATCTTGTAGACAGGATGAATTTGGGGTTGAAGATTTTGTGGTGGGTTTTGTGAAAGTTTTGTGGTGGGTATCTCTCTTCCTCCACTGGAAGTTCTGCCTGGTGGCCACTTCAGTCTCCATATCCGCAGCTGCTAAGAGTCTCAGCTAGGCTCACTCCCATAGACTCCCAGGAGCATTCTCATTCCCAGGTCTCCGGCTTGTCCCCACGATAGCCCTCTCCCATTTCCATTCTCTCTTCCAGCCCTCTCCCCCTCCACTGATTCCCATCCCTGTTCCCCTCCTCACCCCCTCCAGTCCCTCCCTCCATCTGCCTCCCATGTTTATTTTATTTCCCCTTCTGAGTGAGAGCCCTCATTTAGGTTTTCCTTGTTACTTAGCTTCTTTTTGGTTTGTAGGTTATAGTATGGTTATCCTGTACTTTATGGCTAAGCCACTTATAAGTGAGTACATGCCATGCGTGTCTTTCTGGCTCTGGATTACTTCACTCATGATATTTTTTTAGCTCCATCCATTTGCCTGTAAATTTCATGATGTCTTCGTTTTTAATAATTGTATAACAATCCATTGTATGAATGTACCACATTCTTTTAATTCGTTCTTTTGTTGAGTGACATCTAGGTTGTTTCCTGTTTCTGGATATTATGAATAAAGCAGCTATGAACAGTTGAGCAAGTGTCCTTGTGGTACGGTGGAGTATTCATTATATTGGTATATGGTCAGGAGTAGTATAGCGAGGTCTTGTGATAGAACTATTTACAGTTTTCTGAGAAAATGCCAAACTGATTTCCAAAGCAGTTGTGCAAGTTTTCATTCCCACCAGCAGTGTAGGAGTGTTCCCCTTGCTCCACATCCTCAAGAGCATGTGCTGTCACATGGGTTTTTGATCTTTGCCACTCTGACAGGTGTAAGATGAAATCTAAAAAGTTTTGATTTGCATTTCCCTGATGACTTAAGATGTTGAACATTTCTTTAAGTGTTTTGTGGCCATTAGATATTTCTCTGCTGAGAATTCTCTGTTTAGCTCTGTATCTCATTTTTAAATTGGATTATTTTGTTGGTGTATTATTTCTTGAATTCTTTATATATTTTGGATATTAGTCCTCTGTTAGATGTATGGTTGGTGAAGATCTTTTCCCATTCTGTAGGCTGCCATTTTGCCCTATTGATAGTGTCCTTTGCCTTACAGAAAGTTTTCAGTTTCATGAGCTTTCATTTATTAATTGTTCATCTTAGAGGCTGAGCTGTTGGTGTTCTGTTCAGGAAGTTGTCTCCTGTGGTAATGTGTTCAAGGCAGTTCCCCACTCTCTATTCTATTAGATTTAGTGTTCCTGGCTTTATGTTGAGGTTCTTGACCCACTTGGGCTTGAGTTTTGTGCATGGTGAACAAAAAGGACTATTTGCATTCTTTTATATGCAGACATCTGGTTAGACCAGCACCATTTGTTGAAGATGATTTCTTTTTTTTTTTTTTTCCATTGTATGGTTTTGCTTCTTTGTCAAAAATCGAGTGTCTGTAGGTGTATGGATTTATTTCTGGGTCTTCGATTCCATTGATCAACCTGTTTTTATGCCAATACCATGCAGTTTTTACCATTATTGCTCAGTAGTACAGTTTGAAGTCAGAAATGGGGACTCCTTCAGAAGTTCTTTTGTTTTTCAGAATTGTTTTATCTATCCTGGATCTTTAATTTCTTTATATGAAGTTGAGAATTACTCTTTAAAGGTCTGTAAAGAATTGCGTTGAAATTTTGATGGGAATTGTATTGAGTCTATACATAGCTTTTGGTAAGATGGCCATTTTTACTATGTTCATCCTGCCGATCCATGAGCATGGGAGATCTTTACATCTTCTGAGATCTTCCTTGATTCATTTCTTCAGAGACTTGAAGTTCTTGTAATACAGGTCTTTCTCTTGCTTACTTAGAGTTACATCAAGATATTGTATATTATTTGTGGCTATTGTAAAAGATGTTGTTTCCCTAATTTCTTTCTCAGACTGTCTATGGTTTATATAAAGGAGGGCTACTGACTTTCTTTTTTTCAGAAACACCTGCCACCTTTTATATTTGATATACAACCAATCAAAAGCTCAAGACCAACAGAGGCACACACCTTTGTTTCTATTAGTGTTTAGTTTCTTTTCACATAAATAATTTCATAAATCAATGTATGATTATGGAAGTGACATTTTGTTTCTCTTCCAAATGTTGACATTCTCTTTATTTCAGACTTTGTGATGAAAAAGAACATTTGAAGCTTTAAAAAGATAATAAGGAATTTGCATGAAATTCTTAACAAGAGCAGTCTAAACACTGTGGGAAATGCAGACACAAGGAGAATGCTTGTTAGTTTTCCAGGAATGGTGGAAGAATTAACAGATGAGGAATCCAAGCAGACATGGAAAGGGAGGAGGCTTGCTTTTCCTGTAGTGCACACTCAGATGCCAGAGCTCCTGGACAAGCTTTGGCAGCACTGCAAAATGCCCTTGCTCAGATGCCATGGGCACTGCCACTGCAGAAGGGAGATGTCAGAAACCTTCCTGTTGGACAGTCATCTGATTGTGAGTATCATATTTCATTTCTAGTTTATCTAGACATAGAGTGAAACTTTTGAACAGATATTTATATGAAACTGTTTCTTTGGGATTACTCTCATAATAATTTAAGATATCACATATGAAGAGATACCATGACTACAGCAACTCTTATGAAGGGAAGCATTTAATTGGGGATGGCTTACAGTTCAGAGGTTTGGTCTATTGTCATCATGGTGGGAAGCATGGTAGTGTGCAAGTAGACATAGTGGTAGATAGAGCCTAAGGGTTTTGCATCTGTTTCCTCAGACAGCAGAAGAGTGAGCTATTGGGCCTAGGTTGAGATCCTGAAACCTCAAAACCCAACCCCAGTGATAGATACACTTAATAAGACCACACCTATTCCAAGAAGGTCATACCTTCTTATACTCTCACTCTCTCTGAGCCTATAGGAGCAATTTTTATCTGAACTACTACATTCCACTTCACGGCCCCCACAGACTTGTAGCTATATCACACTGCAAAACTTCATTCAGTCCGACTTCAAAAGTCCCCATAGTCTATCACAGTCTCAACACTGTTTAAGGGTCTAAAGTCTCTTCAGAAACTCATGAGAGTCTCTTAACTCTCACCCCTGTAAAATCAAAATAAGAAAAAAGATCGCATACTTCCAACATATAATGGCATGGGATATACATTGCCATTCCGAAAGGAAGAAAAGGAACTTAGTGAGAAAATACTGGACCAAAGCAAGACTGAAAATCAGCTGGGCAAACTCCAAACTCTGTATCACCACATCTAAAGTCAAATTGCTCTTCAGATCTCCAACTGCTTTTAGCTTAGTTGATTACAACACACTTCTTTCTCTTGGATTGGTTCCACTCCACGGTAACAACTCGCTTTGGCCAAGTATCCCATGGCTCTGGCTTCTCCAACATCTTGGGGTCTCCAAGGCAATCCAGACTCCACCTCCACAGCTTCACAACATGACCTCTTTAGACCTCCATGCACGAACACCCCTGACATGCGCCTGTCCTCAGCAGCTTTCCTTAGTCATGGAGAGAGACTTCATACCCCAATTCCTGGATCCTTGATTCTAAGGCAGCACCACATGGCGGAAGCTGCCAAGTTCTGCTGCTTGCTGGGGCTGGATCATGCCCCCTCGTTCAATTACAATTCAATCATACAATTCAATCTGTTCTCTCCATGATTTCCTTCCTTGTCTAAGCTTGACTGTGCTGGAATTTTCTCTGTAAACCAGGCTGACCCTGTACCTAGAGATCTGCTAGCCTCTACCTTCTAAGTGCTGGAATTAAAGGTGTTCATCACCACCATGCCTGGATCTAAGGTTTTCTTTAATTCCTTTTTACAAGTCAGAAGCTTGGCTGGGTGAGGTCTTGCCAAGGTCACAATCCTTTTACTCCACTTAGCATCTGGCTTCTCTTTAATCTGTTTACACTCCCTGGAGCTCCTTTTCTCCTCCAGCTGTATATTTTGTATTTTCCCTTGCTCAGCTTGCTCCTTTTTATTATAGATCTGAAAAAGACTGGGCCACTAATAGCCACACAATACAGTCAGGGCTAGGTTGTTTGGAAATGTCTTTTACCAAAGTTGTTAATACACAGCTCTTCAACTGAATCTCAGGCCTTTACATATTCTTCTCTGAAACATCTTGAACCAGGCCCCCCCCACAGTTCAAATCACCACTGTCTTCCTTCCATGCACCTACTAGGATGGCTCCTTCTATTCTCCTTAAAGAACCCTGCTGCTTTTCTAATTCAAAGTCCCAAAGTCCTCATTCCTCCAAACAAAAACAGGGTCCAGCCTATCACAGCAATGCCTCAGTCCCTGGTACCAACTTCTCTGTTAGTTAGGGTTTCCGTTGTTGTGAAGAGACACCATGATCATGGCAACTCTTATAAAGGAAATTTTTAATGTTTTTTTAATTGGATATTTTATTTATTTATAATACAGATGTCATCCCCTTTCTCCATTTCCCCTCCCTAGAACCCCCTATCCTATATCCCCTCTTCCTTTATGCTTTTATACCATTTTGATTACATGCATGTATTAAGGTCAGTTCTAGGTTGAGGGTCTAGCAATACAATAGATGCAAATAGTTGAGGAACAAGCAACACATTAAACACAAATAGTCAAAGAAAAAGCAAGGAATTAAACCCAGTTACGGTGAACACTCCCATTATCACTATTTCTAAAGGCTTATCAGGATGATCAAAGTATCTGAGCCTACTTCCCTATCCTAGCCCGAGGTCAATTTTTTTTTTTTTTTTCCGAGACAGGGTTTCTCTGTATAGCATTGGCTGTCCTGGAACTCACTCGGTAGACCACCTTGGCCTCGAACTCAGAAATCCGCCTGCCTCTGTCTCCCAAGTGCTGGGATTAAAGGCATGCACCACCACTGCCCGGCCCAAGGTCATTTTCATGTCTGAAGTCTACTTCCTTGTTCTAGCCTAAAATTTAGATTCCTATCTGAAATTACTTCTTTGTTCTGGCCTAATATTTAGATTCCTGTTTGAGATTACTTCTTTGTTGTAGCCTACAATTTAGACTCTTAGCTGAAATTATTTCTTTGTTCTAGTCTAATGTCAGATTCCTGCTTGAAGCCTACTTCCTTGTCCTTGGCCAATGTCATATTCCTGTCAAGCATCCCCTTTCCTTGTCCTTGGCCCATGTCAGCTTCTTGCCAAGCAGCACCAAAAGCTCTCCACCTCTCTCACTTTTTTATTTTGTTAACAAGACTGAGCCTGTCTTAGGTCGTTCTGACAAGAATGCTTTCCTTTCCTGTCATGGAATATGCATTATCAAAGGCAATTCACCTCTGTCTTAGGTTGGTAAGGCTCTGTGCAGAATCTTACCCGTCCTTGGCTTGCCAGCCTGTTAATTTAGTAACTTTGTCTGGAGGGGGGTATCCATTTTTAGGTTTAAATCATGTACTTTAGCTGATAACACGTTGATGTTAAAGATAAGCTTTAACATGATGGGCAGGAATAAAAGTATTCCCAGGACAAAAAGGGCTAGCCTGATCAAGCTATATATGTTATTCCTGAGGTTTGACTAAAATGGAAATACTGAGCTCAGGCCATGGATAATTTTATCAGCATTATCTGCAACATCAAAGGTCAACAGAACAGCATTCTTTAAATTCATAATCTCATTATGCAAAGTTAACATACCCAGAGAGGTGTTAGGATTATGCCAAATATCCTACAGGTGTCTTTAAAATTTTTCCTAATTATATTGACAATCATTGTGAATTTCAAAAGTAACACTACTCCAATGATATTTGTTTTGACACTTGGGATGGCTCCTAACTCTTGAACCCTGAACCTCCTTCAGATAATTTGAATGGTTATAGAGCATCATTCGTTGTTCCAGATACCTATATAAATCCTTTTGTATACTCAATACATTAGTAACATTTTTTTTTTGCTAGATGGTTAACAAAAATAGTTGTCTTAACTCCTTGTGTCAATGCTATTGCAGAAGCAGTGGTGCTAGCAATTAATGTAATTAAAGCTGTTATACCAGCAATAATCAAGCCCACTACCCTCTTGCTTCTGCTTAAAGCCTAACTCACTTCTTCCAGCACTTTCAAGTTTTTTTTTCAGAGAATCAACGTTTTCTAATACTCAGGGCAGTAAGACAAAAGCTGGTTGATAGATCTCCATAACAGACATGCCAGGTTTCAACACACTAACATAATTGGGAATTATACAGTCAATACAACTTACAACAAATGCTGTAGAAGAGACAAAACCAATTTTAGCTTGACTATTAAAAGAGCCTTAAAACATGCACTAACCCTTGTTTGAAATCCAGATCCTGTCCCAACATTATCTCTTGCTATCTTAACATCATATCGAGCTACAGCTAGCTTCCAAATGTCTCTGACAAAGTCCTGATCCAGTCTTCCAAAAGTAGACCATTATATCCCGTATTGGATTGATTTCTAGACCAATACATGATTGAGTCCTAATAGCTGGACACCTTTAAGAAGAATACAAGAGACATAATTTCTCTTTTTGATTCTCTATCCAAGAAGGTCTAAAAACTTGAGGCAAGGCAGTTTGTCCCATCTGGGAAAAGTTAAGCAAAGGTGGGTCAGGAACATATGTCCAATACAGCTCCCCAGTCACCCTTTTCAGGGCACTCAGCAAGCTCATAGGTTGGCATCCTTTGTCTCAGCAACAGTATGTCTCTCTAATCTTTTTAAAGTTCCATGGGTCTCTTCCACAATACCTTGTCTTTGAGGATTATAGGAAATCTCCATAATATGGGGAATTCAGGATTTTCTAGTGTGGGAGAACTAGGTTCTGATGATGCCAAGTACCCTGGGTTTCTTATGCTTATGTTCTTGTGCTTGCCTTTTACCATGTGGATCTCCTTAGTGCTACCTGCCCTGTCTCTGACTGGAGCCTGTCTTTCCTATTATTTTGGTTGTTTCAGAACTGTGTGGGGTGGGTGTTGCTACTGGGGTTAGAGCTGAGGCCCAAGATCTGCTCAGTGCTTGGGCATAGACCAGAAGGAACCAGTGTTCCAGGCCAGGAGTGAATTTCTGGATCCTAGTGGGTCCCAGTTACTTCCTGTTTGCGGCAGGCATTGCTGTCTCCTTACCTAAGATACTGCCCAGGTTAGAGCTCCTGGGAGCCCCGCTTCCTCTGGGTTCTGTAAGATTGGGTGCAGAGCTGCCACCTGGGATCTGCTCAGTGCTCAGGCCCAGACCAGAAGGAACCTGATTCTTTTTTTTAAGTCAATTTTGTATCCAGCCACTTTGCTGAAGGTATTTATCAGCTGTAGAAGTTATCTGGTAGAATTTTTGGTGTCCAAAGAGAGAAGATGAAGTAGATAATATTTGAAATCTTTAATATCCCAGCCATGTATGTAGCCATTCAGGCAGTGCTGTCCTTGTAAGAATTTGGGCACACAACTGGGTTTGTTATGAACTCTAGTGACAGGGTCATACATACAATACCCATCTATAAGGGCTACTCACCCTTCTCCACACCATCTTGTGTCTGGACCTGGCTGCACAGGACCTGATAGACTTACTTCATGTAGATCCTGACTGAGTGGGACTACAGTTCTACCAATTCTGATGAGAGAGAAATTGTTTATAACATTAGAGAGAAGCTGTGCTATGTTGCCTTGAATTTTGAGCAAAAATATCCACTGCTGCATTCTTCTCCTTTTTGAAGAAGAGCTATGAGCTGCCTGATGAGCAGGTGCTCATCATTGGCAATAAGAAATTCTGTTGTCCAGAGACTCTCTTCCAGCCCTCCTTTCTAGATATGGAGTCCTGTGGCATCCATGAGACCTCCAACTCCATCGTGAAGATGTTGATATATGCAAGGACCTGTATGCCAACACAGTGCTGTCTGGTGGTACTGTCATTCAGGTGGTATCACCATATCCAAGCATTGCTAACAGGATGCAAAGGGAGATCACAGCCTTAGCATCCAGCACATTGAAGATTAAAGACCATTGCTTCCCCTGAGCACAAGTATTCAGTCTGGATTGGCAGCTCCATCTTGGCCTCACTGTCCACTTTCCAGGAGATTGCGGATCAGCAAGCAGGAGTATGACGAGCCAGGCCCTTCCATTATCCACCCTCAATGCTTCTTAGAAGGGCTGAGCAGGTGTCAGGCAACTGCTGTATGAGCTGATTTTGAAGTATCGATTGCCCTGGCAAATGTACACACCTCATCTAGTCTCATGAAACTGAAATAAGCCTTTGAAAAAGAAAAAAAAAATACAAACTTGAAGCTTGTATCTGATATCAGCACTGGATTAGCACTTGTTGCTGATTTTTGACCTTGTATTCAAGTTAACTGTTCCCTTGGTATATGTTTAATACCCTGTGCATATCTTGATTTAGTCTGTAGTCCATGTAGCTCAGTCATTGGTGGCTGGAGAGAGCATGCTGCAGAAGAGAAATCCTCAGCCTGGTGGATCTGTGTGAGCACTAAATAGTGACTATCTGTGCAGGGTATTAACTGACAGCAGACATACAGGATTTCCCAAGGCTGGCAAGGGCTTAACCATTTACCACTTCTGTCTTGCAGGTCTAACAGAGTGGGAAAGTCTGCGCCTTAGGGCCCAGTTTCCTTCTGTACCCCCCCCCCACCAACACCCCATCCTGCCTTGAGTTGGAAATGTTTTTCTTGACACCTGTAAATGTATTCAGCCCTTTAATTTATGTAAGGTTTTTTTTGCACTCAATTCCTTAAGAAATGACAAATTTTGGTTTTCTGCTGTTCAGTGAGAACATTGGGCCCCAGAAACACATTAGTGTGTAAAGAAAATAAAAGTGCTGAAGTAACAAAACAAAAAACCAAAACAACAACAACAACAACAACAACAACAACAACAACAACAACAACAACAACAAAGAATTTTTGGGGTTATTTATGTATACTAGCATATCATCTGTGAATAACAATACTTTGATTTCTTCCTTTCCAATTTATAGCCCTTTGATCTCCTTCAGTTGTCTTATTGTTCTGGCTAGAACTTCAAGAACTATATTGAGTAGATAGGAAGAGACTGGGCAGCCCTGACTTGTGCCTGATTTTAGCGGGATTGCTTTATGTTTCTCTACATTTAATTTGATGTTGGCTTTTGGCTGCTGTATACTGTGTTTATTATGTTTAGATATGCACCTTGTATCCCTCATCTCTCCAAGACTTATTATGAAGGGGTGCTGGATTTTGTCAAAGGCTTTTTCGGCATCTAATGAGATGATCATGTGACTTTTTTCTTTCAGTTTGTTTATATGATGGATTATGTTGATGGATTTTCGTATATTGAACCATCTCTGCATCTCTGGGATGAAGCCTACTTGATCATGGTGGATGATGTTTTTGATGTATTTTTTGATTCAGTTTGTGAGTATTTTATTATTTTTGCATCATTGTTCATAAGGGAAACTGATATGAAATTCTTATTTATTTATTTATTTTTTGTTGAGTCTTTGTGGTTTAGGTAGCAGGGTGACTATGGTCTTAAAGAATGAGTTTGGCAATATTCCTGTAGTTTCTATTTTGTGGAATAGTTTGAAATAGTTTAAAATTTATTCTCTTAGCAATCTTCAAGTACAAAATACATTGCCACTGATTCTAGGGAGCATGTCATATAATATAGCATCCTGTCTAACTGAGATGTCTGCCCTTTAAGCAATGGCTTCCCATCTTCTTCGGCCCCTGGGAACTTCCTTCTACTCTCTGCTGTCATGAGCTCTACGTTTAGATTCCACATGTGACTTGATTGTGTGGCATTTCCTTCCTGTTCCTGGCTTCTTTCAATTAGCATACTGTCTATTGGGTCATTCACATTTGAGTGAATGTCAAGCCTTCTACATAAAGGCTGAGCAGTATCCTGCGTGTGTTTGTGTGCAGGAGCACATTGTTCTTTGTCCATTCATCCATCAGTGGATACTTATGTGGATTCTGCATCTTGACTATTACGCAGCAAGTAGAGGTGGTTACTGTTGCAGCGAATACGGGGTGCAGATATCTCTGCTGTATTGATTTTGGTTTGCTTGTATAGACAACCAGTAGTGGGATTGCTGGACTATATATAGCCTTTCTCTGTCTGTCTGTCTGTCTGTCTGTCTGTCTGTCTGTCTGTCTCTCTGTCTCTCTGTCTCTCTGTCTCTCTGTCTCTCTCTCTCTCCTCATTGTGTATTTCTGGCCTAGAACTCATTATATAGACCAGGCTAGCCTCAGACTCATAGAGCTCCACCTACCTTTGCTTCCTAGGTGCTTGGATTCATTACAGCCCGTCAGGTAGTTCTATATTCAGATTTCAGAGGAACAGGCAAGCTGATTTCCATAGCCGCTGCAACAATTTGGATTCTCACAGACTGCACAAGGGCTCCCTCTCCTCCACCTCCTGGCCAGTACTTATTATTGTTGGTCTTTTGATACCGGGCATTCTGACGGGTGTGAGATCTCACCTCACTGCTGTCTTAATTTGCATTTTCCTATGACCCATGAACATTATTCAAATACTTGTGGGATGTTTGCATGTATTCTTTGAAGATCTGCCTCTTCTGGTCCTGCTTTGGGCTGTTTATTTTCCTCCTATTGAGTTTCTTATATACATTGAGTCTTAACTGATCAGATACGATTCATAAGCACTTTTCTCTTCCATAATTTGTCTCCTCGTTTTTGTTGATTGTGTTCTTTGCTGTTAATTTTCCTAACGCCATTGGTTGAGGAGCCTGTTATGTGTTCTTGGTACCTTCTTCGAACATCAGTTGTCTATAAATGTGTAAATTCACTTCTGCTACCACTCCACCCCCAACTCCATTCTCTGGCCAAGATGGAACTCGCAGCTTTCCATATGCTGAGGGAATGTTTTGCCACAAAGCTCTATTCTAATCTTAAATCTTTTATTCTTTTTTAAAACATTGTTTTTATTTTATGCCTATGGGTGTTTTGCTTGGTAAACGTCTGTGCACCACATGCATGCCTAGTACCTGCAGAGGTCAGGAGAGGACATCAGGGCCTAGAGTTATAGACAGTTGCAAGCTACCCATGAAGGTGCTGGGAACCTGGCTTCTCTGGAAGAACAGCCAGTGCTCTAACCACTAGCCATCTCTACACCCCCTATATTCTCCTATCTTCTCTATTCTTAAGCCAAATATAAACTGTTAGAATTAATACATAAGGTCAGTAAAGTCGGGGACACAAAATCTATGTATAAAATTCAGTGTGTAGAATGAATATTAAGCACAATTGTAAGTTGGGAAATTGAGGTTCTAAGCAGCAGGTCCCTCACCAGAGGTCATTCAGCCACTGGCTTTGAACCCAATGTGTGATGTTTTGAACCTTCATTTTTTCCTACCATCTGGGCATCGCAGACTTTAATGTTTTCAAGTCTTGGGAGACAGTTTTTGTTTGAAACTCAGTAGCCTTGCTGGCAGTATTTGGGCGAACTGCCCCCCACACCTCTTAAGTAAATAAGCAGCTGACACTCCTCATTCCTGGTTAAGACAAACAGTTACCCTGGAGGGAAGCTATGCAAATCTATGCCTATAATTGGGAGTAGAGTGTTGTCCCCTGTCACATGGGCTCCTGTCCCATTTGTTTTTCCAACTCCTGTCTCCAGGACCTCTCATGCAAATTCTGTAAACAAGGTTTCACTTGGCAATACATCCTCATTCCTTGGGTTTCCTGGTTACTTCACCAAGTCCTCATCAGTGGTGATTACACCAGGGAGGGAGAGATGAATTTACCTGGAAATTAATGAGGCTTAGGGTCCCTAGCCTCTGAGTGTCACAGCCCCTGCCCAGGGCATTGTTTCTGTACTAGCTCTTTTAGTAAAGGCAGCAAAATAAAATTAAAATATTTTAGTTGCAGTTGGTTAGGGTCACTTTCCTTCTCTTCCCCTTCTGTAGAGTGAAAAATTATAAAGGCCATTTTATGAAATATGTGTAAATTTTTCGCCTTAGACCTTGGTCAGAAAAGCACCTGCCAGCAGGTTTGGGTCCATCTAATTAGTTACAGAGGAGGGGGAGTTACAGGACAAAGGCCTGTTAAGAACATCCCAGAAACTGACTGGCCAAGAGAGGACTGCCCCCATGGTACGGCCTACTAGTGTTCAAAAAAAAAAAAAAAAAAAAAAAAAAAGTAAAACAACCAATCCTGTGCACCCACGCGAAAGTTCGCTTTTTCCCCACCCTGCCCATATATAAGCGCTAGACCACTGAGCCACGAGGTCAGTCCCTCTATCCCCTATGCGAGATATGGGGATATGGGCTGGCCCAGAGCTCTGATTTAATAAACCACCTCATGTGCTTTACAGCAAGACAGTCTCTCGTGTGTCCTTTGGGTGCGTGCTATCCTGTGACTTAAGTGGACCTCCTTTCTGGGGGAGTCCCGGACTTTTCACTTCTCCCTGTCGTGTATGCCTCCTAAGGATTTGGGGGGGGGGGGGTAAGGAAAAGGGAATGGCCACAGGTACCTGTAGATATCATTAAAGGAAAGCCATGTTGTGAGTTTAATGGAACATCTTTCTGTGGTCCAACTCCACACTGTAGAGACTGTTGCTGGCTATCCAGAGTAGGAATGAGTATCAGGAGTATCAGGAGGTTCCCTGAGAAAACTAAAGGAAGTTCCTTCTCTGGCCTCTCTACACCCCTTCACACACGTATATACACATGCATATATATATATATATATATATATATATATATATATATATATACACACACACACACACACACACACACACACATCCACATGTGGGCAAGGTACAAAAATAAATTTTTTTCCTGTGACAAGGACTCTTGATGTTACCTAGACTGGCTTGACACTCCCTATATCACTATGTTGGCTTGGGATTATACATCCTTCTAGTTCATCTTCCTCCAGAATTTTGGGGTTATAAGTATACCCCACTGTGCCCAGCTAAAATAAACTTTAAGACAGGTTTTCTTTTTGTAGCCCTGAGTTTTATAGCTTTTTAAGTTTTATATGTTTCATATATGCTATGGGAGGGGGTGCCTTAGCAGGCCCATGCTGAGGCATCCCCCTGAGGTATCAGCCATATGGCAAGCCTAGTATAAAAGGAAGTTTATTCCATTGTGTAAGTGAACCACATTTTCTGTATCCATTCTTACTTTGTAAGACATCTGGGTTGTTTCCAGCTTCTGGCTATTACAAATTAGGGTGCTATGAACATCGTGGAGCACATGTCCCTGTGGTACGGTGGGACATTGTTTGGGTATATGCCTAAGAGTGGTATAGCTGGATCTTCAGGTAGGTCTATTTCCAATTTTCTGAGGAAATAACAGATTAATTTCCAGAGTGGTTGTACCCGTTTGCAATCCCAGCAACAATGGAAGGGTGTTCCTCTTTTCCCACATCTTTGCCAGCATGAATGGTTGCCTGAGTTTTTGATCAGGGCCATTTTGATTTACATTTCCCTGATGACTAAGGACTTTGAACATCTTTTAGGTGCTTCTCTGCCATTTGAGAGTCCTCTGTTGTAAATTCTCTGTTTAGCTCTGAACCCCGTTTTTTAATTGGGTTATTTGGTTTTTTAGAGGTTAGCTTCTTGAGTTCTTTATATATTTTGGATATTAGCCCTCTATTGAATGGAGGGGTTAGTGAAGATTTTTTCCCATTCTGTAGGTTGCCATTTTGTCTATTGACTGTGTCTTTTGCCTTACAGAAGATTTTTAGTTTTATGAGGTCCCATTTATCAATTGTTGATCTTAGAGCCTGAGCCATTGGAATTCTGTTTAGGAAATTTCGCTCTGTGCTAGCTATTAAGAACAAGGGCATCATGAGTTTTGTAGGCAAATGGATGGAACTAGAAAATATCATCCTGAATGAGGTAACCCAGACCCCAAAGGACTTACATAATATGTACTCACTAATAAGTAGATATTAGCCAAAAGTACAGAATACCTAGGATATTACCCACAGAATTTAAGAATTTTAACAAACAGAAAGGTCAAGTGAGGATGTTTCAATTCCACTTAGTAGGGGGAAGGAAATAATCACAGGAGGCAGAGGGAAGGAGAGATCTGGGTGGGAGAGGGGAAAAGGAGAATAGGATCAGGAATGTGCCAGGGGTAGGGGTTGGGGGTGGAGGTAGGGATATGTGAGGGTGGGGGGTGGGGGGGAAGACAGGAGAGAAGCCCAGAGGGCCAGCATAATGAATGGATATATGCAGCCTCAGAAGGTGGGAGGTGGAGAGACCTTCTAGAAAGGAGAGTCCCTACCAGAGACTCTCAGGACTCAAAGGTAGGAACTTTAGCTAAAATGCCCAATAGTAGGGAGAGAGAACTCAATGAGTCCTTCTCCAGTAGATAGACAGGGCCTCAAGAGGAGGAATGGGGTTACCAACCCAAAGTCAAAATTTCTAACCCAGAAGTGTTTCTGTCCAAAAGAACTATAGTGAAAAAATGGAGGAGACACTAACAGAAAGACCCAACTGGGACCAATCTCATAGGGAGACACCAAGATCTGACACTATTACTGATGCTATGGTGTGCTTACAGACAGGAGTCTAGCATGGCTGTTCTCTGAGAGGCCCAACCAGCAGCTGACTGAGACAGATGCAGATATTTATATCCAACCACTTGACTGAAGTTTGGGACCCCTGTGGTTGAATTAGGGGAAGGATTGAAGGAGCTGAAGAAGAAGGTAAGCCCTACAGTCTCAACTAACCTGGACCCCTGGGAGTTCCCAGACAATGAGCCACCAACCAGACAGCATAAATGAGATGGTCTGAGACCCCTGGCACATATACAGCAGAGGATTGCCTGGTCTGGCCTCAGTGAGAGAAGACTCGCCTAATCTTTGAAATACTTGAGGCCTCAGGGAGCGGGGAGGCCTGGTGGTAGGGAGCATTCTCTTGGAGACAAGGGGAGGAGGAATGGGATGAGGAACTGTGGGAAGATGGACTGGGAGCTGAGGCAATGACTGGACTGTAAACAAACAAATAAATACGAAGTTTATTTGGGACCTGGGATGGGATCTGGAGAAAGGGGTAGAGGCAGAGAAAGAAAGGGGACAGAGAAGAACAGAGAGAGGTAAGAGAAGGAACACAGAGAGAGAAAGGAGCAGATGGAAGGAGAGGGGAAGGGAGGGAGAGAGAGGGAGAGGGAATGAGAGAGAGACAGAGAGGGAGAGAGAGAGAGAGAGAGAGAGAGAGAGACAGAGACAGAGAATGACAGAGAGACAGAGAGCATGAGCAAGAACAGTCCTTATGTGCTTGGGTCCTGGCTTCTACCTGGCTGTTGCTAAGTAACCATTGGGTGGGGCCTAGAGGAAATGCTAACACCTGGTTGTCCTGGAACTCACTTTGTAGATCAGGCTGGCCTTAGACTCAGAGATCTGCCATCCTCTGCTTCCCTAGAGCTGGAATAAAGGTTGTGAGCCACCAGGCTCTACTAGATACAACTTTTTTTCACTTGGAAAAGCATAAACTAGTATGTACTGTTGCTGATTTGCAATTTGTGTGTTTGCAAATAACATGTCTAGAAGGAACCGAATGCTGAGGTAGGACTTAGGCTCTAATTATCTGTATCATCCTTACATAAGACAAGCAATTGCTGAGTTTTATATATTTGGACTAAATCTATTCTATGTGAGTTCCTTGACTTTAAGGAGGGCTCTTAGCACCTTCTTCCCTTCACACAGGGCCAGCAACATCCCTGGAGCTCCTGTGAGTGCTTGCCAAGGAGGCAGGAGGTATATAGTGTGTAGCTATTTATTAGTTGTTTGTTTTTTAAAGGCAGATGCTCAGAGTAAAAGTGGACCTCGTCCTCACCTGTGTTACAGCTGAGGGTTGTTGTGTATGCATCTGTTGCTCAGGCTTTCTCTTTTTGCTCTCTGAGTTCCAGGCTGCCCCAGGCCACCTCCAGCCCTGGTTCTGTGCCTCAGGATATTTTCCTTGCAGAATCCTAAGGCACTTTGGCTAAATGCCTCATTTACCACTCTCTGGCTACTCATTAGCAAAGGAGTGTCTCTTCAAGGTCCTGTAACTGTATACAGTAGGCATCAATGCTGCTTTGAATGTACATTTAATAGATCCTGCCTCCCTCCTGCAGGATCTCCCCCTTCCTTCAACCAGCCTCACTGCTCGGCTTGCTTCTTTTCCCTCCCTCCCTCCCTTCCTTTCTCTCTTCCTCCCTCCTTTCTTTCCTTCCTTCTTTCTTTCTGCTTCTCCTCTCTCCTCCCCTGTCCTGGGTTTCTAACCCGGAGCCTTTCACATGCTAAGCAAATGCTCTAACTCTGACCTGCATACTCTGTATCCGCTCTTCTTTTGAATCTTCTCTAAAGTCTTCCTTTTGGGGGCAAATGATAAAGAGGGAAAATAGCGTACATTCCTGTTTATGGAGCCTTATCGGTTCGCAACAAAACCAAGTGAACGTTGTGGAAATCAGGCTAGTTAAGTGGAACAGAGATGGCTTCTGTCCTCCTCTGCATCCTTTGGTTACTAATGAGGAAACAGGAATCACATAGTAAGCTATCATTTCAAATCTGGATGCAGGGCTAGAGTCAGCATGAGATACTGTGAAGTAAAATGTGGGTAAATTCTAACTCGGTGTCTGACATTCTCTAGGTCACTCCAACACGAGTTCCCTTCCTTCCTTGTGTTATGGTGGTCAGCTGTATGTGTAGTTGTGACAGTGCCCAGCTTTGCTTAAAAAAAAACAAAGACAAAAACAAGCAAACAAACAAACAAACAACCACTAAGAATTTAATGAGTTGCATTCCTCCAATGCCATGGGCTGTGTCGGCACAGTGGTAAACATTGTGACAATTTTTGTCTGAATTGAATTAACTGCCTGTCTGTTTTGAAGTATTGACAAGGCAGTTCAGAGTGAGAACCATAGGCAAGCCAGCTCTTCCGTATGACAAGAAATGGAGAAACAACAGCAACAAAACAAACAAACAAACAAACAAACAACAAACAACAAACAACAACAACAAGAGGAAGAGGAGAGAAGCCGTGGCCGGTGGACACAGCTGCTCCAGGGCTGTCCTGTGAGGCAGATGTAGAAACGAGTCATGAGAGACTCCAGGACCCACAAAGGCAAGGAGGCTCCAGGCAGGCAAAGCGAATCTGTTAGTGAATGTTAGTGAATGTTCTGCCTCAGCCCTTTCCCAAAGCTTCCTGGATGAAAGAAGTAGACAGCAGAGTGTTTCAGTGCTGCCTGGGAAACTGTCTGGGGAGCGTGGTTCAATAGTTTTACCTTCAGCCATTGTGGTCCTCAATCTCTCTCTCTCTCTCTCTCTCTCTCTCTCTCTCTCTCTCTCTCTCTCTCTCCTCCCTCTTTTCTTTACTACTCTTTCCCTTCCTCCATCCTTCACTTCCCCCCTCTTTCTCCCTCCCTCTCTCCCTCCTTCCTTCTGACCTCTGAGGATGGGCAGGAACAGACCAGGTCTTGGAGCTCTGGGGTTGCTGTGAGGAGGACTGGGCTGAAGATTGCATCAATTAACTGGGAAATATTTGTGTATCGGTTCAGGTTTCAATGTGTTTTGTTTAAAATGCCCCTTTAAGGTTTTTTTTTTTTGTTTGTTTGTTTGTTTTATTATTTTGTGTGTATGAGGGTTTTGCTTGCTTGCACACACATGAACCATGTGTGTGTCTGGTACCTGTGGAGGACAGAGGGAGGGGTCTGATGCCCTAGCACCGGAGTTACAGATGGTTGTGAGCCACAGTGTGAGTGCTGGGAATCAAACCTGAGTCCTCTGAAAAGCAACAAGTGTTCTTAACTGCTGAGCCAACTCTCCAACCTATTCCAGCACATTTTCTTAATGATTAAAAACTAATTTTACATTATTGGCATATAACATGTACAAGTTGCCGCACAGGTACATTATGTACAATATAAAATAATATAAGCACATATAATATGCCTAGATATGCATTATAGGTAGTCTTATCTAAGGCATACAGAGATATTACTCCATATATTTTATATGTATAATATAGTGCAAATTACATCATATATGGTAATATATGTACAACATAGAGTATCCATACAGATTATAATACATACAGAGAGAATAAAAGAAAACAGTAATTTTGAACTCTGAAATGCATTTGCTAGCATGGAAAGCCTTACATTAAGAAGGATGGCAGTTATCTCTGACATTACTTAGGTATACAAATGCCTCTGTGATTCGCTGACTTAGATTGCTTTTGGATACATACCGCAGGGTAGCACAGCTAGGTCATATGGTAGATCATTTTTTTTGTTTGTTTTTGTTTTTGAGGAACCTGATCCTAATTTCCTTGGTGACTACCCAAGCTTACACTTCCTCAGCTGTATGTAAGGAGAATCTGACTTCGTCCCTGGCATTTGTTGTTGTTTTCTAGAGAAAAGGGTTTTGACCGTTCATGTTCATCAGCTCTGGTTGTTTTCTTTCCAGACTTCCCTTCCCTATGTGGCATTGATTGGTGTGATCAAACCACTTCGTGTAGATGTCAACTTGAAACTTGAGTCTATTGCCTCTTCCTCTTCCTGGCCTTTATTACTGGCACAGCTCCTGTCTAGAACAGCCTTGCTGTAGATATAAAACAGCTGTGTGTGGATGTGCACACATATGTGTGTGTACTATGTATGTGAGTGTACACACATAGATACAATATTCTGTTGTGTTTTTAAAGATTCAGGAGACACGGATGAAGGACTGAGTACAACCCAGGTAAAAGTTAACCCCTGATGGCTAGAATAGCTATGAATGTCAAACTAAAGATTTTCAAAGCTTATGGTAACTAACACATAGCTTGTACGTTTATAAATATTACAATGTTGAGAAATAATTCAGCCACATGTCAAGAATAGAATGTGACATCTTAACGCTTGTTCTTCCTCTCTGTGTGTCTCAGGAGTCCAATTATTGAAACTTAAGAATGAAGCATTTTTAGTGCATGATGACAGAACTCATGGGAATAATTAATACCACGAATTTTAATCTATTTACAGGTTTTACAAGACATATAGACCAAAAGAGAGAAGCAGCTTGACAGATACATTCACTTACGTGTCTTCACTTTGAAATTCTGTTCTTGAGAATGTTTGTTTCCATTTTAAAAACATCTGCTGTGTCATGAGGCCTCATGCTAATCTTATCTTCTTGTCTTGGTATAATGAGAGAAATTTTGTCAACACTATTAGACATTTATGCAGTTGGCAAAAGAACCTGATTTATTAGGTTATTTTTCATATGAGTTACAGGAAGCCTGCCTCACATGCTCTGAAGAGGATGCTGGCTTGTATCTGGAAGTATGCTGACTACTACGACCCAGCTGAGCACACAACTCTGCCTTTGTCTGGGGACTCTCCATTGGCTATTTGCTTGTTCTAACATTTTTATTTCAATATAATTCTCAAGATGTCATGGAGACCAAGAGCCATAGCACCTGCCGCATCATATTCATAGGACTGGAGTACAGAGAAAGAAAGAGCCATATCTGGTCTGTGTTCTTACAAATCAAAGGAGAAAAAGAGGAAGGAAAAGAGAGAAAACAAAACAACAGAATAACTGCTTAGAGAGATTGCAGCTTTAAGAAATCCAGGCTGGAGGTATGTGTGGTAGAATCCACCCCTAATCCTAGCACTCAGAAAGATGAGGCATCGGGCTTGTGAGTGTAAGGCCAACCTGGATGAGATAGCTGACCACACACTATAAAAACAAAACAAAATAGCCTGGGTTGGGCGGAGCATCCAGCAGGGTGAGGGGGTGCAGACCAAGCTGCTAATACCTTTCCCTTCCTTTGCTCTGTATGGGGAGGCCTTTGTTCTCCTGACTTCCAGAGCACGCCTCCAGTTCCCTTGTAATGGGAGGAAAATGGAATTTCCTAGAAGTCATCTCCAGCAGATGTCTGCATGTGCACTTTGACAAATATTGGGTCGCTTGGCTGCAGAGGCATACATTTACCGTTGCTTACTTAAAGCCCACCTCCTCTTTTTTCCTCACCAATAAAAGGTTGACAGTCTTTAGACAGGTGATGGATTCATTAAAAATTGTGCCTCACAAGTTGGGGAGTGGTTAAGAGTGCCTGCTGGTCTTGCAGAAGCCAGAGTTCAGTTGCCAGCACAAGCCAGGTAGTTCACAACCACCTGTATAACTCCAGCTCCTGGGGATCCGACGCCCTCTTCTGGCCTCTATAGGCACCCACACTCACAAGCACACATACACATAAATAAACATAGAATTAATACATTCACACCTCTCTCTAGGCTACATTTTCTAGATTTAGCAAACACTTGGATATCCTTTTGCATGAATATCGTCATTGTTGTTGATCTGAAAGGTCAGATTCGGTTAAAGTCCTACATTTTGTATGGCATCTTCCCTTCAGACTTCCCTAAAGGTTTGTGTGGCCCTGAAAGAGGTAATGTAGGGCAAAAACAGAAAAGCTGTTTAAAGTAGTGACCGTTTTTTTTTTTTTTTTCTGTCTGATGCATTTCTTTTGTTCTTTGTCCATTTATTACTGGCCCAGGGACAGGCTGCCTGTGGCTGAATGGCTCATTTTACAAGAATAAATTTACTCAGGAGCTAGCCCAATGTGCAAATCTTCTTTCCTTGAGGATAGGGCCTATAGGTACTTCCGGGTCAAAGAACACGTTAGGAAAGGTGAATTACTGAGTGGTCCACACCCATGCAATCAAACTCCAGGGCTATTCCTACAACCTGCTTTTAGGAAACGGCAGTAGCAGCTTCCACCAGGTCGAAGGCCTGTGGTTTTCTTTGGTCAGAGTGACCTCCCAGTTCCTGATGAATGACCTACACAATCGTTAGCATCAGCACTAGGCCAGAGACGTCATCTAGAGCCTAGATGACCTTTGGAATTGGTGATAAAAGTAACTTATTACAAGCCACCATTAGCGATTGTCAAGCCATTTTGTAAAGCTTCTCCATTTTGGCCAAACAATGAACCCCCACCCTTCAACTCAAGTAAGTGAGTCTCCAGAACTAAAGTAACTTGTTTTTCTAGAATTTTGCCTTTCTTCCCCTATCTGCCCCAGTAGTGGCCGCCACAGGAAATATTTATCTGCAGCTTGACACTATTTAACCCACCACTGGCCTTATTTCCCCAGATCCCCCTAGCAATGACCAGTTGCAGATCAAAAAATACTTTCTTGGTTGGTCCTAGGCAGACAGCAGGCTCTAGTTCCTAGACTAGAGACTTGTGGGTTTTTCTCCTGAATAAAAGCCTGCATTGTCATCTGCCTTCTCCTTGTAGCCCTTCAAGAGAAGCTAGAGGCTCCTTCAGGCTCTCTTCCCTTAGGTTTTATTTTATACATATACCTCCTTGCTGTGTGGGATTGGAGCAGACTGGAGCCATCTTGAAGCTGGGAGGCATGCATCCTGTTTTAAGGACTGGGAGGAGGAGAGACAGGAGGAGGCTAGGTCTCCTGGCCAGTTCTGCATGTCTACTCCCAGATTCTTAATTGTGTAAAACCAAGTTGACAAATGGAAACCTGTATGATTAAGTCACTAGAATTTCCTTTTGGTCACATGTGTTGACAGGTGAAGCTCCCCTTTGCTGGACAATGAGGTAATTGGCTGGTTGTTCAACAAACTACTCTGCTTTCTTTAACTTTTTTTTGTAATCCTTCCTCCCTCCCTTTCACACTTTCTCCCCTCACCCCCTTTCCTCAGACAGGGTTTCTCCAGAAAGCACTCACTGTCCTGGCACTCACACTGTAGACCAAGGTGACCTCAGAGATCTACCTGCCTCTGCCTCCTGAGTGCTAAGATTAAAGGTGTGCACCACCACCACCAGCTTCTCCTTCCATTGTTTTTGGAGACATAGTCTCATGTGGCTCAGACTGGCCTTGAACTTGCCAGGCTTGAGGATGGCCTTGACTTGTTCTGTTTTCTGCTTGGTCCTGGGCTATGGCATCCTGCAAGTGGGTGGGGCCTATGCCTGAGCTCAGGCTCATCAAGGAGAATGGAAGGAACATATGTAACTTCCAGGCTGACTGCTTGCTGCACCTGCCCTTCCCACCTGAAATAAGAACAAGGGGCCCTGGGAAGTGGTGGGGATTCCAGAGGAGATAGCCTGGGCTCCTGATACCTGGGAGTATACTCCCTCTCCCTCCCCCCATCTAATCACACTGCAATATGAGCAAGGAGATAACTTTCCTGCCACAGAAACCCATGATGGTCTGCATGGGGTCAGCTGTGTCAACATTATCTGTCCTAACAGAGGCAGTCCGGGACTCTAAGCAGGAATTTGAGATCCACACCCACAGACTCCCAGGTCTTCCACTCACTCCTTAATCAATGGAATGTGCTGATTGGCTTAAATAAACTCTGGCAAAATCTTTGAGCTGGGGATGAAGCCAGCTTTCCCCGAGGCAGATGAGTCCCAGAAGGAAGAAATGGCACACTTGGTTTAGTGATTTGATCATCAGTTAATATATTAAATGTTTACAAAGGCAAATGTTTACAGGGAATCCATGAAAGAGGCGGTGCCCTATGACCAGGGCCAGGGGGTCCTGCTCACTGGGTCTGAAGATGACTCACTGAATCGTTCACAGAACCTAGAGACAGATGTGTGGTAGTCGATGGTCTGAAGGAAGAGTTTTGTTCCTTTGGTCCTAGATCTTAAACTGAGAGATGCAATCAGCCTTTGACAAATGAACTAGAGAATAGCAGTCCTGGTATGGTCCTGCTCCCAGCCACTGCCTTTCTGTGTCTCGACCAAAGAACACAGTGCCCTGACTACTCAGGGACTAGCTAGCTGCATCGATTTTTTTTTTTTTTTTTTTTTTAGCAGAACTGAACCCCAGTCAGGATCTTGACAATGTTTAGGCCCTGATGAAATTGCCTAGATTGTCTCTAAGACACTGGAAGAAGCTGACCTTGTGTCAAACTTCTTAAACCTTATATAAACTGTATGCCCTGCAAGCCCGCAGTAGAACATTTTTTCTGGTGCTGTCCTTTGTGCCTTCTTTCCACCAGTGGTCCTGTGAACTGACTTCACATCTACAGTTCCAACCAGCTCTATCAGGGAAAGCTTTAGAAAATGTGTATGTGTGTGTATGTGTGTGTGTGTATGTGTGTGTGTAGAATGAGAATGTGTGTGCATGTGCAGGTACACATGCATAATGCATATGTGTGCGTTTGCATGTGGAAGCCTACAGTATCCATGTCAGGTGCTTCCTTAGGTTGATCTCTATTTTATTGACATAGGATCTCTCACTGAACCTGGAGCTCACCAGTGAGACAAGGTTGGCTGGAGTGAGCTCTAAAGATCTGTCTCCACCATGACCAAAAATGTGGGATTACCCTGTACTGCCATGCCCAGCTTTTATGTGGATCTGAACTCAGGTCCCCAGGCTTGTATGGCAAGCAATTTACCCACTGAGCCATTTCCCCAGCTCCAAGGGAATTAATTCCCTTGTCACCACTGTTGGGTGAATCAGGTTCAGCAGCAAGGGAACACCTGCCCTTGTCTTTCTTCTATGGTGTGAGCTCCCTTAGGGGCTCCCTATTGTTCAGACCCAACTAGAAACCGAAGGTCACAAGAGCTCATGATGCAGTCCACAAAGGTCAAGAAAAATGGGAAAAATAGGACAGTGTGCAAAGAGTCCATACCCACACCAAATCTACCTTTCTCAAGGTGATGGAGGCAAACGGGAGGGGAGGGTGCGTTGTATAGTTTCTGCCTGCCTAGTCTTTGCTCAGAGTAAGTACATGACTGTAGTTAGCAAATCTACTGACCATGTGAAAGGCACATGGGGGGAATGATTTCACCAACACAATACATTCCAAATTCTGTAGGATATTGAATTACTTATTTATTAAAGCATTAGCGTTGCCAGGACAACAGGACTTAATTTAGTAGTAGTTGGAACACTCTCTTGCTCTGACTCCTGTTGGAGATCCTTACCTGTTTCTGCCTCTTTTGGATTTGAAGACATTCTTCTCATTCTTCTCATTATGATATCTGTAAAATTCACTTCTTTATTAATATTCTTATACACATGAACAACTCTTTTATTGGGCTGGGCATTTTGATCTCTTGTAATTGGTTTTATTCCAGAGCAATTGTGATGCGGGAGATTGTTGTGTGCTGTACTTAGTCCTGAATGGATTCCCTTGTTGATTCACAGCTGCTGGCTAATTGTTCATGCATGATGTTCATATTATTTCTGTGTCGCTGATATTAATCACAGCAGACCCAGGAATGGATTGTGAGAGTATGTGCTAAATTGTCCCGAGGACAGTTTTCTCAATGGATGCTTTCTTTAACCAGGTGTTCGTAAAATTTTAGTGATGATCATGTTTTTTTATCTTAGAATTTCTTTGTAAGAGAAGTAAAGCAGGTATTATTTTGTAAAAACTGGCACATAACTAATGCTTATTATTGAACTACCATAAATATTATAAACAAAAGGTGAAAATGGGAATTATTTATATTATACTCCCAAACTATAACTTCCGGCAATATTTTGACACATATTCTTTTAGAGTTTTTTTTAAAAAGACTCATACTTTACTTTTTTATTTTTTTCTATTTTCTTTTTTAAGTTGGTGTTTTACTATGTAGCTCAGGCTAAATTTGAATTCAAAATTTTTCTGTCTCAGTCTCCAAAGTGCTAGGACTTCAGGTATGACCTCCATACCTAGCTTTTTATTGATTTATTTTTGGCAATTGTGTGTGCATGCATTCGTGTGTGTATATAATATGTATGTATATATATGCAAATGTGTATATGTTTGTCTGAACACATGTGTGCACATGTGCAGACCAGAGTACAACCTTGGCATTGTCCCCTTATTATGAGGAACATTTAAACCCTGTTTATATATGAATAGGTATATATTTTAGGAAGCTTCTATACTAATAGGTCTTCGTATGGCATTGTCAAAGTTCTTTAGTGTTAATTATTCTTCCCCATATTTTGACCCCAAACTGGTCAGCCTGCAGAGACTAAGAGACTACGGAGTGATTATGCCAAAATGGATATCAGTATCATACTCCCTCCCTGCAAGGCTCTGGAAGTGCAAGGATTGTAAGAGACAGAGAGTAGAGATCTGTAGAGAAATAGTATAGACCCAGATTCACAGCAGCACCGATGGCATGTACAAAATCAAGCCACTGCAAATTACAGCGTGGATAAGGAAGGGCTTATAAAGTCCCACCTCTATCGGAAGACCTGTTGGCGATTGATGGGTTCTCGGGGAGGGACAGCCAGCTTTCTTCAGGAATGTGGTCCATGAGAGGCTGCCCATGCTCTGGCAGATAGTCTTACACCCACGCATGTACAGATAGTGCTAGGTAGACTCAATCACATGAACTTGGGAGGGAAAATGGAAGCAGGTTGATTTGATAAAAATACATTATGTGTATGCATGAAATTCTTAAACATAAAAGAAATTTTAAAAAGAAGTGTACATGCAGAGAAAATATCTTGCATCTGTATGGATGTGGTGTTATGCCCAAGTTGCAGGTACCCAAAGACTACCAAGGGGTCATGCAGTCAGCTCAGGAACACAGCTGTAACATAGCTTGTGCTCTGACCCCTTGAAATTACACATGGCAAACTAGCATGCCTTCTAACCCTTGTCTGGAACCATGTAAGGTTTATTATCTATCCCATGTTATTTCTATCCCATCGTAGATCATTTAGTTCCCAAATAAAAGACATAAAACCTTTATATTTACAATAAACATTAATAGCACCAGGTCAGGGCAGGTAGCAACTCTCAATGCTGTTTTGTCTACTTCCCTGTCAATAACCTCAAGATATCACTTGTCTTGTTCTGCCTGGGCCAGTCCTACACCAACTGGCTGACCCTCATAGCCATGCTCTCGCAATCCACCTACCCAATGGCAACTTCTCCTTCTTCCATGTGGTCTCTTCTCCCTGTGCAATTAATTTACATGATTCCCTGATTTTTAATTTTTTAAAATTTGTTTTGAATTAATTATTTTTTTTTTTTACTAATTTTTACTTTGTATGTATGAGTATTTTACTGGCATACATGTGTGTGCATAGCATGTGTGTAGAGACTATAGAGGCCAGAATGGGTTATAAGATCCCTGGAGTTACAGAGGGTTGTGAATGGCCACTTAGATGCAGAGAACACAACAGGGTCTTCTACAAGAGCAACAAGTGCTCCAAATGACTGAGCCATCTCTTTAGTCTGGTTCTGATTTCTATATATTTGTCTGTTTGTCCATCCATCCGTCCATCTGTCCGTCCGTCCATCTGTCTGTCTGCTGCTGTAATGCCAATGGGAAAAAGATTATTGAATACTTATCTAACATACTTACTCAATTTTGCCCTCTATTGGGACATTTGCTTGAAACAGAACTGTTAGGTAATGTGATAAAATATTTAATTTTTTTCCAAATATTTGAAGCAGCTATGGAAATCTTATTTTGAAAAAAAAAAAGTCTCCTTTCAGGGTCATGTGTTGACTTGTGTTGTTTCAATTCAAATAGACATCTTTGTGATTGCAGCTTGGAACCTGAAGATACAAAGCACACAGATAAAGCTTGCTTTCACTTGGAGTGTGTGCAAAGTGTTCTTACCGACACTTGCAATAACTGACCCTGGCTGCAACAGAAGAGTAATAGATGTCATCCGTGCTCTTTAAAGGCCAGGATCCCATGTTGAGTCAGGTGACCAGGAGAAAGGAGGGAAACAAGGCAAGGCTGGGTTGGTGAACCTCTGCATTCTGCCGCTGGCTCTAAACATTGCTCTTGCATGCTGGCTTCTTCTACAGCCCTGGATGCTCATGATGTCTTCCTCAGCTGAAGTTTCTGAAAGTCCTCAAGGTTGTCCTGAGCCGTCCACAATGTATACAGCCCAACACTAATGTGTCGGGCTGGGTATCAAGCACCGGTAATGCCTTCTGGACAAAGGGTTGGCCAGTGTGGCTATCAGCTCAGGCTGCTCTGTCAGATGCCCAGAATGGTGGCCCAACCATCAGGAACTTACTTCCCACTACCTTGATTTGTTGGGAGTACAAGGTTCTGGTTGACTTGGTTTTAGGTCAGAGGGCTGTGTTCCTGGCTCACCAATGACCACCTAATCCTGTGACCTCACATGACTTTCCTAATCTGGGGGCTGGGTGAACAAATTTTCTGGTTTCTCTTTCTTTCTTTCTTTCTTTTTTTTTCTTTCAATATATAAGTCCTTTATTGCCCTCAAAGAGCCCAAATTGTACTTTGTGATCAGGATCTTGTTTCTGGAGCTAGGAATCTGAGGCCTCACTTTCACAGCCTGCTGCATGGTTCCCTTCTCAGACACATAGATGCCATTCAAAAACTTTCTGATATCTTTGTTTTTAACTGTTGTAGTTTGCTGAATCAGAGCCGCTGAATTTGAAACAAGTTCAATATCATTTCCTTCAAGGATCAATTCATCCTTCTGGGTTTGGGAGACAGAACAAGCAACACCGTTCCTCATCCGAACCCTGCGGATGTATTTTTCACCCAAGAAATTTCGGATTTCAACCAAAGACCCATTCTCCTGAATAACGACGTTGATGTGGAAGTGAGCATGCACAGACCTCATCTTGTAATGGAAGCCCAGTGTAACACCCTTGATCATGTTCTGAACATGACTGCAGATGGTTCTGACAGTGGCCAGTTCCTTTCTGTTACCCCACCATTTGTCAACCTGGAGCCTTTTCTTTTTCTTTCCAAGAAGGCTCAGCTCTACATTGATGTGATTGAAGTCCCTCCGCGGAGTTCCCCTGGGGCCCTTCACAATGACTGTGTGCCCCTTCAGAGTGATGTGGACATTTCCTGGAATGTCAACAGTCTGATTGCTGAGAATGGTCTTCATTCTCGCAGTAGATGGGGCAAAGAGAGAGCCTGGTTTCTCTTTCTTAAGGATACTAATCCTGTTGACTAGGGTTCCACCTTCATGACTTTATTTCATCTTAATTATTTCCTTACTCAGAATATAGTCACACTGGATTTAGGGAGTAAGCTAACACATTTTGGAGGGACATGAATGGTTATGCTGTAACATAATTGAATAGTCTGCATTTCTCTCCTTTCGGTGGGGGTTACTCTGAGGCTTGTTCTAACCTGTCTGCCAGGGCTCTCGGCTAGGTGCTCACAGGAACCACATGTTCATAAAGATTTGTAATTGTCTCCTAGCACCCCCACCACTAAGTAAACAACTTGCTTCTAAAGCTTTTATCTCAAGGTCTCTTGAGCTTTTGGAGGATCTGACTTGGAGTAGGTTCTATCTCTGAGACTTATTTCTGAAACAGGACTGCTACCTGTGGTCAGAAGAATGGCAGGTTCCACATTTATTCTGGTAGTTCAGATCAATGTTGGCAGCGGATAGTGACCCCCATCTGCCTATATCTTGGCTATAAAAGAGCCAAGAAAACCAGTTTATGGCCCAGTGAGTAAGCTTTCTAATCCATCAGGTGTTTCACTTGTCATTTTTCTTTTACTGTAGCAAACGGCTTGTGAAAATCTATGTATGAAGAGAAAAGGTGTAGTCTGTCTCGCAGCTTTTCAGTCCATCTTTGGTAAGCCTGATGTTCTTTGGTCTGTGATGACTACACACATCATGAAGGCTCATCACCTCATGGCTGCATGTGAAAAGGAGAAGAGAGGGATGGCAATATTTCCTGAAGGAACTCCCCCAACCCTCACAGACCCAGTATTCCTTTACTAGGCTCCACCTCTCTAAGGGTTCAAATTCCAATGTTTCTAGAGGCTGGAAATCAAGTCCTCAACACAGGAGATTTTGGTGGATACTCAGAGCCACAGCAGATGAGAAGGTTGTCAGATGAAGAAAGGCCCTTCAGAAACTGGGCAGTCGAAATAAAAATAGTAAAGAACAATAAGCCAGCAGCGGTGGCTCACACCTTTAATCCCAGCACTTGGAAGGCAGAGACAGGTGGATCTCTCTAAGTTCGAGGCCAGCCCGGTCTACAGGGGGAGTTCTAGGATGGCCAGGGATACTCAGAGAAACCCTGTTCCAAAAAAACCCAAACCAAATCCAAACCAAACCAATAAAACAAAACAAAATGCCCCCCCCCCCAACAATAAATATCTTTTTAAGGGATATTTTCTCTCTCTCTCTCTCTCTCTCTCTCTCTCTCTCTCTCTCTCTCTCTCTCTTTCTCTGCAGGATTGTTAGCTCCCCACTATGAAAACAGATCACAGGTTGATGAGATGTTTCAAGCCTGACAACCTTACTTAGATTCCTGAACCCAAAGTATGGAAGGAAGGGAACCCACTCCCTCAGATTGTCCTGACATTTCTGTATGTGAGGCATGATACCTGCATATACTCATACACATAACAAAATAAAGTAAAAAACTAAGAATTAAAACAGTAATGAGATGCCAATTCTGGCATCTGCAGATGCCTTCAGACAATCTGCAAAAGCCAGTTAGCACATTATTTTCTCTATTTGTCTGAACCACCCTGTTCACTGTTTCGATCACAGGGAGTACTAAGGCTTTGGCTGCAGTTCCACAAAATGGAAAATTATGTACCAGCCACTGTTAGTCAGAGGGGCAAACAAGGAGAAAATTCTTATGCTGGATCAACATTCCAGGAGGTCCCATTATTTTTATAAAAGCAACTTCCAAGTTTGTTTTCACACCAACTCATCTAAAGATTTGTGGGTCGTCTAGTGAAAGCACCCAGCTCAGGATGTCTCAAATTCTGGTGTGGGCTCTGGCCATCTGTGGTTGCCTAATGATGATGCCAATGCTGTCAATATCCTTGGAGAGGGAAATGGCTGATGGTAAGTTCTGAGCAGGCATTCTGCTCTGGGTGCAGAATGTGTAGCACCTTTTCAAAAGTATCCACAGGAGAGACAGACCAACAGTTAAGAACACCAAACTACTTTTCCAGAGGACCAAGTTTAATACCCAGCACCCACATTAGCAGCTTACCACTGTCTGAAACTCTAATCCCAGGGGACCCAACACCTTCTCTGGCTTCCAAGAGCATTAGGTGTGCATATGGTGCATAGATATACACTCAGACAAAATATTCATGAGCATAAATTAAAAAAAAAGTATCCACAGGAGTGAGGTCAGTCAGGAATTTCAAGAGCACAAGGATTTGATTCCCGAGACCTCATTACTGGTTTATTTCCCTCCCTCTTCCTTCTTCCTTTCCTTTCCTTTCCTTTCCTTTCCTTTCCTTTCCTTTCCTTTCCTTTCCTTTCCTTCCCTTCCCTTCCCTTCCCTTCCCTTCCCTTCCCTTCCCTCCCCTCCCCTCCCCTCCCCTCCCCTCCCCTCCCCTTCCCTTTCCTTTTCTGTCCCTCTCCCTTTTCCTCCCCCCTCTCCCTCTCCTGCTCCCTCTGCCCACCCACTCTCTCTGAGACAGGGTCTTTCCCTATGTTGCAAAGGCTAACTTCAAACTCACGACTCTCCCACCTCAGCATCCTGAGGTACTCTATAGCTGTGATATTACTGTGTTCACATGTGTACTTGTATGTGTGTGTAGACACCAGTGCATGTATATGTGTACATGTGGGAAGTGGCCAGAGGTTGAAACCAGATGTACTCAGTTGTTCCTCACCTTAGCTTTTGAGACATCATTTTTTATTGAACCTGGTACTTGCCTGTTCAGCTAGCCTGGCTTGCAGGGCAGGAAACCCCAGTATCCTTCTTCTTAATCTTTGCCTCTTAGCTCTGGTATTAAGTGTGGGCACTGCCACCCTAGCTTTTGGAGATTGAACTTATGTCCTCATGCTTGTGTGATGGCAAGCACTTTACCAACTGAGCTGTCTCCTCATCCAATCACTTTAAACAAACATGCAAACTTGATTCAAGTACAACTCTCTGAAAAGACAGGAGCTTGGAACCAGTCATTCCTAGACTAGAGGGGATATTTCAGTAGTCTTAGGAAGCTAGATAACCTGCCCCAGGTAAATATTTACCAATGGTACTGTTATTTATAAGAAATGTTTTCAATATTTTAATATATACCTTATGAAGCTGAAAGAAAAATTAGAAGGTGAATCAAATTGATTTTTTCCAAGTTCTTGTCTATTATTTAATTATATGTGTTTGTGAAATGTATGTGGGCTGAAAACAGAACATACACAATGCACTGCATACTCCTCTCCCAGCTCCTTTTTAAATAAAATAACATTTACGTATGTCCCTCATAATGTGGGGACATGGTAAAATTTGGGGTGGTGCAAGGCATCACTGGGTTAGAGGGTGTTTATATCAGGCAGAGACACTTACAGATCTGAGTGATCCGAGGGCAGAAACCCTGTGAGCTGATTGCACTTACTAATTACTTTGTTTTGATTTTGAAGACGCCAGCCTGGCTTCCAACCTGAGCTCCTATTTAGTGTTCGAATGTCTGATATGTGCCACCAAGCCTGACTTCTTAGTATTTCTTTTTCTTTCTTTGTGTCTATGTGGGTGTGTATATATGTATGTAGATGTACACATGTATACACATATGTATAGATATACACACTTGCATGCATGGTGTGTAGAAACGTGCATGTATACATACAAGCATGGTATGTGTATGTATGCGCACATATACGTGCATGCATAGTGAGTATATGTGTGTGTACATATGCATGCATGGCGTGTGTAAATGTGTGTACATACATGTATGCGTAGTGTGTGTGTGTGAATGTGTATGTATACATGTATGCATGGTGTGTGTATGTGTTTGTACATGTGTGTTCTGGTATGATTACCCATACACGCACATGCAGAGGCCAGAGGCTGGCGGTGTTTGTCTTCTTCTAACATTTTCCTTTTTATCTTTGGAGGCAGGATCTCATCACTGAACATGCTACCCATCGGTGGGCTAGCCTGGCTGGCTGACCACTAAACTCCAGGACCCTATCTGTTTCTGCCCTGCAGGCTGTGAGCACAGATGCAAAACATCAGCTTTTATGTGGGTACCAAGGATCCAAAGTCAAGCCGTCATGCATTGCAACATCTCTGTAGTTCCTATCACTTCTTTCAGATCCATGTAGTTATCACATCTTAATCCCGTACAATGGAAATTAAATTTCAGCACGAGCTTTTGTAGGGACATTCAAACTCTCCCTCTATGTGCATGTTCTTTGTGCAGTGGAGAGCACAATCATTCCACTCTGGCTGACCCTGGGATGTTTCCCTGTTTCCTCATCAACCTAAGGTTAAAACACAATGCTTCACCTAGGATTCAAGACAAACTCCCCCTCCCCCACCCTCAGCTGAGAGGTCACAAACTCAAACCATATTTGTCGACTTCCATTTCAACAGAAGGAAGCAGAAGATGGGGAGTGGTCAAGTGTGAGCATGTCTGAGACCCAGCAGGCTGGAGGCCAATCTCAAGACTTCCGAATGGAGTGTGTGGTGTGTGGGCATGTGGGTATGCACGTACATGGATGTGTTCACAAGTATAACACACTTACAAAGTTTTATTATTTTATGTGAGTGTGCTCACGACGCATGCTTGTGTGCACATGCCATGCTGCATTTGTGGAATCAGAGGACAACACTGTGGAGCTGGTTCTCTCCTTTATCTTTGTGTGTGCTGCTGGGATTGAACTCACATCGCCAGGCTTGTGCAGCAAGCACTTGACTGGCTGAGCCAGCTTGCAGGCCCAAAGATTGAATTGTGTTTCTTTTAACTTTGTTCTTGTTTGTTTGAATTAATTTTTATTTACTATTTATTTATTATTTGTCTGTGTGTATGTGCATGCGCTGTGGATGGAGCATGCTGTGGCACACATGCAAAGGTCAGAAAACGACTTGCTGGAGTTGGTTCTGTCCAGCATATGGGATCCAGAGGTTCATCGTATGTCTTTAGGCTTGGCTATGCTTTAATTTGCTGAGCTAACTTACTGGACCTATGATTATTAATTTTAAAAGTTGTTGCCATATGAAGTTCTGCTTGCATTTGATCTGACACTAATCCTGACATTAAACAATGAAATAAACATTGTGAGGTCAGTGGTACAGAAGGAGAGCCAACTCACAGGTCTAGTCTGAACCTAGAATGTCAAAGGCTCAGGGTGCAAAGCCAGTAACACTAAGTGACCACCAAGCCAAACCTCCATAGCTGTGACCTAAAAGCTAACACTTCCTCTTTTTAGACTGAGTCCTTCAGGTATTTTGTTACAGTAAGGGAAAGCTGACTCTTACATTTCCCCTGCATGAAGTAAACAGTAAGTACTGGTGGCTGCTGCTGCCAGCTGAAGGAAAGTGGATAGGAGATAAGACAGGAAATGCTAGCCTCTCATAGAGCAGAGGTGGAAAGGCTTTTGGAATTGGAAGGGTCAAGGGGCTCTTATAGAACAAAGAGTCTTTGAATTTTTAGCTCTTTAATGCTTGGGTACCCACCTCTGTTACCCAAAACCTACACCTTAAGTTTTTAAATGTCCTTTGTGATCCAGGGAACATGGCTGTCAAAGCTTTGAGAGCTCATGGGACAAGAGGAGCCATGTGTGCAGGGGTTTAACCAAAGAGCAGAAGAGAATCCAATAAATATCAATGTAAGACCCGAGAGTTTAGAGGGAATGATAGCACTCACTCTGACTTCTGCTTTGAGCACATCTCAAAGATGTGATGAAACTCCTTGAGCTTTCCCCTGCAGGGGAATTTAAATTCATCTTATCCAGATCGTAGGGAACAGGGTGGCTCAGGAGGCTAAAGGACTTGGTCACATCAGGCAGCAGACAGTGATGAAGCATGAGTGAGAAGCCGACGTTCAGAGGGCTTGTGGGAGAGTGGCCTCTGTAGTGCAATGAGATCATGTCGTTTGTAGCTTTTGCTTCTCTGCCTAAGCTCCAAGAACAGGCCAAGCTACCAGCCCCTGCCCAGAGAATACTGGATCCTTGGATGAAAAACAGACACACACAGTTGTTCAATTTCAACTTGCCTCATTGGCTCAACTGCTGGGCACCCCCAATCTACCTCGGCTATGTGCCCTTCCCAGAACTCCCAGCTCAGCACTCTAAATATGTACTCAATTCCAGTTGCTCAGCCACCTTCAGTGTTCAGTATCCCAACTTCCCGCCTACAGAAGTGTCCTGTGGTTACTCCGCTTGAGGAGATCTCACCGGGATGGTTGGCTTTTCCCCTCCAAAGCATGGAGAACTCTTTCCTCTCACTCTCTTGGATCTGCCAGCTAGCCTGCTGCCCTGGAAGTCCTACCTATCCTTCCGCCCAGCAATTGGTCCATGGCATCCTTACTGATAGATCAAGAACCAATTGGGGAACAGGACCTTAACATCAGAACCACCCTCCAAGATTATAATTCTTTTATCTGTATTGGTTGCTTTTTTGTTTGTATGTGTCAGACAGAAGCAACTTAAAGGAGGGAAAATGTACTTTGGTTCCTGGTTTCAGAGTGTTGCGGCCATGGTTGCCTGGCCCACAAAGTTGGGCAGAGAATCATGGTGGAGGACTGTGTGGTGGAGTAGAACTGTTCAGTTCACTCATGGTAACTGGGAAGCAGAGGGAGAGACCATAGAAAGAGAGGGGAAAGGGAGAGAGAGAGAGAGAGAGAGAGAGAGAGAGAGAGAGAGAGAGAGAGAGAGAGAGAGACTGAAGACCTGGTATAGAGGTCTAGAGAGAAACTGTCCTCAGTAACCTAGTCCCTCCACTCAAACCTCCAAATTTCTATTTTCTTTAAAATAATACCACCAGCTAGTAACTAAATAATCAGAACAAGAGCCTTACGGGGGGACATTTCACAGTCAAACAATAATAATGTCTTTCTCTTCTGACAGAAATATATGGGTCAATATTGAATTGCCACTTGCAAAACTTAGGAGTAAATTTGTCTTTGCACCCAATCCCTACAGAAAAAACGCCTGTAGACATATTGTAGAACAGCGTTTTCCACCCTGGCTGCCCATCAAAATTACCTGCAGAGCTCTTAAATGTACAAATGCCAGCTACAGACTCAGAATTTCTGGCAGCAAGGCCTTGGGCTTCTGAATGTTTAAACAACCTCACAGGGATTCTGATGTACAGCCAGGGCTGCCTGCCATGCTGTAGAGAAACCAGCTGATAAAATTCACCAGAAGAGAAAGAACCATCCTTCTCTTCACAAGTCGAAGAGCAAAATTAAATACGTTATGATATTTTTTTTTAAAGCAGAATCCACGCCAATGTATCCTCCTCATGCTTCTAGTTTGGAAGTCTGAGATTCATCACAGCTGCTAACTGAGAACGTGAGAAAACACGATCACATCCCAGCAAATAGCATGCTAGAAGATGCTGCTGTATGCTTCCTTAGCTGTAAGACTGTGGACATGTAGTAATGGATAGGGCTATGAGGGAAATTTTGAATAAAATCCTATGCTTTTTGAAGAATGTTCAATTCTGTTTGTACAAAATAGGTCAAAAGAACACCAACAGAGATGATGATGATGATAACGGTGACAACTCTGATTTTGGCCAAATGAGTTGATGTGAAGGGTAGAGTATATACTTAGCAAGTGTGGTCTTAGTTCACATTGTATGTGCATGTGATACCAGTGGTTGACCTCTGGCCTTCACATGCATGCTCACATACATGTACCCACATGTTCATGAATACACACACACACACACACACACACACACACACACACTCAGTACCCTACCACTGCCCAGTCCAAGCATCATCCTTGAAGCTAAAGGAGTAGAAATATTCAGAGGTGAAGAACTATCTTCATTTTCAACAGCATCAAAACAAAGTCAATGGCACACACAAACCCTAGACACTTTGTAGGACTTTGGTTATGGTAAACTTCATGTGACTACCTTACTTTTGGCTGTCTGCATAAACCATAAATACATAATAACCAAAATACATAAACCAAAATACATAAACCAAAAAATAAACCAAAATACATAAAGCCTTATCTTGTAAAATCCTTCTATGCTGTCAAATATCACTGATACTATTCCTATTTGGTCATGGTATATTTTGGCATTTTCAGTTTACCAAGAAATGTGCACATTTTAAACTCTACTGGTGTCAGGAAGGTGTGTCGCTACAATGCTTTCAAAACAGTGGAGATGGGTTTGTTTTTCACCTCTTAGAATTACAGTTACGCAATTAAATGGCTGACATCCAGTGTTTAGCTAGTCATTGAAAGCACCTGTCTTGTGCTTGAGGCTGCCTGGCAAGTTCATAGATGGGACACATTCTGAGTGAATAAAAGTCCTTTCTGGTGACAGGTAGTCAATTTAATTACTAGACTGTGTTGTGTGTCTGGATATGCTGCGGTTTTTATGCCGAGCCTCACCCTGACAACTTGGGGATTTATGTTTTTAGAAAACATCTTAAGCCGGGTTAATTTTGTGGCTGTCACTCAAACTGAGCCAGGTGTATTTCCTCGCTTATGACGTCTGCTTTCTTTCCTTGTGGTTTCATTTTGTTGAGTGATACCTCTCTCAAGCCTCGGAGACCTGTCTTTCTTGCATAAGGTTAGCTGTATCTACTTGGCATTTCCGGGGCGAAAATTTGGATCAACTTGACAATAATCTTGTTAGAAGAAAGGAGGGTAGGCCAGGCCTGGGAGATATCTAATTTCAATCAGTTAGCAACTTATAAAACTTTTAAAATGAACTTAGAAATGGACATCCATTTAGAACACTCCCCTGTCATTTTTCTTTAGGTCATTAGTCTTCAGGGCCCAGTAATGAAATCTGTCTGTCGGTTATTTCTTGAGTCTGTTTACTGTGGTTGCTGTAGACAGGACACCCCTTTTCTGTACTTTTTTTAATTAAAAAAATTTATTTCTTCATTATTGTGTGTGTGTTATGTGTGTACCATAGCATGGTTGTGGAGGTCAGAGGTCAATTTTTAGGAGTTGGTTCTCTTCTTTCTCCATGTGGATCCTAGTATTGGACTCAGGTTGTCAGGCTTGCCAGCAAGTGCCTTTCCTCATACTTGCTGCCCGAAACCCATCCCTTTGAGGGAGGGGGTAGGAAAGGGCTACTTCAGGTCACAGCTGAAGGAAGTCAGAGCCAAACTTAAGGCAGGAACCCAGCCACAGAACTGAAGTAGAGGTCACTGAGAAGTGATGCTTACTGGCTTGCTTCCCAGGGCCTACTTTACTCCATGGGCAGAACTGACAGTGGAAGGAGCCCTTCCACATCAATCAGAAAAAAAAAAAAAAAAAAAAAAAAAAGTGTCCTTGATCCCAGCACTCAAGAGGCAGAGGCAGGCAAATCTCTTTGAGTTGAAGGCCTGCCTAGTCTACCAAGCAGGTTCCAGGACAGCCAAGCCCACACAGAGAAACCCTGTCTGGTTTGAAGAAAATGCCCTACAGGCAATCTTATGGAGACATTTTCTCCTTTGAGGTTTTCCTTTCTGGGATAGTTGACCCTTGTGAAATTGATACACTAACACATTGCTATAAAACCACAATCTTTCCTTTCTTGTTTATTCCTAAGATCTCATATAAATACTGATATAATATAAAACATATTCCATATTTTTAAAGCCCCAAAGCCTTTAACATTTTATTCTTTTTAAAGTATCAAAGTCTGTCTAATGTCCAAAGCCCCCCATTTTTTTTCTTGGATTCAGTCACTTGCCCTCCGTTTGACTTCTCTGGAGTGAGTTTTGCAATGTGATCCTGCTCCTTTGTACCCAGACTCTCGGTAGCATTTGACTGAACTATGAACCAAAGTAGCTCATAGAAAAAAGGGTGTTGGTAGAGTTTCTTGGTTCATATAGCCAAATAATGTAGGGTTAGGTCTTAGAATAGGCTTGATGGAGTCTTACTGTTGGGAATAAGGCTTCTCTCCTGTTTCTCAGCTGTCCCAGACAGACTTGTTCCTTAGCAGCCACGGATGATTGGCTCCAGGACCCTCTGAAGTATCCAAATCTGCAAATGCTCAAGTCTGGTATAAAGTGGCACAGTGTTTTACACCTTGCAGGGCCTGAAGCAGGTATCAGTTATCTCTATATTGTTTGTGATACTCAGTACAGGTAAGTGTTGGAACATCGTCCATGAATGAAGCTCTGTAAGGAGATTTCTGGGAGCTTGTGAGAAAACTCCAAGTAAAGAGGATAAATGTCTTGTAAGCTCTGTTCCTCCATAAAGCAGGTTGTTCTTGAAATGTGCTTTTGTGCTCCTCTGAGGTGTGGTAAATAGGACTGGGTTTACTTTGGATTACCCATCATCCTACTTGTCATTCAGGTGACATTTTCAAGCATGGATTGTCATCGTGCCTGTGTACAGACTAACCTCATGTGACCTTGCTTAACCCCTAGAGCATAAATTGTCTGATGCTCTGAATAAAGTTGGTTATTGCATGAGGTTTTAGTCTGCCTCAATTTTAGGCTCCAGTCTCCCAGGTTCATACCTACAACCAGAGTAGTATCATGTAGATGCTTGTTAAACTGTGTTGTTGGGGGATAATGACATACCAAAATATCTGTCCATAGTCAACACACATGCATTCCTCCAGAATATTCTGTCTGTGGCTGGTTGAACCAATGGATACAGAACCCATAAATCCTGGAGGCAACTCTAATGGCTTTGTGAAATTAAAGTTTAAATAATAATTCCCCCTACTTAAATAAACAGTATTTAAGCCTAGATATTTCACATGTCTACTCACAGTGATTATAAAACCATTTGGTAAAGTTATCCAGATCAATAGCTAAACATGAGATCATAAAAATTAATAATTAGTTCCAAGTGAGTATTCTTTATAATTTAATGATTTCTTGTCAAATGCCCATACATTTTGCTTTTTGGATTAAGGTTTAATAATTTGCCTACTATTTAAAAAGACTTCTGGTTTTAATAGTATTTCTTGTGGCATTTCATAGAATTTAAATATCTTGAAATACATTAGTTTTGAGATACTGTCACTCACTCTCGAGGAGGGGAAACGCTCCAATGGTTTAGTGTTTTATCATCTAATTTATAACGTTTCCTAGTTACATGTATGCAAAAGCAGCTACATTTCAACCACAGATGATTGTTGTGTTAATGAAATCTTTGCAAAAACAAATTCACATTGCTCTAAGGTTGTCTATCATGGATTTCCTTACAGGATCACATGAAGGTATAAGGATGTCAAGTAGGAAGAATGTCTGAGCGCCTGCTCCTACCCTTGATTAATACTGGTTACAATTGTTATCTATTATTAGCCTTACCTTATGGAAACCTATCCTTTCCTCCTTTAAGAAGGACGTAGTGGTGCTGAGGATGGAAAGAAGAATCCAATGTGGATGCTATGCCACTCAGCTGCATCCTTTAGCTCAGAGCCTGGCTTTGGACCAGCGTCCTGGCTGTAAGGAGGCTTGGAGGACTTGAACCAGTGTTGGCACAGCAAGCCTAATGTCTCTTTGGACTCTTACCCACCAGTGCATGACCCGAGTGAGGGAATAGGAATTCTGGTGGGGAATGACTTCTGAGCTTCTTCAGGTGTACCTATCCATCATCTTCACATCGCTATGACAAGTGCTGGAGAACAGCCAGCTGATAAAGGGAAAAGGTGATGGTGGCTCATGGTTTGAGGGTTTCAAGCTTTGAGCAGTTGGCCCATTGCTTTTAAGCCTTGATAAGAGCAAGCTGTGGTGGGAGCACATAGCAGAGCAAATGCATGTGCCAAATGTCTAGACATTAAAAGGGGAAGAAGAAAGACTGGGGTTCCACAGCCCCTTAACTCCCGTAAGTCTCTATCTGTGACTGGAAAAGCAGTCCATGTATATGGTGCTTGCTGTGCAGTCATGAGGATTTGTGTTCAATCCCCACAATCTACATAAAAAACATCATATGGTAGCCTACTGTTTACTCTTAGTCCTGGGGATACAGAGTCTGGCAGATCCCTGGGGTTTGTTGACCGGCATTTGAAGCCTCATGGGCAAACCAGAGCTCCCAGTGAGGACCTTATTTCAAAATAAGGCAAGACAAGTAAGATGTCTTATCAGAAGTGCTCAACATAAAAGTGCTTGCTGCTGAGCCTCAGACCCTGGAAGCCACATGGTAGAAGCAGAGGACTATCTTCCCCAAGTTGTCCTCCGAGTTACTCACATATGCCAACGCCATAAACAAACAAACCAAATAAATAGAGTAAAAATAAAAAGCAGAACAAAAGAAGAACCAGGTGGATGGATCCTGAGGAACAATACCTCAGGTTGACCTCTGGTCTCCGCAGACCCACAGTCCTGAACTCTCACACACATAAGTTTGAATCTATATATGCTCTCTCATGCACATGAACATAAAAAAACAGCCATGCATACTTATACATATATGTTTCATATATGTATCTTTGTGGAATTGGAAGAATACATGAAATGAAGGAAGCATCCAGATGCTACCTTGCTTGCAAGACTCCACCTGGTAATGATGGTTGACTTAAAAGACACCTTCTGGCATGAGTCATTAAAGACACAAAGGCCTTGGGGCCCCCATTGAGAAGGGCAATCAATAACTCCATTCTCTGGAACATTTCCACTAAGCCCCTGAAAGAAACATTCTGAAGATTGGCCTCTCAGACATTTGACTGTCAGTTCTTCCCGCCTCCCACAGCCCACAGCTCCTGCACCATTTCCAGTTTTACAAGTTGGGGAAGCTCTCTGTCATCATATGTTTTGTGGGAAAGCATGTCAGATCCAGAGAAAGAAGGGCTGGGAAAGGATCTTAAAGTAGACCCGGCTTTGTTTTATTTATTTATTTTTGTGTCGAGAGTGATTCATGGTGTAGAATGCCTCTGGGTAAAAGCAACAATGTTTGGAAAGTGTACCTATTGTCAGAGGCTTTGGGCCAGTAGTCAAATAATTACATAATGGAACTATAGAAGCCATACCAGATGTGAGGTTCAAGCCTTTCTTGTTGAATAGGCTTCTCCTACACACACCAGAATAACAACAGAAGTCCCAGTAAGAAAACTCAGGTGTTGTCCTAGGGCTAGGATAGAACATTCCAGAGATAAGAGGATTTGCTGATGGGAAAGGAGCTGAGTCTGGCTCTTATTATAAAGATGCTTCAGCTCATTCCAGTGTTCAACAGTGCCAGACTCCAGAGTCAAATGGCTTTCAAGTGAAATTCAGTTCTTGCAGAGTTAGTTGTGTGATCCTGGGGGCATTTTCCCTCCATGTACCTTCTTTTCCTCATCTGTGACTTTAGTAGAACTGCTATAAAGATTTGATGAGTAGCATCTGAAGTGTTGAGTTAAATGCCTGGTGTGTCCCAAATACCACAGAGATGTTGACTGGTGCCGTGTCAGTTTCTAAAATAATGTGATTATTAGTTTGCATGTATGTGTGTGATTTGGGGTACGTGAATGCTGAGGTGCCTATGTAGTGGTCAGAGGACAAATTTCAGAAATAGGTTCTTGTCTTCCACCATGGTTCCAAAAAAACCTCTGAGCTTTTTTGCCCCCCACTGAGCCATAGCCAGACCGGTGGCACTTTTTATTTTATTATATGCATGTGTATCTGTGTGAGTGTAAGGTGTGTCTGTGTGGGTGCCCAGATGCCAGAAGGTATCTCTAGATCTCACAGAGCTGGAGTTACAGGTGATTGTGAGCCCCTGTGGATGCTGGGAACTCAGAGTCTCTGGAAAAACAACACGTGCTCTTAACTGCTGACCCATCTCTCTAATACCTGCCATGACAGTTTTAAGAAAGACTGAGAGTGAGCTCCTACTTGGGAGTTAGAAAACTGAATAAGAATACACGTAAATGTCCCTAAAACAAAATGCTGGCCATATTGAAAACTGCCCCTTCTGTGCTAAGGAGCCTTTTATCCAGGTAGTGTGAAGGATTCCTTTATAGACAGACAATACCAACAAGCATTACTGATAACAAAAGGGGGTACTTAGCAGGAAGAAAAAGCAATGCACATATTTTCTATTTTAACTTGGAAATATTCTTAGAAAGCAGAGTGTCAAATATTAGTGTTGCTTTTTAGTGGGAGGAACAGGATCCCATGCCTGGCACAATCTCTGTCATTAAGCTACATCCCTAGCCTTTGGTTTACAGAGACAGGAACTCTGTAACTCAGCCTTGAACTTGCTGTGTATCCCATGCTGGTTTAGAACTCAATACCCTTCTGTCTCAGCCTCCCAAGGTCTGGGATTACAGCTGTGTGCCTCTAGATTACAATTCTGCTGAAAGTTTAATTCCAAGAAGGCAAATTGGAAGCATTTCTATCTAAGTTACTGAAATATGGCTGCTTATACCCCGGGTATGTCTATCATATAACATTTACTTACTGATTAAAATGAGCATTTGATCTTAATCTTAAAGTGGTATAACAATTATTCTGTGCTCTGTAAGGATAGTTCCTTGTCAGTGGCAGTATGGACTCTTACATCTTGTCTTTTTAATGACCTTGTTTGGTATGAGCAAATGACGGCACCTGAGAGTCATTACAAGATTAATTACATTACTTCAATTCATCTCTCGTAATCAACAATCATCCGTTTTCAATTAGCTTTAGATGATCCTTCTTGCCAACTTCTCATTAGCTAATCAGAAGGTGCACCAGATCCAGGATGCCGAGTTTTCAGGCAGTTCACAATCCAATATTAAGTGCTTATAATGGGCCACACTATGATATGAGGCAGTCAGGATTATCCATGCTATTCCAGAAGCCAGAAAATTTATAATTCATTAGGGGAGATTTTTTTTTTTTTCCCTCTGATCAGAGAACATTTCAATTCTGGGTTAGTGTCTGGGATTTAGAGACATTTTTAAGAGATTAACTTGATTTAAGCAGTTTCTGCCTCAGCCACCAGTGAGATGCTGACGGAAGAATTCTGAAAGGGAGATGCAGAATGAGAAAAAAAATAGACAGTTTACAAAACTCTTTTAACTTTCTGGGTGAGTATCCTTGGGCAGTCAAATCATTAAAATGACCACAGCTATGGTTGTTTTCTAGAGTAGTGATTGTGGTGTTGAGGCCCTCTGTTTTCTGCCTCGAGGAAGGTGTCAGCAGGGCTGTCCTCCCTTGCTCTCAAGCTCTGTAAAGAACCCACTCTCTTTACCTCAGGCTCTCTTAGTTTTACATAAAAGTCCCTCTCCCCTAAATAAGGTAACATTCATAGTTGTAGGGATTAAGGCGTAGAGTTATCTTTTTTGATAATCCACTTTCACTATATGCTTTTAATATTTTTATGAAAAATTCTCAGTTAAAATCAAATGCATCCTATTAAAATATAAGTATCAAACCACGTCCTCTAAAACATTGTTAATGCTAAACCATTCCATCACTTCTCCTCTGTACTTGTGAGCATAGTTGAGAATATTTGTGGATATTCTTTTTAAAAATATTTCTCTGTGTGTTATTTTAAAGATTTATTTATTTATTGTATGCATACATACAATATATGAGTACACTGTTGCTGTCTTCAGACACACCAGAGGAAGGTATCAGATCCCATTACAGATGGTTGTGAGCCACCATGTGGTTGCTGGGAATTAAACTCAGGACCTTTGGAGAGCAGTCAGTGCTCTTAACTGCTGAGCCATCTCTCCAACCCGTGAGTATCCTTAAGGAACTTACCCATCATCATGTTTGAATTTTGGGTCGAGGGTTGTATATTTTCAGCTATTAATTACAATTGTATATGTTGTTTCTGTAGTGTCTTATATTTTGAGGACAAAAAGATTGGATTTACAACCAGATAAAAGGGATGTAAACGCCCAACTGTGACACATCACAGCTAACGATGGCAAGTGTTTTCTGTCTGTCTCGCACTTGTGAAAGGGCTCCTGAGACACTGAGATTTCAGTTGTGTTCCAGACTACATATGTGCCATTGAGTCCTAGGGAAAGGGTTAGCCAGCAAGCTCTGGCTTCTGATGGGATGTGTAAAGGGCTTGGTTGAATTGCACTCTCATCCATATGACAATAGAAAGTTGTAGAAACTCTTCTTGGGGCCTATCAGAAGTTTAGGTCAGAAGCAACTCTCTGCTTGCAGAACTGGAGACAAAGACAGGTGGCTCCAGAGTCACAGTGTACTGGAGCAGAGGTCATGATCAGAGCCTGCATGGCACCCAGCACTGAGGTAGGAAAACCTACATTGTCACTGAGGAGTTGCTCAAGAGGGAAAACCTCAGTGGGATCTCATCTTACAGCCAACCATGCTTTGTGAGTTTCATTTTCTGGAGAGTTTCCAGGCTCTTGTGGTAAAAGTTAGAGAAAAATCCCATGTGCTTCTGGTGGGAAACAGCAAAGGAGCCACTTTGAAGTAGCCAGAACATTCTATTGTTAACAAAAGAAGCATTTTTTAAAAAAAATTATTTTGTATTTTTAGTTACATTTACTCTTTGGTAATTTGCTTTTAGGTAAATCTATTCTTTCATATATATGCTTAATGGATTCTGATTACAATCACTTTCCTCTATCTCTACCCTCTCTCCCCCATCTCTGACAACCTGTTGTGTTCCAGAGAAGGGTACTCCTCCCTCACTGTCAACCCATCAGGGAAATCTTCAGGTATGGAAATGATAATACACGAGTCAGTACAAGGGCAGGATAGCTGTAGCAAACCCCTATGTTTTTTTTTATGAGTTCCTTTCTAAAGTTTAAGTCTTTTTGTTTTGTTTTGTGGCCCACTCAATTTAAACAGAGTATTGCACATGACCATTGTCTTAATTAGAGTTTTACTCCTGTGAACAGACACAATGACCAAGGCAACTCTTATAAGGAAAACATTTAACTAGGGCTGGTTTACAGGTTCAGGGGTCCAGTCCATTATCGTTTCTTTCCTGTCTTCTCTGAGGGGAAGACCTATGACACAATTCTGAAGGCCTCAGTCAAAAGCTTTAGCTCTTTAAAAATGCTGAAACCCAATCATGGGACATGGGACAAGATAAAGGTCCTCTTCTCTATCAACCCATGAGACAAAGAAGCACAACTAAAGAATTATGCTCTTCGACCTTATTTTCAAGGGGATCTTCAGGCAGGTCAACTGGAACATGCTAGTCAGTACAGAGAAAACAACCACCAGGGCGGGATAGCTGCAGCGATCTCCTAGCCACGTGTGCAAGCAAGCACACAAAGCCTCGCAATGAAGCCACTTTCTCCTGCCATTACATCCCACTTCTAAAAAGAAACCACAGACAGACTGAAAGGGACACAAACCTCAGATCAGACCCAGATATGGCGGAAATATTGTAGTTAACTGTCTGGGAAGTCAAGACAGCTTTATCAGCTATATTTAAGCCAAGCAAACTTTAATATTCTGAGAGCAGGTGGACAGCCTGGAGGAACAAAGGACTAGCAGAATCGGAAAGGTAGAAACTCTAAGAAGGTTTGGGAGAGTGCCTTTGGTGGGCTCATGGTTAGATCTGACATTGCAGAAGGAGTCAGTGAGTTTCAAGAGATGTCAGTAGAGTCTTCCAAAACAAATTCAAAGGAGGAAGAGAAGGAAAAAAGACAAACAGCATGGCCAAGAACTAGGGGGCAATCACAAAAGGTGCAATGTGGGCACGGTGGAAATACCAAAGGACCAGAGGAAGAAAGGAGCAGAAGAAATGTATGGTACCCAGTATCTGAGAACATTTTAAATTAAGGATTGATACTGAATCACAGGTTCAGATATGTAGGGAAAACTGTAGAATTAGAGAGTGAGACGGGGGAGGGTAGGAGGGGCAGAGCAAGAGCGAGCACGTGTCTGGTGCCATGAGGCCTGGGTGGGCAGATCACACCTGAGATGACTCCTGCCTGATGCCACATGGCATGGACTGTCATAGCACTCCTGAGATGACCCCAGTCATCCAGAGGCCCCGGGTGGCACTAAGATGAACCATGGAGATGGAAGAGAAAGAGAAGCAGAAGGATGTGAGCACAATGAAGAGAGGAGGAACTGGAGACTCAAAAGTAGTGAGGAACGGCTTGATTCGATAGAGAGCTAAGTTACCTGAGGTCCCTGGTTTAGGCTGTCATCCAGGGTCATGTTGGTGTCAGATCGGCTATGCAGAGCTGGCCCCACCCCTCTCCTGGGTATCATGGGAGAACTGGCTTTGCCCCTTGCAAGTTGTGGCACTGTGTGAACTAGCTGGGGCCATGCTGGGGAGCTTGCCCTGCTGCTATGGGTGCAGGAGAGCTGGCGGCCTGACCAAGCCAGTTATCACCCATACCCAGATCCAGGGCTTTGAGTTGGCCTGCATCCAACATGTACCCCATCTATGAACTGCTGGAGTACATGAAAGGACCAGTCCTGCAGATCCAAAGTTGCAAGATCTCCATGACACAGGCTAACAGCATGATATCTGAGAGGAGTCCCAGTGAGGATCCAGTACTGATAGTGTACCAGAAGCCAGAGGCCTTGAGTCAGACCAACATTGGTTCATTCCAATGACCATTGGCAAGTAAAGGTGTGTGGACAAAATTTCCCTCTTGTGGTATACTGAGTGACACACTACAGCTTCCACAGTTAGATTTTTTTCTTTTGGGGGCAGGGGTTGTAAGGGCAGAGGGTGATCATAAAGGGGCAGGAGGTGAGCGAGACTGGGGTTCATGATGTGAAATTCACAAAGAATCAATAAACAGCTAAAAACAAACCAACCAAACAAACAACTCTGCCTAGGCATATCATACCCAAAGTTTATAAAATCAAAGATACCGGAAAATTTGAAAGAACACAGAGAACAACATACCACACCTATCAAGGAGCAAGGGAAGGGATTAAATTTCATCAGAAATCTTAAAAACAAAAAGGACGGAGGCAAACACTTAAACTTGAAGGGGGAAAACTGTCTCCCCAAAATTCTGTACCTAGTACAATTATTCTTCAAAAGTAAAATGGGGAGAAAGGCTCTTTACTAGAGAAAAGAGGGATTTTGTTGCCAGAGGTTACCATGGTTCAGGGACTGTCAAAAGAAATTCTTCAGATAGAAAGAAAATTGCCTGAGTCAGAATCTCTGGCCTACACAAACAAAGCAAGAGAGATAAGGAGGAAATGAACAGAAAACATTTTTTCTTAAATATTTTCCCATTTATCTATAGTATGCACACGTGTGTGTGCAGCCTCTGAGACATGAGCGTGGAGGACAGGGGACAGCTTGTGGGACTCAGGTCTCTCCGTCCACCATGGCTTCTGGGGCTGGAGTTCATCAGTCTTGGTGGGAACCAGCCTGACAACCCTAAAATATACTTTTGTATTCTTTCTCCCTCCCTCTTCCCTCCCCGCTTCTCACCCTTCCCTTTTCTTCCCCCCCCCCCCACTTCTCTCTGTGTGTATGGTGGACAGAGGACCACCTCAGGTGTTGTTCCTTGCCTTCTATCTTGCTGTGGCTGGATTCCTTCTTGTTTGACACTGTGTCCAGGTGTCCAGGCTAGCAGGGCTGTGAACTTCCTGGGATTTCCCTTGCCTCTCCTCTTGCCATCAGAGCACTAAAATTACAAACACATACACAACCATGCCCGACTTCTTGTGGGCTCTGGGGCTTTGTACTTAGGTCTTCACGGTTGTGTGGCAAGTGCTTTCTAACCACTGGGCTACCTTCCCAACCCTCTTCTACATACCTGCTCTCATGGGGCCATTCAAAGTAGTGGCAACAAAGCAGTTTAGTGAGTATACTTTATAGATAAGATGAAAGGCAGCGATGGAATAATGGATCGTAGGGACTGATCTGGAACATTCCATGTTTCTTTACTTATTTGAAAGAGGGCTTGTTTTAATTGCATGATACAAACTCAAGGGCAGCCACTAAAAAATAAGAAATGTTATTATGATAAAAGGAGAGTAAAAAAAAAAGTAGAATCCTATTAATTCTTCAAAGGAATGGGCAAAAAAAAATAGTGGAAAACAAGCTATTAAGAAAAAAACAAGAAGTAGAAAATAGCTATGCAAGAATGGAGAGGTTAAAAGCTCAGAGGTTAAAGGTGATTTCTGTTATGGAGGACCTAGGTTCAGTTCCCAGCACCCACATGGCAGGCAGTTCATAACCATTTGTAACACTCGTTCTGAGGGATCCAAGCCTTCTGACTTCCACAGGCTCCAGCATGTATGTGGTACATAGATGTGCACACATAAATATAAAAATAAATAAATACAATTTAAAAATAAAATAGTAATAAATATGAAGGATATTAGCTCATCTGGGAACAAAATTCTAATTTCAAAACTGAAAGTATTCTTTCCTAGGGTGCAAAGGAGACTGCCTATTCTACAGTTTGTTTTGTCATTTACTGATTCTGGAACGTCTAACTTTCTGTACAAGTTTTCTCACATTTTAATCAGTATTAGGAAGCTTGTTTAAATGAGATACTACATTTGTAGAAGGACTTTACTACGGTGCCTGGTACAGGCTAAGCACTCAGGAAATACTTCCTAATACCATATTTTGAGAGAAATGGAAGAAAGTGTTTATTAAGTACCTATCGTATATTGATATGATTTGATTTGTGTTTTTATTACATAAACATGCCATGTGATATGAGCTTATAGACTAGTTAAGAAAATACTCTTAATTGGCATGTGTGCTGAGGAAACACACACATGCACACATGCCCACCAGGACTGAAAAGAAAACTACCACAGAATATATGTGTTTTCCAATCATATGTTGAAATTCTGCCTCTTGAGAAGAGAGTATCAGGGCATAAGGCCTTTATGAGGTAATTAGACTCTGAGAGCCCAGCCCTGATGAACAGGAATAGCAAAAGCTACTATAACAAAGCCTCAGGCTTGCCCAGCAGCCAGCCTAGCCTGCTTGGTGAGCCCCATTCCAGTGAGAGAGCCTGTCTCAAAAAACAAGACCGATGGCTCCTGAGGAGCCACACCTGAGGTTGCTCTGGCCTCCACACACATGTGCACACATGTACGTGTATACCTCCACATGCTTGGATGGATACTCTCTCCTAACATGTGAAGACACAGCAAGAGGTTGTTTGTGATACATCCAGAGGCCCTCATCACACAATGAGCCAGCCTTCACTGGGACCATCTGGCCTTCAGAATGGCAAAGATCAAACGCCTCTTGCTTGTCACTTGTTGGTTGATGGTGTTGTATTATGACAACTTAAATAGACTGAATCCCTCTATCCAACAATGACTTGCCGACACGTTGACAAACATCCTTCAGGTACTTTAAATGAAAATGTATGTATATATGTTTACACACATATAGAGAGAATTCAATATTTATACACATGCATATACAGACATTTCTCTCTCTCTCTCTCTCTCTCTCTCTCTCTCTCTCTCTCTCTCTCTCTCTCTCTCTCTCTCTGTGTTTTTAAGGTAGAGTTTCTCTGTATAGCCTTGGTTATCCTGGAACTTGCTCTGTAGACCAGGCTAGCCTCGAATATAGAGGTCCACGTGCCTCTGCCTGCCTCCCGAGTGCTGGCATTAAAGCTGTGTGCCATCACTGCCTGCTTTATACAGGTGGTTTAAAAAGGGAAGAGTATGTGTGTTCTCTTTACTTATTAGAGTCTTCTCCTAGATTTAATGTAGCTAACATTTTTAGGTTGAAGATACATTGAATTCTTTTCAAGCATATAATAATTTAATCTGAAGTTTTAAAATAACAGTAATTTTGTGTTGCTGTTTGATTATATGATGAGAATTTATTTATTATATAGGAATGGGAATGAAAGAAACAATGGGCAGGAACAGAAGCCACCACAGCGAAGATCTCAGATCCCTTTGAGTGAACCTCTTCAGGGGTTCTCAAGGCTGCGGGCATACAGAGCCGAAACCTCACTTTCAGCAGCAGCACATCGAAGCATAAAGAAAAAGTATAGTGCAAATCCCCCAAAGGTTGGACACAAGGACCTTTCAAATGACAAACTCCAGCACGAACACCATGAGAACTTTCTGAAGACTGTGGGAAATGCGGCAGAAAGAGAAACTGAAATTCTGTGTGCTGGGCTTGGTGTGTACCTCTCCTCAGGGACTGAGTTCTGAGGAGCCACACCCTCCCTCACTCCCTGACCACAGGAGTCTCAGGAATGGGTGGGGACGGCTAGGGGCGACCTCTCGGTGCCTTTCTGTTCTTATTAGCCAGCACAATCTTAACAGAACAAAACAAAATCCACCCCAAACTGATAATCGCTTCCTTTCCCCTAGGAGTGCAAGTGATAGGTTTAAATGACAGAGAGGAGGGAAGGGAGGCAGGGAGAGAAGGGTAGGAGACAGAGAGAGAGAGAGAGAGAGAGAGAGAGAGAGAGAGAGAGAGAGAGAGAGAGAGAGAGAGAGAGAGAGAGAGAGAGAGAGAGAGAGAGAGAGAGAGAGAACACACGAACCTGGTGGGGTGAGGAAGGATGACACACAGCAATCTCCGCAACAAAGCCCTCATCCGCTTTGTTGACATTTCTAGCTGAAACAACAGCGGGGCGTGGAGGTAACCCGGGCACAGGGGAGTCTGGGCTTGGAGGCCTACTTGGGCTACGTAGTGAAACCCGGCTTTAAATAATTAAGTAAACAAACGCATTTGGGAAAAGTAGACAGGAAGGAAAACACAGAGCACAATCCCGCCTCTGTTACGGTTTCCTTTCCCGGGCCGCTCACTCTCTGTGTATTGCCTTAAAATTAGTGAAAAATGAGATCACAGGAAACCACTCTTGCAACATGTTTTCTTTTTTTTTTTTTCCGACTTAGCAAAACACCAGAAACCTCTTTTCATGTCATTAAATTCTAGTGAACATGTTTTACCTTTTCACTTGAATTTTTAAGCAGCACTCTTGTTACTTTACATCTCTGTCCTGTTTCAGTTGAGTGCTGATACCTGTTTTTATTGGCTGAGGCTGCGCAAGCAGTGGCCGCGGCGGCGGTGGGGGGGCAGCGAGGGCGCTCAGGTTTCCTTTTTATATAATGAAGGCTCTTTTCTCCATCCATCTCCACGAAGCCAGTTCCATTCATTCCACTTAATTCGTATTACTCATGCTGAAGAACACTTTCTTGCTCTGATGCCTACCGCTAATGGGCACATTCTGTACAGAGACCGTTTGTAAAATGTTGGTAAAGAGCAGGCTCGACACTTTCCCTGTTTGATGAGTCACAGCCGAGGAAGGAAAACCCCCTTCCAAGTGAAGTCTCAGTCCCTTTGCTGAGAACGAGCCTGTGTTTTTAGAAAAGATTGCTTATGATGTTATTTTACCTTAAGACATATTTTTGCTTCATTATTTGAAATGGGAAGAAAATTTCATCTGACAACCTTGAACCCATATAGTCCACTGAAAAAATAATAAGTATGGCCAAGGAACTGTGAGAAATGAAGATCATAGGAACTACTAGCTTAGTTTCCATTTGGGGCCACTTTCTCTGTCTTCTCACCCAGGAGACTTTCCCTGCCTTCCCTGTCTGCAATGTCAGCCCTTGGGAGACTGAAGCAGAAGGATCAGAGTTCAAAGCTAGCCTGGGATACATTGAGAGCTCTTGTCTTAAAAACTAAAACAATCTGTGTACATGGTGGTGCACGCCTTTAATCTCATCACGTGGGAGGCAGAGGCTGGTGGTTTTCTGTGAATTCAAGGTCAGCCTGGTCTATATACTGAGTTTCAGCCCAGAAAGGGCTATGTAGTGGGATCCTGTCTTGACAAACAGACAGAACAAGCAAACAATAATCATTAAAGAACCAGGTGTAGAGAGATGGCTCAGAGAGTAAAATGCTTACCATTTTTTCTGAGTTCAGATCTCCAGAACCAACATAAAAGCTGGGCTCATACTTGAAGCTCTATCACTTGGGATACAGAGACAAGATCACTGGAGCTTGCTGGGACACTAGTCTAGCCAATCAGCAGAAGGGTAGAGAATGATAGAGGACACTAGATGTCAACTTCTGTGTGCACCCCCACCCCACCCCCCAAAACCACACACACTTGCAAGCAAGCAAGCAAGCCTGTCAAACAGCCAGCCAGCTCCCCCAACAAGCAAGCAAGCAAGCAAGCAAGCAAGCAAGCAAGCAAGCAAGCAAGCAAGCAAGCAAGCAAGCAAACAAGCAAACAAGCAAACTTTTCTAAACTAGCCTACCTTACTACACAGAACTCAAGCTGTGAGCGCTGAGCTTAAAAGGCTGTTAGATATGCAAACCTCACAATTGTAAGGCCCTGGGCCCTGCCCTAGCACCTCATCCACATTGAAGTAGCTGACCTTGTCGATGAAGCAACAGAGTTAATTTGTTATTAGACAACAAAACAGTCTACTTCTGTCAGTCAACAAAAGACAGAATGTCTTTTGTCCCTCACTTGGCTCTGTTGATTTTTTCAGATCCCTTGGCTTTTTATGAAATTTATTTCTGGCCCTGGGCTGACCTCATCTGTCCTCTGCTGAGCTCAGGCAGAGGCCTCTCTGAGTTCATGGAGTCCTTTCTTTTCCTTCTTCAGTGCCACATTTTCTGTCCCTCCCCTTCCTTCCCCATCTTTTGCCTCTCTGTTCTCCTGGGCTGTTCTGTCTCAGTGACGTCACTCGCCAGCCTTGGGGAGCCATGGCAGAAGCTCATTTGGACAGCAGAACATGATGCTGCTTTTGCTCCTGAGCTCAGGTGTGGTCAGCATTTACTGAAGCTCTCCAGAATTAGCCAGTGCCAACCTGCATCCCAGGTCTTTGACTGTACATGGTTCTGTACTCTGACTCTGTACATGGTTCCTTTTTCTCTTTGGATCACATGCTGAAAAAAACGCCCTATTTGCATGACAATAATTCTCTTTAAAGATTTTTTTTTTTTTTTTTATTTCTGTGCATGCTTGTGTGTCTGCCTGTGGGTTCAGGTACCTGTTGTGTAAGCCAGAAGAAGGCTTCAGTTTCCTGTAGCTGGAGTTACAGGCAGTTGTGAGGTGTATGATATAGATGCTGTAAACCAAACTCTGCTCGTTTGCAAGAGCAGAATGAACTTTTAACCTCTGAACTATCTCTCCTGCCCCAGTATCAGGACAATTCCATCTGAGATTATGCAAGAATGAAAGTAGACACAGAGGTTTGGAGTCTTAGTACAGAACCAACAAACAAATATTGATCACATGTTGAAACAATAGTTTAACTAAATTGGATCAAATAAAAATGAGATATATTACTAAAATATTTTTACTTGTCTCTTTTTTAGCTGTTATTGTTTGAAAAATATAGTTATCCAAAAACTGAAAATGATATGTGTGTCTTATATTTGAAACCCTATTTCTACTGGATGATGTAGACCCAGGTCTTTGAAATGTCATTTAGAAATGGCAGTTTTCTGTACTTTAAGGCTCTCTCTCTCTCTCTCTCTCTCTCTCTCTCTCTCTCTCTCTCTCTGTACATACATACACGTACGGGTTTTGGGAAGGCAGGGTCAGGTATCTTCTTCAATTGTTCTCTGCTTTATTTTTTTTGAGATAGGGTCTTGGACTGACCCTGAACTAGACTGACCAACTGAGCTAGACTGACTTGCTAGCAAGTCCCAGGTATCCTCCTGTCTCTACCTCCCCAGTACTGAGATAATGAGCAGGGCTTAAAAACATTATTTATTGATTTGCAGGAGTTAGAACAAGCATATGTTCCATGGTGCAGATATGGAAATCAGAGGGAAACCTTCACAAGCCATTTTTTTTCCTTTCACAGTGAATTACAGGGATTAAACTCGGGTTGTCAGGGAATTGAACTCAGGTTCTCAAGTGTGGTTGCCAAGCATTTTACCATCTAATCCAGCCATAGCTCCAGCCCGAGACTCAGGATTTTCTTTTCAACTCCTTAAGCTTTCCTTGTTCTTATTTTTTGAATCTTAAAGACAAGGATATATACACCTTTACTAATGTATCCTAAAATTAATTAAAAGAAAAAAAATGACCACTAGCTATATCTTATCTAGGATTTGATTTTTCAAAACCACCTAAAACAATTCTTATTTGATCATGGCTGTATTATAGAATTTGATATTACTTTTGATATTATTACAGTTAAACTTTTATTTGCTCTTCTGTATGCTGAGAATGAGTCCCAATTTGTCCCTGAACATAATTGCAATAATTGCAATTCTTGCCAAGCAGGTTGGAAATTTACTTTACTTTGCAGTTTGAAATTGTTGCTAATTAGTGAGTCAGATCATTGATGCAAAAAAGCACGAGAATCTACTACCAGGAAAGAGAAAAACTTCTTAACTTTATTTCTGTCATTGTTTTTACTAGGCAGGAATATTTCCCCTGAGTTAGTTATAAGCTACATGGATGTCCAGGTAGTCAACTTGGACTCCATGCAAATACCCCTAAAACTGAATGATTTCAACACTTTTGTGTGGTCTGGAGGCTGCAAGTCTGGGAATCAGTGTGCCCGGATGGTTCTGGCAAAGAACACCAACCAGCCTTGCTACTCCTTCTTACAAGGTGCTGATGTCACAGTGAGAGCCGAATCCTCATGGTCTGGACTGCATTTTCTCCCACAGCCCTCCTTTCCAAAAACAGAACATTAGTGTAACCATGGGCTCCACCCTTGCCCCAGTTCCCGAATAACATCTCGGAGGCTTATGATTTAGTAATGAAATGTCTAGGCCATAAGCTAGACTTGCTCCCCAACTGACTCTTAATTTATATCAACCCATTTATATTGTCTGCTACGTGGCTAGTTAGTTACCTTCCTTCAAGTCTGGGGTGCAACTCTCCTTACTAACTCCCAGAGTCTCTCTCTCTCTCTCCTCTCTCTCATTTCAATTTATGGATTTTATGGAGTTGAGATAAAGACATAACAGTAAATTATAGACTTAATCATTGTGGTGGTTTGAACGTTAATGGCCCTCATGGGCTCACATATTTGAATGCTTAGCTAACAGTTGGAAGAGGTATATGGGAAGGATTAGGAGGTGTGGCCCAGTTGGAGGAGATGTGTCACTGGGGGCTTCCTTTGAGGTTTCAAAAGCCCATGCCATTTCCATATTTCTCTTTCTGCCTCACAACTGTGGATCAAGCAGTAGCTGAGTGCCGTGCATGCCTGCCTGCTGCTATAATCTCAACCAGGATGTTCAGGAATACCCCCTGTGAAGCTGTAAGCCTCAAATAAATTCTTTCTTCTACAAGTTGCCTTGGTCCTGGTGTCTTATCACAACAGTAGAAAAGTGATGAAGACAATCATACAGATTTATTTCATATGCATTCTTTCTTTATATTTATAATTATTTTTAATATACTACTTTTATTCTTCGAGAATTTTATACATAATATAATATATTTTGATCATATTCACCTCTTGCTGTCCCCGTAACTACTCCTCCCAGGTCCATCCTCCACCACCTCCTGACTTCATGTCTTTTATTTTAATTTTTTAAAATAACCTACCAAGTCCAATTTGTGCTGCCCACATACTCACAGTGGGTGTGGTATTAACCACAGGAGGGTGCTGGGCCTACAGGGGCCACACCTTAAAATAAAACTGACTTTTTCTCCCTTTGCAGCCATCAGCTGTGAATCTGAGTTCAGTTAGGGGAGGGACTCATGAACCTCTCCCTCTGTCTATGCCGGAATGTTGACTGGCTTGCTCTTGTGTAGACAATGACAGTCCCTGTGAGACAATCCTAGTTGCTATGAGCTCAAGATTATGAAGGTCCATGTCATGTCTCACTCCAGTCTTTGCTGACATCTGGCTCTTATAATCCTTTCTTTCTCTTCCCTGATTGTCCCTTGGGAGAGGGAGCATGTGATATATGGCCCCAATTTGTGGCTAATCACTTTATTGACACTTATTTCTTTCTGTAGAAGAAAAGTGTTTATTGTTGTTGTTGGTTTTCACACAGCCTCACTATGAAGCTCTAGTGGGTCTAGTACTCACTCTGCACACCAGGCTGGCTTTGAGGCACATCCACCTGCTTCTGTCTCCAGAGTGCTGGTGTTAAAGATGAGTGCCACTGTGCCTGGCAAGAAAATCGTTCTCTGTGTCAATTTTATTTTGGTAATTTGATATTTATGAAGTAGGCAGATGATTAGGAAAGCAGACTTTAGAATATATGAAAAGGATAATAATAGCTACCATCTTAGTCATGGACCATCTGATTTATCTTAAAATGTAGCATAGAGCCTAATTTAAAATTTTGTTCTAGTAATTCAGTGATTATAACAAATTGTTGCAGTTACCAATCAATCTCTTCTCCAATTGACCCAGTGTCAGTGACACATGTGTTGCTCGATATGGGGCCCAATGTTCTGGGTTCTCATATGAAACACACACACACACACACACACACACACACACACACACACACACACACACACACACAGAGCTTTATATTTTAGTATGCTTTAAACAGCTCAGTGGATAGGCCACTCCCAAACTTCCACGTGGCTAACATCTCTCCTCTGATATTCCTGAGTTATTACTTACTAAAATTTATATTCCATTGTTGTTGCCCTAGACCCAGTCAGGGAGGCCCTGGGGCCGCTCTTCCCTGGTTCTCACTGGTTGGCTGTCTCTCTGTCATGGACTTCACAGGCTTGGCTTGGACTCCGCTCCAGACATGGCTACTCTGTCTCCTTTCCTCTCCTTCATTCCTTGCCCGGAAATGAAGTTAAGTTTAGCCATTCTCCTAAAAGTCCAGCCTCTGTCACCCTGCCCAACCATGGTTGCCAGTAACTTTATTTACCAATCAGAACCAACTGGGGGTAGGGTCTTATGTGTGGACATGCAGATTTTTATGCAATTTTGGGGACCCAACTAATACAGTATAAGTAGCATTGGACCAAATATAGAACAACAAATATTGATTAAATTCTTACTGGGCACTATGTTTACTATCTTATATGAGCATGCTTTATTTAAAAAAAATTACACAGCATTTTCAGGGGTGGGGCCATTTCCCAGACCTGGACAAATACAAGTTTTCTGTCTATGACATCTCTTTTTTTCCTCTTTCTTTCTTTCTTTCTTTCTTTCTTTCTTTCTTTCTTTCTCTCTTTTCTTTTTTTCTTTTAAAAAACTTTTGTATGAGTGTACGTCTATCCACCATGTGAATGTCTGATGCCCCACAGTGATCAGAAGAGGGTGTCAATCAAATCCTTTGGAACTGGAATTACAGACCTTTGTGAGCCAACATATAGGTGCTAGGAATCAAGCCTGGGACGCCTAGAAGAGCAAGTGTTCTAACCACTGGGCAAACTCTCAGTCCATTTCGTTTTTGAGACAGGATCTCATGTAGCCTCAGAGCAGCCTTAAATCCACCCTGTGCTTGTAGTGATCCTCTCGTTTCTACCTTGCCTGTGGTGACATTACAGGTGGACACTACTGTCCCCGGCTTTATGTGGTACTGGCCTTTGAATTTGGAACTTTACTAACTGAGATATATCCCTAGCCCTGTTGATAACATTTCTTGCTATGGACTAGGAGGCTAAAATCATATTTTCTTCCATATCTTGTGTGATGATAAAATATTTAGGGATTAATTACAGAAAGATATAAAGGAGACAAAATTTGCTACATTAAGTCAGAGGCACGGAGACAGACTCAATAAGTCTTTGGGGGATAAAATGGACAGGATTTAGTGCCTGGGTTATTGGGTAGGGGGACACATTCTGAGTTGATTTAGTTGTGACAAGACTATGACTCAGTGAATTGCTCTGTACTCAAGGGAAAAAAAGAAGGGAGATTTCTGAGAAGCACTTTGAACAGTATACTGCCTATGTTGTATCTAATGAATGAAATTTAACGGAGTGAGGTAAATTGTGTGAAAAAGTCTTTTTATCAGAAGGTAAGAAAATGAGCATCTGTTGTCTTTGCCCACTTTGTTTTAAGGTTGTGCTTAAAGAATCCTAGCCATCTTGACCTAGCCTACTAATCCTAAAGGACTAGTTTGTAACTCACTGTGGCCGAAAGGAAGGTCAAAGTTCACACAGATGTTTGAGTTTTCTGTTGCTGCTGTTGTAACACAAATAATGGAATCTGTAGTTCAGAGGTAGGGTGTTTGTCTCACATGCACAAAGTCAGAGGCTCAATTCCAATCCTACCTAAGCCAAATAAAACTGAATCAAACAAAACCAAAACCAACCAAACAAAACCTAACGATGAAACATAACACAGGCTTGTCATACCACAGTTCTGAATACCAGAACATCTAAAATTAAGGTGGCGGCCGGGCTGTATTCCTTTGGAAGACTCTAGGAGAAAACTTGTTTCCGTGGCTTTTCCAGAGTCTCCTAGAGGTTGCCTATGTTCCTCAGCTCCTTCCACTCTCCTTGATTTTCAAAGCAAGCATTGTAGTATCTTTAAATCTCTCTCAGACTTCAGCTTCTATTGGCACGTCTTCTCTGACTGCGAGCTTCCTGTCTTCCTTTTTTGAGAGTCCATGCAGTGACACGGAGTCTACCAGGATATTCTGGCTGGTCTTTCCACGTCAGCACTTCCAAAATAAATAAATAAATAAATAAATAAATAAATACAAAAAAAAATGATAAAAATTGCTGCCTTTTGGGAGATTACACACATACCTTTTTGCCCATAGTCACCTTTAATGATCTTTGAGGTGTTTTTAAGGATAAGTGCTACTCTCTGATAGCAAATTATGTTTTTATTTGCTTTGAAGGTGGGGTTGTGGACACAGCAGTGAGAGGCTCAGAGCCACTGGCTTTGGTGACTATGTTTGAAGAAGTTACTTCTTTGAAAAGCCAAACAGCCCCGGCATTCTTTTGGATGCTTTCACGGTGCAGCCTGCCTCAGAGGCCTGGCAATCAATAGCTGTCTCCAGAAGAGGTGCAGCTATGATTTTTCTTGAACTGACAGAAATGTTTGTCACAGAAGTTGCTAAGTGGCATGACTGAATCTTAATCCTCTTGCTAGGAAAGGAATGTGTTTGTTACAACCAATTTATGATAATCCTAGCCGATTTGATGTGGTGCTCACGGAGGCCAGGGAGGTTGAAGCGCTTAACACTGCAGACTCATTTAACCCTCCCTCCTGAAGGGTCAGAGCTGTTTTGTAACTCTGTTGTCAGCCCCATTCTGAAGATGAAAAGATTGAGTCAAAAAGAGGCTAAGCATTGGCAGAAGGCCACAAACCCAGTAAGTGGCAGGGTGGCAGGGTCAGGCACAAAATACAGTTAACAGGGCTCCATTTGTTTGCCTTTCATACACGAATCCAATAACCCGATGTTATTATTAAAACGGAAAACCGTGGTGGTTTGTCCCTGTCCATCCGACCCTTTGCTTGCTTTGCTGGCTCTTCTGGTTTGGATGATGGGTTTTGTAATTGCTTCTCCTAGCGCAAGCGAACTTTCCTCAGATCTTTGTGGTACTTAATTGCAAAACAATATTCTGAATACACTCACTTAAAGCGAACACTGACTGTATTAATCAAGAGAGACTTGATTCTGGCCTGTAATGAACAGTAGCTCTCCAATGAGTATAAAACCTGCGGCGACTAGGGGGCACCAAGAAAGCTTCCTCATCAAGGACTTCAGACAGGGACGCTACTCATTTTCTCTGCCTGGTAGTAGTGGGATCCAGGTGGCCCAAGGGGGTGTATGGGGGACTTGAGTCCCTTGGTTCCCGCGAACCTCCCAGTTTCCGGCCAAGCGTCTTCGGTTCCAGCCAGGGAAAGCCTCATCTCAGGGTAGGAGTCTTGGCCCGTGTGCTGAGCGCTACCTTGCGGAGCTGGTCCCTTGAGACGTAGGAGGAGCTTGGGCACATCCTTGGCCGACCTCTGGGTGTCAGAGACATCACCCCGGAGTGAGAGGAGGAGGAGAGAGGAAGGGGCCTGGAAGTGCTCGGGTTTGAGCGTTTCCCGAGCTCGTCACCTCAGCCCTGACCTCCTCCGCCTGGCTCGCTCTGTCGCCGCCGCCCACCTGGGCGCCCGGGACTGCTGCGGCCGTGGGTGCTGGCTCCCCAGGCCTCCGTGGGCGGCTGCGTGTGGAGTTCTCCGGGTCCCTAATCTTCCCTCCCTCTGCGCCGCCCTCTGTCCCTTGGTGCCAGACAGGCTGGTCCTCTGCCCTTTGGGTCGGTGTGCGCTGGTGGGTTTGGCCTGCGCGGCGACGGCGGCGGCGGTGGCGGCGGGGGAGCGAGTGAGCGAGCGCAAGGGGCGGGCGCGAGTGCTTGTGAGTCACCGGTACCTGGAGCGCTAGCGACGCAGAGCCAGCGGCGCACAGCCCGAGCCGGGAGCCCAGTGCCAGCGTCGCTGAGTGCGGCCTGCCCCAGGCCCCGCCGCGCCCCCTTGCACCTCTCCAGGACAGTTCGCCAGCGCCCGAAGCCCTTCTGCCTGCCCGGAGGTGGCGCGGGGCTCTCCGGGGGATGTCACAGCGGCTCCTCGGAGCCCCCAGTCACCGCCGCAGCAACAGCCACCGCCCGCGGGAACCGCGACAATGAATCCCCAGTGCGCCCGCTGCGGAAAAGTGGTGTATCCCACCGAGAAAGTCAACTGCCTGGATAAGGTGAGCGAAGGGGCGCCTGGCCAGCCCGGACCTTCCGGGCTCCCGGTTGCACCTGTTCGAAGAAGTTTTGGCACCTGGGTTGGAAAGATGAGTGGGTTGTTATGTTTCGTGGATCTTGTCACAGGGAGAGGATGCTCGAAGGAAGATCCCAGGCGTTGTGTCTGAGATCTCCACGATTGGATGGTAAGGGTGTTGGAACTGGAAAATGCTTTTGTCCTGGATGTAGGGTGCGCGACATCCATATAGCTTCCTTGAAGGACGCATGGTAGCCCCGGCACTGAGGAGCCAGGATAGGAACCTAGTAGCTAGGCTGAGCCACCCAGGGGCCAAGCTGAGAACACAGGAGCGAGGCTGAGCACCCAGCAGCAGCCGGCTGAGTCACCCAGGAGCCAGGCTGGGAACGGGGTGTGTGTGTGTGTGGGGGTGCAGTTTGACAAGCCGCGCCCCCTCCCCCGTTCAGTCTGTCCCTCCCTCCCCACTGCACGGACCTTGACACCTTCACCCAGTCCTCAGAAGTTCTGGGAACACAGGGTTCAGGAAAAGGAAAATAGCAATTAATATGTTGTAGTGTGGCCGCTGCTGCAGTGCTAAGAAATAAAACCTCTAGGAGAGATCCAGCCCGGTGTAGCAAGCTGACCCACCGGCGTACGCCTGTTCCACCAGGGTAAATTCCAGAGGAAGTGGCTTTACCTGGGTCGCTGCAGCTTTGCCCTTCCTGGGTGTGGATGGAGTTGAACAGCCTGGGAGACAGACCCAGTGTGATCCCGGGTGACTGACAATTGAAACCAGCCGTAGGCGGTCTCAGTGAAATTTGCGTTTGGTGTTACAAATGCCACTGTAGAGTAAGCCTTCATCTCAGATAGAGACAACGTTCAGCAACTTAGTGGAAACTGGGTGGGGATGGGGGCAAGGGTACTTACATAGTTCACCTCTGCTACTGTGAGTTGTCTGACTTCCGGTGGACACGCGTGTGGAAATCCTACAAAAACCATTTAGACATTTGGAAAGAGGACCGTTTTCATTTAAAGCCACACCACCGGCTCTATTTTTCCATTGACTGAGCTCAGGGTTCCCTGTTGGCTATGATATGCATAGACCCCTGACATTTCTTCCATTGTTAGTCTATAGTGGTGGGAGTAATTTAAAAATCAACTTTTATCGCTGTCTGATTTCTTTACTGAACTGAAAATAGATGCCTGCCACTACCTACAGTCATTTCCTGGTAGTGTTATCAAATGGACAGCCTTCCCTGCCTTTCTGTCCAGAGCTGGTATTGCAATGAAACGTTAAGTATTTGTTTTTGTTTTTCTTTCCTTCTCAGTATTGGCATAAAGGATGTTTTCACTGCGAGGTCTGCAAGATGGCTCTCAACATGAACAACTACAAAGGCTATGAGAAGAAGCCCTATTGCAACGCGTAAGTCCTGCCAGTGTGGTACTCCAGGTGTGGCCCAGCATGGGTGCTTAAGTTAGTCCACATGCGTCTTCTGAAGAGTTGACTCACTGTGCCACCCTGGTGCGCAGGTGGCCAATTACCTGTTTATGCTACAGACTCCATGGTCACTTACTGCTTTGAAGGTCACTATATTTCTGTCCTGCTAATGTGTAGGGTAATTCGTGTGACTACTCTACCAGGTTAGCTTTTGAGGCTCACAGCATTGCAGACTTAGGGACAATTATTAGAAGCTGCAGAATTTACCCACTGAGAATGTGTGGGCTCTGACATGCATGTCAGGCAGATTTCCATTTTAATCACATGCCAATTTCCCCTGAAATCATAGGATGTTGCTATCTCGCAATTTTATATCTGAACCTTGTTGCTAGGGAAAGAAGCCTCATTTGCTTGGTCTTCACTGAGACCATCACCCTGGGTGTTCTGGAGTTTAAACAAGAGATGAAAAGAATTGTCATGTGATTCCTACCTGGTTAGTATTGGATCTGTTGTCAAAGGTCTTCCGTAGTAGACAGGGTAACTTCCAGGGAAATAAAGCATTGGTGCCTCTTTGTTGGGCTTCCTGGAGGGCACATTCTAGGCCAGATTAGCTAGCGTTGACATAGCGTTTACCATGGTTCAGGCCATGCTTAGAGTACTTTATGTATAGCAGGTTAGTCTTTACCCAAATCATTTAAGAAATGAGAGTCACTTTTGTTACCCCCTCTACAAAAGGTATGAAACCAAAGCTTGGAAGAGCTAAGCTTCAGGACAGCGCTCAGATCACTTCCAGAGGCTGTGAGTGGCTCCACACTGGGCCCAGCTTCCAAGGCCTCTCTTATTGCCTTGGGGCCTGTGTTTCTTCACTCCCTTGAGCATCCCTGGGGTCACACAGTGGGCATTTAGTCCTGATGGTTGATCTTTCTCTTCCCACTTCCCCTGTGGTCATGATCAGGCCTAGAGGTGACCCGGAGACCTCTAGACAGACACTAACCTTTTAGTTGGCATATTGGGTAGAACTTCCTCCTCCACAGAGTGGTTGAAGCAGCTCCACAGGCCTCTGGGAGGCTGAGGGCTGTCTGTCTTCATCCTGTACAGGCAGTATCTCTTAGTCAGCAGATTCTTGATAAACAAACCATGTGCTCAGACCTCTGGTGCAGGACTTTAAAAGCATCTGAGGGCTGAGGAGGTGTCTTGGTGGGAAAGAGCACTTGTGGCATAAGCATCAGTGCCTGTAACCTCAGCATTGTGGGGACTGGAGACTGGGGAAGCAATGGGACTTAGTGGCCATCGACCTAGGCAGGTTCCGTGAGAGATTGTGTGTCAAGGGAAGAAGCTGGAGAGTGACATGTCTTCTGTGTGTGCACACATGTTTCACTCACATACCTGCAGATACAAACATACAGTATGGTAGAGAATAACATTTTTTTTGTCTCTCTTTTGAGTATTTTTTGGTTCTAGATTAGTGTTGATAGGTATACAGAAGCTTTCCAGGAACTTAGAATTTTGAGGACTGAAGAGAATTCAGGACTTCTTTAGGTAACTATAATGCATAGATATTCCTCAAATCTGTTCTCAACATTCCCAGACCATATACCTTACTAAAGAAAAAAATCTAAAGCAAAAATGAGACTTTCATCTTCTGGTTCCTTGAGAAGGATAAAAATTGGTTTTAGATCAAAGGTAGGTGCAACAAGAGGAGAAGGGGCTGATAACCCATAAACAAGATAATTATTCTTTAGGTAAAGGAAAGTCAACTAACCTTCCTCTAAGTGTCTAACTTGTGGCCTGATGGCCCAGCTTAATGGGCCAGTCAGTATCAGGAAGGATGCTTAACAGCTCTGTTGCCTGGAGCTTAACCCAGTGCATAGCAATGCCTTCTGATTCCTCAAAGGGCCATAGATGGGGAAGCAAAAGACAGAAAAAAAAGGAGGAGATGCAGAGATGGAGAAATTGAATGAGAATGAAGGAAAAGAAAAAAAAAAAAGAAGAAGGAGGCTGCGAGGTAGGTGGTTTACTTAGTGCAGGGCTTGTACACAATCTTGAGGACCTGAGTTCTTTCCCCAGAAACCATGGGGAAAAAAAGGCATGGTTTCAGCACTGGGGAGGAGGAGTCATGTGGGTCCCCGGGGCTAGCTGGCCAGCCAGTCCAGCATATATGGTGAGCTCCAGGCTAATAAGAGACCTCCTTCTCACAAACAATGTAGGCAACTGTTGAGGGACCTTACCTGTGGTTGACCTCTGGCCTTCGCACGCATGCTCACACACTCAAAAGTCCAGCTCTTTCTGCTTAGCTCAACTTAATGAAAGAGTATCAGAGTTTGTTGCAAGGTTTGAACAAGTTGGAAAGGGCTGGTTTGAACTCTGACTTAACAGTGGACTAGTGCCCAGAAACACTGAGATTTAGACCCTCAAACAAAAGAACTCCATCGCTAGGAAATAACCTACTGTGTGGTTTCACAAGCTTAAGTATTAGTTTTTAATAATTTTAGATATCTCTAAATTAAATATTTATAGATTTCTGTTACCGATGTTTCTAGTGTTTTGTCAGTAATTTGAGCTAGAAATTTTAGAGTACCACCTGACTTTTTGCTTAATATTGGACCTGGCAGTTCACATTTTTGGACAGATAAAAGGAAGGTAAGAATCCTTTTCTTGGGGGAATGAGAGAGCTGATGTCTTGCACTCGTCTGATTTAGCTCAAGTACTCATCCTATGTTAGCACGCTTCAGAAAACAAGGCTTCATGCATTGCATGTTCTGCTGTCCATGATGTTTCTGGGCTCAGAGTTATCCACTGTTCTCAGCCCCTATTTATTTAAGGGCATGTGTTACCATGTGATCTGGTCCTTGTGGATTACCCTCTAGGGATCATACACATCTGCTCTAATTCACGTGCTGCTTGTCAATCATCTGTTCCCTGTAGTCTTTGACAGAAGGGCAGCCATAATTTCTCTGGGGCAGTGGTGGAAAATGGATTCTCTAATGAATTAAGCTCCAAGAAAATGAAACATTTTCTGTCTGTCCATGGAAAGCAACATTTTATCTGTACCTAGTTTGGATCAGTAGTTGACATACACATATGCTCAAATATCACTTTTTAATCTGAGAATCTTAAAAGAAGAATACAGTTGTTCCTGAGTATCTGAGGCCTATAGGTTCCAGCAACCCCTCCCCCGTCTCCACAGCAATATTGGTAGATGCTCAAGACCCTTAGAGAAAATGATGAGGTGTTTGTCTGTGACCTGCACATGTCCTCCCACATACTATGTCACCTCTAGATTACTTATATAAGCACAATGTAGATGCTATGCAAATAGTTCTCACGATGTGTTGCTTAGGTAATGGTGACAGGAGAAAGCCCTGCACGTGTTTAGTATAGACAGATATTTTCCAGGAGCTTTCATCTGAAAGAAGGCGAACCTGCAGATACGGCCAGCCATCACAGGTAAGGAGGGCAGATTTTTCCGTTGGTTATGTGTGTGCTTCTCACCTGGAGTTAACTTTTATTAATCTTTTGACAATTTTACTTCATACTTTTCTCCTGCATCTAATTCTACACATTTTAAAAGGTGATTGGCCAGTTTCATATGTTGTCATACGTCATCCCTAAACATGATATCATGCACTAAGAAGGTTTTTTTCTTCAAGAACCACAGAACCATTTTCATGTGTAAGAAAATAGAAATTTCATAATACTTACATTTGGTCCACGTTTAACTTACATTTCTTTTATTGTCCTGAGATTGTCTCTTTTTTCATTTGTCTGTGTACAGGTGTATGTGCAAATTCATGTACGTTTTATTTTAGGATCCAATCAAGGTACAGAGTTTATATTTAGTTGTTAGGAAAATACCAATTTTTCCTGGCTACTACAAGTTCAGTGTCAGGCATTCAATTTCTGCTATCAGTTCTCTTGGCTTAGATGGCCTCTTAAGAGAGTTTCAGGCAGAGTACTTATATAGTATTTTCTTTTAGACAGTATAATGCGTAATTAACTTGAGACCCTTTGAAATAAATATTAACGTTGTGCTTAAAAATTTGAAAGCGTAAGCACAGGCGTTCTCTTTGTAATTGATACCCGAGGGCATCTTTTTTTAATGGAACAAGGCAGGGAATACTTGTTGGGTTTAGATGCGTTGCCTGCTTATATTCTCACGTGTTTAGAGAAGATATAAGTATTCTGTTTGCCTTCATGCAAAGGAGGACATGTAGAAAATGTAATTTACATGGCATTTACATTTTGATCTTTTTGATAGGACGATCAAAATAGAGTGTATCCTCGGAATGAGATTGAATACAATGCACATTTAGTTCCTAACACAGCAGTGAACGCTATTAAAATATTTAAAAAACAAACTGGTCTACTTGAGTACGTGCCATGCTTTCATAAGCCTTTATACTTTATAAGCCAGCAGTGGCTTCTTGTTTAGCACATTCAGGATTTTCTGCATCTTAGAACTTGCAAAGCAAAGAAGACCGAGCGGTGTTTTCACTGCTTAGAGGTGCTGGGGAAATAACACGCGAGACGATCAGACAAAAAGCACAGCTTGTATTTATGCGTGAATTATATGCCAAGCTAAACTACAAACACTCTGATGCCCCACATGCCACACAAAGAATATAAACCCCAAGGCCATTTGTCAAATTATTTAATTTATTGTGTGTGAAAGTCAAATTTGCATTTATTATGTGTGTGTAGAAAAAATACATTGGTTCTCAGATTCTTCTGAGAAGCCTTTTTTTTTTTTTTTTTTTTTTTTTTGCTTAGAAGTAGCAATATCAATGGACTGGCCTTTAATATGCTGCCACCAAATGTCCCGTTATCTTAGGACTGGGGAGGGACCAGACAATGATGCAATAGTTTATTATGACCTTGACAGTAATTTTCCTAAATCATTCCTTCTGTAGATTTTTGGGGGTGGGGTGAGGAAAACATTTGTTCCTACTGTGTCAAATGCATCTTTAATTATGGAAAAAAAAAAACCCAGCAAAAATCCAAAACCCACAGATATCTGCGCTAAATATGTTTAGTCACCCTTCCAAATAAGCTTCCCTCTCACCAAAGAGTCTCACTTAACATGATTTGGTTAGAGTTTCGAAAATGAAACAGCGGGAGGGAGCTGTGTGTTGCATTTGCTTTCTCTCTCTGGCTGCATTAGCAATTCCTCCAGTGAATATTCATTGGCTATCTCCAGCCTGGAGGATGCTGAGCTGGGTGCTGCTCATTAAGAGCCAGCCAGAATGGTCATCCTGCTTCTGCCAGTCTGCTTATCTAGGCCAGTGTGCCTCTGTCTCTCACTTACCGTTTCTCTGCGGTAACTAACGTACTCTTTCTGAGGTTATCGGAGGACAGGGAAGGGAAGGTAATGAAATGTAAACTGAGCTGCACACCCACTCCACCTCCTGTTTCTCTTATCTTTGTGTGTGCCTTCCAAATTTGGTCCTATAACACTCCATGGCCTCAGATTATTTCAAGGGGGATTTGTGAGTTTGCTGCTTCTGGGTGAACAGTGGTTACTGAAGAAGGTTTCATGAACTGCAGCCTGTGGTTGGCACTACGGAGCATGACGTAGTTGGCTCTGAATCTCGACACCATTTTGTCCTAAAGGGCAAGTCTTTGGATTGTTTGTTCTTCCTCTATAAGACTGGTAATAGCACGTATTAGTTACTTTTGTAACTGTGGGACAAAATGCCTGAAAGCAGCAGCTTCAGAAAGGGGAGGTTTATCTTGAGTCCTGGAGGGGATTGCAGCTCATCCCGGTGGGGAGCTTATGGATAGTCGCATGGTGGTGGCTGAGCAAGAAAGCAGATGGGCTGTAGTTCTCAAGGTCCACCCCCTAGTGTCCTGGTGGGTGTGGGTGTGGTGGTCGTAGTGGTACACATATAAACCATAACCTGCCAAACTCACAGCATCAGGTAAAGATGGAAAAAGTCTACCACAGGTCTGGCACAGAGCTGACCTTCAGTAGACAACAGTGCCCTTTCACAGTGGGAGTGTTTTGAGAGGTGAAGAAAAAATACAGACAGATGGGAACACGTAGTACATGAATAATAGCAGTCATCCCCATGGAAAAGCTCATATTGGAGTATGCGTGTGTGTGTGTGTGTGTGTGTGTGTGTGTGTGTGTGTAGTGCTAGGGACCAAACTTGAGGCCTCATATATGCTGGGCAAGCACTGTCTCACTGAGTGACACCACTAGCCCTACACTAGTTTTTCACACAGTAGGAAGAAAGACAAGAATTAGCAAACACAGAGAAACCATGAACGTGCATTTGAGCACAGGCTAGTTCATAGCTATGCCCTGTACACCAGGGAGCACTGCGAGCTGCCAAGGATCCGGTGAGGAATGGTGTGTTAATGGATTGGAAGTGGTCCCTAAATGGATTTTAGCTGCTGTTGCTTTTACGCTCTCCCTTCCTGCCAGCCCCACATTTTTCCTGGGGGCTGACCCAGCACCCTCAGCCCCTAGATGAGCCTTGGCACAGACATACCACACTATGTGTGAACCATGTGGTTCTCTGTCTGTGTCCACTTGGGAGAAGTGTTCTTTCTTGTTTACCTGATTGTCCCTTGAGCCTGCCACTTAGATGATGCTTAGTTAAAATTAAGCTTCTCTTCGGGTCTGTGATCATGCTACCATTTCAGAGTTTGTATTCTGTATTTAATCCTCATGCAGCACAGCACCCAGCTGGGTTTCTTCTAGGAAGGCAAGCAGAAGTTGGACAATATGGAAGAAGCTAGATGTTGGCTAGGCTTTGGGGAGCCTAAAAGGTAGTTTATCCAAGTCTGAGTAGCAAGGGGTGAAATGTCCTTATTTATGGGCTAGGCTTGTGAACCCCAATCTTGAATTATGGGATCCAGTGTTGTTGCTAAAAGGTTCAGTGTAACCAGGTCACCTTCCTGAGCGGGGCATTCCTTCCCCGTGTTTGCATATTTTCTTCTAAGTTTCATTATATTTTGTAAAGCAGGAAATGTTTTTTCCTTAACAGGAACCTTACAGAGATTAAGTGGGTAGGAGATATTTGTAAGCCTCAGTACGTCAAATGAAACTTATTAAGTACCCACGTGACATTGGTGACATAGCCTAATATTTTTCAGAGACTGGAGAAAATGTCACAGTCTTAAAGGTGACAACTTTGATGGAAAGACATTGGGTCATGCTGGAGTTCTGAAGAACACCAATTAGAGCATGCCAGCCTGCCTTGATGTTGCATATGCCAGTGGAAGGAGTGTCTTTATTCCTTGACGTAAACATTTATATTAAAGGGTGACAGATTTTTCCTCCTCATCCCCTTTTGGGCCCTCTCCTTCTTCTTTCTCTTGATGATTGAAAAAGGGACACTTTATATTACATAAAATGTTCTAGAACGAATAAGAAATGTTTGGATTCTCAGGTGTCTATCTAGCCACTGAGGAGATTTGATTCATGGTAGAGAACTGGGTTTGCAAACCCTGCGTGGAATTCCTACACACTTGAAAATATTTCCAAAAGGTGCCTTTGATGTACACCTTCTATCTCCTCACAGTGATGTGTTTGTTATGGAATGGTGTGAGATTAGCAAAGATTCCAAGATGAAGCACAGGAAATACCTTCTAAGTCCTGGTGAAATGAAGGTTGACCTAAAATATAGATGTGTGTGCTTAAAGGCTTATTGATTATATGTCGAGGCTGCTGTAAGGGCACATTGTTGTACGTCTTCCTTGAACATTTTCAGATGAATGTTTTACGATGTGGTTCCTGAGAAAGTCAGGAAGTGAGAAAGATGCAGACATTGCTGTGCACACAGTACCCTGTCCTCCAGTGCCGGGAACCCCTTGCAGTCTCTCAGGAAGAGGTTGAATCTTGTTTCCTTTCTGTTTGTGCTGTAGTGTAACCAGGCCGATCTGGGCTTTTTGCACTAGAAGTGGGATCTTGAGCAATATTTATGAGCTGAGTGTCCAGCACAGTTCAGAGCCTGAGTAAAAAGGATTGTTATTGATTCTTCTGTGCTCAGATTTGCTGCTGGAACCCAGCATAGCTCCTCTGACAGACCAAATGGCTCTTCAGCTCTCTGATTGAGACTGGATGGGGCACTGACATAGCTGTGGAGGCAGAAAACTGTGAAAGGACCAGGCTTAAGTGTCTATGATTGTTTATTGCGGAGTTGGGAATCCAATGTTAATTTTATTTGTATTTAGCTTTGCATTTTCTTAATGGAGCCCTGGAAGGAGAGGCCTGGCAGTGTTTAGCTTCTGTTTACCTTGCTATAATCTCTTGGCTCATTCCCACTGAATTCTAGGAGGGGCTAAAAGGCAACCAGTACAGTGGATACATCCTTAAATCACATAGACCAGTAGACGGGTGGTCTGTTGCGTTCCTGCTTCAGCTCAGTGGTTTAAAAAGATCTTAGACAAGAATCCTTGATTAGCTCCCTTGATGCTCGTTATTCATCAAAGGCAGATGCAAACCAACACAGAGAGCTTGGAGCGAGAGAGTGGGGGTACTCAGCCAGGGGCTTACAGATCTGTACTACAGGGACACTAATACTGAATATGGTCTTTAAAGAAGACTTCATGATCTATTAGCTGGCCAAGAGAATGACTTCTACCAAATTCAGGCAAGGAACAAGAGCAGTTGCCTTCAGTCAGCGCATACATCCATAGAGGAGGCCTGCTCCCACTGGTAACCGTCCCCTCCAGAGGATCCAATGCTCTCTTCTGGACTCCTCACATACATACACAGCCACAATAACCGTAACTAAAAATAGCATACATAAATATTTATCTAGAAAGAGAGGGCCTGCTCTACTCACAGGTATTTTAAAAGAAGGTTACCTGTAACTTCACCTTGCACGTGTATGTCCACGAATGGACACATACAAGTGAGTGCAGGTGCCTGCAGAGGCCAGAAGAGGGAGGTGGATCCTCACAAGCGGTGAGCCACAGGACATTGGTGCTGGAAACTGAACCAGGATCCTTTGCAAGAACAGTATTGGCTGCTAACCTCCAAGCCTGCTCTCCAGCCTCCATGGATGGATTCTTGATGGTTTGATGCTTTGGATAGCTTATGGCATTCTTTCAAGGTTGCTCTCCCACAATCTCTCCAGGTTCTTAAACTTTATGCACCCCATCTTCTCTCCACACACTCATCCCTTAGCCCTTCCCGGGTCCAGCCTTTTTTACCAGGATTTCCCAGTGACCTGACTGTTGCTGCCTAACCTACCCTTTGAGTATCTTTGCACTTAGCCTTCCGTATTCTGCCCATAATACTTTATGCATAGACACATCTGGTCATACTGCATTGCCTACAGAAAAGAGCAAGTTAGATTTCTGACAGATGTTCACAATCATCTTTCTTCTATGCTTTTTTCAGTCCCCTCTCCATCTAGCCACACTGGGCTGCTGGCTCTGAGGCCTTTATTGAGTTTCTTAGCTGAAGTCTCAGTGATTTCACCTGCAGAACAGATATCATTATAGACTGTCTCTTAGAAGTAAGAATTGATTAGCATTATAGATGAGCTTAGCAAAATTTTGAGCACACAGTAAGCAGTAAGGGAACAGTTGAGACTCTTACCATGATTTACTTAAAATCTATTTATTCTTGCTCATGCTATGACTCTGTGTATGAGTCACTTTTATCTTCAAAGCTCTGACTACCTTTGTGAAACACACTATGTTAGTCAACTGTTAGACTTTTCCTGTGTGTATTCTTTATAGCTTTTGTCTTTAGTCTTTGGCTGTGTGCACCTCTGGTCATGTATATGCCTGTGTGTGTTCTACAGTATGACCATGGAGGTTGGAGGATACAGCCTCGAGTGTCAGTCCTCACCGTCCACCTTGTTTGATGCGACATCTTTTGTTGTGCACTGCTTTATGTGTAAGGCTAGCTGGCCTGTGAGTCTCTGGGGCTTCTCCCAATTCTGCCTCCCATCTTGCCATTTCTTCAGCATTGTTGTAGGTTTTATACCACATTAATTATTAATTAATTAATTAATTAATTAACTTTTAGTTTTCATTTTTCAAAACAGGGTTTCTCTCTGTAGCCCTGGCTGTTCTGGACTCTTTTTGTAGACCAGGCTGGCCTCAAACTCAAAAAGATTCACCTGCCTCTGTCTGCCAAGCACTGCATTTAAAGGCTTGTGCCACCACATCTGGCTTTACCACACATCTTAAGGCTCATCTCGAAGCATAGTTACACGTCTGATTTTTGGCTGAGATTGGAACCTGGAGATTCTCAGCCTGGGTGTGGAGGTGGTCTTGGGGCCAATGGAAGGCAAGTCCACAGCAAGAGGTTTGCATTTTTAAGTGATTGTTGTTGGCAAATATGTTCACAGTGAGTGTTGCAATATTATGAAGTAGTGCTGGATTGGCATCACTCCACGAGGGAGGGCATGGTCCCCAATAAGAAGGGTTGCTACTTGAGATTCCAGCCACAGTTAAGGTGTTCTCTGCTACTTGCATTCCTGACCAACTGGCTGGAAATTTCAGAGTGATATCAACTCTTTCAGATATGATAATTTAGATGAGTCATGTAACTCAGCAAGAAGCTTGGGGAGGCATGATAAAAGTACATTGAATGAAATCCTCAGTAAATTAATTAGAAAAAATTATTTTGTCATCAAAGACACAAATCAAGGAGCTGAGTGGGGCTGTGTCTCACTGGGTAAGTGTTCGCTTCATAAGCACAAACACTTGAGGTCAGATCTCATGTAAAAGGCACATATATGTGCCTGTTGGGAGCAGAGACCAGGGAAGATTGCTGAGGTTTGCTGCCCAGGCAGCTTAGACAAAAAATGGGAGCTCTGGGTTCAGTGAGAAAATCCAGTAGTGAACAGAGTGACAGGTGAGTGACCTAGCATCCTCCTCTGGCTGCTCTATACCTGGGCATGGGTGTGTGCACTTGTACATCCATGTGCACAAATACAACAAAAGGGGGGAACCCATACAACTCAACATCTCCCAAATACAAAGGCACATAGGTCAGAATCTGGGAGAATCCTGGACATGGTGATGCAGTGCTTTTGCTCTGTGGCACTAGAATTTGTTACTCTTGCCTCCATTCCCCCTACGCCCCCAGCACACACATGTGCTCAGCAGCCAGGACTCCCTACCAGGTTCTGATATCCAGAGTATTTACTGGGGTTTCATTACTTCAGTCCAACTAATAGAGTCATTTGACATGTGATTGTTCGGTCTCTAATCCCCTCCACTCTCTGGAGGAGGTCAGCTGACATAACCCTACTTAAAGCCCAAATGAATTACATGGTCTCTTGGAATAGCCAGCCCCACTTTGAGCTGTCTTGACAGCAAACAGTTTAGTTTGGTCCATGGGGCTCATGAAGGACAGAGGCAATCCAATTCCTTGGGAAAGTCCAAGTATTTAAAGTATGCCTGTCAGAAACTAGAGACGAAGGCCAATTAAATTTCTTTCTTTACAATAGCTGCGCTCCACCTGCCTTTATCAATGTGGTCTTTGTTCATATCACAAACCTTCTTATCTCATACGGCATAAGATTGCTATCTGTATTTAGTCACTTAACAGAAGTTAGGAAACACACACACACACACACACACACACAGAGAGAGAGAGAGAGAGAGAGAGAGAGAGAGAGAGAGAGAGAGAGAGAGAGAGAGAGAGTTTGCTGCCTTTGTAGGAGGACCTAGCCACCTTAGGACCTAGAGACCCTCAGGAACTCTGTAGATTTGGCCTTATAAACGAATCTTTTCTATAAGCGTCCTTGAGGGCAGAGATGGTTCTAATTGTTTCTGTATGTTCAGACATCTGCTGTGTGTTTACATGACGTCTAATAGAGAAGATTGTCCAGCCAGCTTTGTCAGGGACACAGTGAGCTTTTTGGCTCTCAGAGCAATATCGCTCAGCTTTATTCCAGGCCCTTCTAGCCAACAATTGACTCAATGAGAATGCAGATGTTTCTGTCCATAAGAATCCATGTGGCAATTCTTGCCAGAACTGGCCCTGCTTGAACTGATAATATGCTTGATCAGTAACAAGCTCTTCTGATGAAGTGAAATGCTGACATTTATAGCTAGACTGTTCATCACTGATGTGCACTTGAACAATGGCTGACAAAGACAACATTTTAAAAAGTAGCTTATGTAAATTACTTTTTTATATGACTGTTTTCCAAACGCTTAGAAGCAAATCCTGTGTGTCTCCCCCCCCCTCCGTTGCAGTGATAAAACACTCTGTCAAACAAAACTTTATGAAGAAAGTGTTTATTTTGGATCACAGCTCAAGGGTACATACAGTCCATAATGATGAGAAATTAAGATGGCAGGAACTTGAAACAGCTGGTCACATCACATCCATAGTCAGCAAACAGAGAACAACGAATACTTGCTGCTGCTTAATCCTTTCTTTGCTTATACAGTTCAGGATCCTGGCTAGGGAATGGCACCACCCACAGTGGGCAGGTTGTCCCAGCTCAGTTAATGTAATCAAAATAACCCTCCACTGGTATATCCAGAAGCCTGACTATGGTAAGATTCTAGATTCTGTCAAATTGACAATTAGCAGCAACTGTCACAATGAATTTTAGGTAAAAGGCTGAATACACATTCATTTGAATATTATGCATATGTTCTTGGAAATATGTTTCCCCCTGAAAACTTAATATACTTAGGGATTAATGAATTCATTCATTCAAGAATGATCTATGTGTTTGCATGAGCACATCCACATGTGCTGTTTTGCTCCTCAGGTGCATCCCATTATATATTTTGAAGTAGGGTCTCTCACCAGCCACACAGGTTAAGCTACTAAGCTAGTGCTTTGCCTGTCTCCACCTCCCTAGTGCTCAGATCACAAGTATGCTCACTTCTTGTTTTTTAATGTGAGTTTTGGGATCAACTTCCAAGCTCTTCATTAATGGAACCATCTCCAATCTCCTCTATTCTTTCACGGAGCAATTTTATTTTCTTGTGTAATTTTCTGTCTTTTTCCATTTCCAGAACTTTACAGACAACTTAGTGGGATCTGTGTTTCCTCACCCCCATCTCTCCGATTCTCTCTCTGACTCTGTTTAAGGTCTTTCCTGTTGCCAGTGACGCAGTTCTCCGATTTTCTTAACATTACGTGAAATTCTATTTAAAGTTTGTAGATGCTTTAGGCACATAATAATTAAGGGTTATTCCTGTCGGGAATAGAAACACCGTATTAGCACAGTTCTTGCTACAAGGCTGCTAAAGAAGGATCCTTGTTTAGAGGGTTTGCCTCTGTGCTCTCTGTCTTTTTAAATGGTTCTTATGTAACACTGGGTTTAATTGCCTGGGAGTCTGGAGCTGGTTTATTTGCGTTTCTCTTCTGTTCCCAGCACCTGGAGGCTGAGTGGTCTGTGCTCTGGACGTGTTCTACTAAATGGCCGGCTGGCAGATGTTGTTTCTTTCTCCAAACAGCGGTGACACAGCAGATGAGGAATAAACACATTTGGGGACTTTAAAAGTATACCGATTCCAGCCGACTATGGTGGTGCATGCCTATAATCCAAAAAGGGGAGAAGGCAAGCTGGGGATGAGCTCTGCTGGTAAAGTGTTTGCCTAGCATTCCCGGGCGTCTAGGCTACATCCTCAGCACTACATAATCTGAGCGCGGTGGCACATGCCTTTCACCCCAGCATTAGAGAGGTAGGGGCAGAAGGATCAGGAGTACAAGGTCAGCCTTGGCCATATTGATAGTTTGAGGCCTGCCTGGGTGAAACTGTCTCCAAAAACAAACAAACAAACAAACAAACAAACAAACAAACAAAAGACCAAGGGAAAAATTGTAAAAAGCGCATTTATTCTGGGTGGGATCCAGTAGTCTTGTATTTGACAACAGGCTTCCTAAACTCGGTCTCCCTCCCTCCCTCTATCCCTCCCCCCCTCTCTCCCTCTCTCCCTCTCTCCCTCTCTCCCTCTCTCCTTCTCTCCCTCTCTCCTTCCCTCCCTCCCTCCCTCCCTCCCTCCCTCCCTCCCTCCCTCCCTCCCTCCCTCCCTCTGTTTCATATCCCGGTGGATTGGGAGATACTGTCACAGAGGATTTAAAAATTAATTCTGCAGTGGGAGAAGACAGGTGGTCACATAAAAGAGCCACCTAAATGGAGGAGGGATCAAGTGATGCTCAGAGATGAACTGGGGAATATTCATGCCCTCCCATCTGCACCAACACAGACACCAAGGAAAGTACACAAGCTCCGCAAGTACAGCAGGCGTGGGTTGGGGACCGGCTAACGGAATTCTGACAGAAGCGCTGCATGTGCTAAAACAAAACACGTCTAGCAGGTGAATCCATGTGCAGGAGAAACCTGAAGGCAAAACCGAGTGGGAGAAGGATGAGAGAAAAGAAACGCAGGCGGCTCTGGCACAGAACTGCGCATGCTCTGCACGCTGGACCTGGAACCCCCCCCCCCCTTTTTTTTAACCTTTCATCATTTCTCCCTGATGAGCTATCAGCTACAAGGATAAACGGATTGCCAGTTGGTTCTTTGCTTTGTTTTGGTTTATAATTTCATTCTTCTCAAGTTGTTTTTGAGTTAACTTGGAAAAAACTAGGTGGCAGGGTAGTGGTCATAATATAATGACTTTGAAATAAACGGTTTCAATTCTGCTGAAGTTAAGAGTGAAAGGGGAAAGGGAAAATGTCCAGTCAGAGCACACGCAGCCTTCAGGAAGAATTTACAATAGTGTACCAGAAAGGGAAAGGCTCTGCTGATCTAGCCTGGGCTTGAGAATTCTGTGGACAACAGCCAGGAGTCATGTAAACTCTCCCTACTATATCTGTTGGCACACAATTGACATTTTATAAAGATTTCCCAAGCAAACAAAAGAAGGTATGTTGTCAGTTTTTCAGTACTGTAATGAAATACCTGTGATAAGTCATCTTACATAGATAAAAGGTTTATTTTGATTTAATATTGAACAGGCCAGCTCACGCTTGGACGGACCCCACTGCCTTTGAACCAATGACAAGGCAGTCCACACAGCAGAGGGTGTTTAGCAGGACAAAGCTCTTTATTTACCCCACAACCAGGATAAAAGACAAAAAGAAGGCATGTCTTAAGTGATCCAAGAGCCTCACAGAGCCCCACTATCTCCTGAAAGCACCAAACCAGGGGACTAAGGCTTTAGCCCACAGACCTTTGGGGGCACTTAAGACCCATGCTATACCTGAAGGAATGAAAATCGTGACTCAAGCTGGGCGACTTTAAATACATTTAAGTTTAAAAGAAAATACATTTAAGTTTAAAAGTGTCCATTGTTTCAGAGGGAGAAAGGGGAGACCGAACTGTTAATGCGAAAAGCAACATTGACCTGAGCTCCTCTTAGCTTCCTCGGATCAGATTAATCTGGTAATGCAGTGTAGAGACGGATGGCTGAGAGCGGTGGCTGCTAACATTAGGATTACACCAGGGAAAGGAGCAGCTAAAAGTGAAGGAATACTCAAAGCACTTATGTGCTGAGAAAAAAAAAATTCAGTGCAGGGATTGAAAGGTAGGGCCTCGTACATAAGGCATACTTTTACTTCATGGTCAAGATGAAAGGGGAAAGGGCTGAGCTCAGCTCCCAGCCCCTGAAGGGACATGAACCATGTTTGATTTTTATTATAAATGTCATGATGATGAGAGACAAAAGGAAGAGATTTGGGTTCCTATGTATTCTTTCGTCTTTAAGAAGCATATAATTACATTAAAAGTGCATTAATGTCATTAAGGAATTAAAGCAGGGCTAAGGGTATAGCTCAGTGATAGAGCACTTGTGTGATTCCCTAGTCCTAATGAAAAGCCTAGCATTGGAAAATGGGGAGGAAAAGAAGAAAATATAAGGCCATTCTTCATATGGTAAGAAGTTTGACTCTCTAGGTCTAGAGCATCTGGGAATATTCTTTAGATTTTGGTCCTGGGGCCAAAAGTGTGGCACAGTGAATCTTGGGACTTGTTGAAGTTGGACTCCTTTCCTCTCCATCCTTATGTTCCCCTACCTGTAAAATGGTGATGGACTAGACACCCTTCTGCAAGGTGAGGATGTTCAGTTTCTGTGGATGGCAATAAGAATACTTCCCCGTCTTCTGGTTCCCTGAAGAAATCCTGGCTATAGTCTGCCTGAATGGGTAACACAGGGAGGTATCATAGAAGTGTTAGCTATAATTATTATTGCCTATTCATTTCGAGAAGCTGTCGTAAGATTGAGCTTTGGGGATGGTGAAATTTTCCATTTAACTTTTAGAAAGGGGAAGAGACAGATTGTAGAAATCATTGCCTAATAAGTGTGACATTAATTCCTGGCAAAATTCTCCCATGGCTAAGTGCATGGGTGGTTTGGGAAGACTTCAAAAGCCCCCACAAGCCTGTGCTACTTCGTCAGGCTTACTGTGGCGGAAAACCACAGACCGATGCTTCTATTGTAGAAATAGTAGCTCACCATTTCAGACATTACAAATATAGGGTGTGTTTAAAGAGTGGATACTTTTCCAGGATAGGTGGGAAGTCCTCCCAGACCTCTTTTCTTGGCATGAAGGTGGCCAGGTTCTCCTGTGTTTTGTATTGTCTCTTTGTGTGTGTCTGGGTACTAATTACCACCTTTTACAAGGGCGCAACTTTGTTGCAATGAGGTCTCCCTGATGGCCTCCTTTTTACTTCTTTTTAATTTTTCCCCCTTTCTCTTTTTCTCCTTCCCATCTCCTACTTTGTTGCTAGGGTATCAAATAGCCCAGGCAGGCTTAGAACTTAGTGTAACCAAGAATGACCTCTAACACTGCATCTTCCCACTTTCATCCCCTAAGTGCTGCACGTCCAGAAATGTGCCATCATGCTTGGGTACTTGGTTACTTCCGTAAGGACTTAACCTCAAAGTAAAGTTACATTCTGAGATATTATGGTTAAGATTTTAGCATATTTTGAAGGGCATGGAAGGGGAGGGAGGTATTCCAGCACATCTTTTGGGTTGGGAGTGGGGAGATAGACATGGTTGAATCCATAGCAGGAACATTTAAGATGAAGTCAAGCAAAGCAAAACTAGCTTCATGTTTGGTGGTATGAAAAATATACACACGGAGAACTTCAAAATTCGAAGAAATCATTGAATATTATATTTTTAAAAAATATCAATTGTGCTTGTATAAAGCTTAAAAATTGAAGAAGTACAGGCTTTCTCTGAACTACAAATTGGCTACTCTGATGGTTAACATCAGTTGTCAACTTGGCAGGATACAGAGTTACTTGAAAAGGAAGTCTCAGCGAGGAGTTGTCTAGATTAGACTGGCTTGAGAGGGGTTTTCTTGATTATATTAATTGATGTGGGAACTCCAGTGCCTGCATAGAGGATCCTGGCCTGTATGCGGTGGGGAATATGAGCTGGGTATGTCTGCTGACATTATTCAGTTTCTGTTTTGAATTGTGGATTGATGTGACCAACTGCTTCAAGCTCCTGCTGCCTGGACCTTTAGCTGTGACAGAGGTACCTTGAACTGTGACCTAGAGCAAACCCTTTCTCCCTTAAGTTGTATTTGTCAGAGTATTTTATCACAGCACCAGGGAAAGAAAGTAAGGCAGCCTCAATTCCCACTTCAGCTGACACACACACTCTTCTGAGTCGTTCTTTTCCAGGTGTAACATTTTCTTCCACACAGGCCCTTCCCTTGGTGCATAAGCTTGAGAAGCAAGCAATTAGGAAACTGTTTTCTGATGGATTGTTCCTGCTCATGGGAGAATGATATTAAAATATTTATAAGGAAATGAATTTCAGTTTCAAATGAAAAAGGCAAGAAGAAATATGGCCAGGGATTTTATAAAAAAATTGGCACAGCTCTTATTTCTTGAGTTTTAAGAGGAAGAAAGGAAATCCGATGGTGACCTTGGCCATAGTTCAATGGAAAGATTCTGGTGGGGAGATTTATAATCTTAATAGTCCACAATTTGCAATTTATATTTCAATTTCAAAGTTTAATCATTAATTTTACTCCGACACTTTCTCAGCTCTTGTCTCTGCCTTAAACGTATTGTTTTATTAAGTCATGATGCATTTTGTCTGTCTTTCAATAGTCGGTGAAGCAGACTTCCTTGAGTAATGTCAGTAGCCAGGGCTCCAGCAAGGAAGGAATGCCCGACTCTTAGTCCTTACTCTTGATCCTGTGATATGAAGTGGGCCTGCCCCAGTTTGTTTTCGGTGGACAGGATCTCAGTCAGCCCATTCGCCAAGGTGAACTCTGTGAGATAGAAATCTTATCCACCAGCTGAGTTAATGTGTGTTTTGAAAAATACTGTGTTCTGTTTTTTTTTTCCTCTCTCAAGCTTGCCCCACCCCTTACTTTGAAAACAAATCCCCTACACACACCCTTTTCTTCCTCTTCATCAGATCTGAGTCTTTCAAAGACGCCCAGTACTGCTAGTGTTTCTATCTCGGATTAGTTATGGTGGGTTACTCTTTGTACGTTTGTACAAAAGCACACTTGTACTAGTTTTTTTGGTTACACTTGCAACCACACTGGAAAGATGCCAAGTGAAAGTCATCCATGCCAGTAAAGAGCAGGGTACAGCTACTCTGCCAAATTCTACTGGTGAGTTTTATTTCACCTTTTCCCAGACAAATGTCTTCAGTCTCATCCTTCCTTATATTTCCTGTAGATCTGTTCTACTTTTACCTCTCCAGTAGCCAGAACTTGTGGCATGACAAATATTTTTAACTTTTCTAAAAACCGAAATACGGGGTCTGAGTCTAGCCTGAGGTTGTTACCTGTACAGCCTCTAGAGATGGCAGAGGAGGGAGGCTGGAGCCAGCTCTACCACCCTGGCCTCTGTTTAATCACAAGGTAGGTTTAGCTTCTGTAAAGGAACTAATGTAAGGAAGAAAAAAGGAAAATGAATTGTGGTGAATTGAATAAAAATGTCTGCCATAGGGTCTGTAGGGAGTGGCACTTTTTAGGAGGTGTGGTCTTGTTGGAAGAGGTGTCTCAGTCTTCCTTCCTGCTGCTTGTGGATCCAGATGTAGAACTCTCCGCTTTTCTTCAGGACCACGTCTGCCTGCACACTGCCATGCTTCCTATATAAGCCATTCCCCATTAAGTGTTTTCTTTTATAAGAGTTGCTGTGGTCATGGTGTCTCTTCACAGAATTAAAACAGTAACTTAAGACGTAAATGCTTCTAAATAGCTGGGCAAGTCAGGACTGGTGGCATATACCTAAAATACCAGCACTCGGGAGGCTGAGACAGGATTGGGAGGGTGAGGACAGTGTGGGTTAATTGGTGAGAATTGGTCATAAAACAAAAATAAAACAAAATACAAAACACAAAACCAAACAAAAATCTCAAACCAACAAAACAAAACAAAACCTCAAGTCTCTCCCAGACTCTAAAACAACAATAATCCCAAACCCTGAACCCTAAATCAACAAACAAAACCCTAGATAGCCAGCCGCGTCCTCACTGTGCAAGAGTTCTGGTGACCATCTACCTGCTTTCCTGAAGTTGTCCCATTTGGCCAGTTGGCTTTCTTTTTAACATTGGAAGTGGTGTTACCTATTTTCCTGTTGTAATTTGTTTAAGTGTTGCGGTTGGCACAGTTATCTGAGTTGTAGCTGTGTAGTGATTATCTGAGATCTGAGTGTGAATTTTTAAGTTGAAGTGTTAAATTTTTATAGGCATGCACAGTACTCAAGATTTCAGAAGCTCTCATGTATATTTTCCAAATTGGAATGCAATTTCAAAGTATTTAAGTTTCGTACAAGATTTAGATTTTTGAATAAGAGTTTGAGAAAAAGAATTTCTTTTTTTCTGTCTGTTAGGTTTAAACTTTTTTTTTTTTTTTTTAAGATTGGCTGTGAAGATTCATTTATGATGTTGAGACGTTGATACTCAGGGAATGAGTGTGTGCCATCTCTAACATTTACACTTAGAAGTTGTGCTGTGTTTTAAATTTCAAGGAATTTTTTTGGTTATACTTTCTTCCAATGTTGCACGTTGTGGCTTTCTAGACATATGGATGCTGTTGGAATTTGTAAATGCAGAAGACAGGACTAATGCATTCTATTTACTTTTAAAATTAGTTAATTTAAGACTGGGCAAGTATATGTGTCACTTACCTGGTTTATGTGTTGTTCAGATTGTGGATCGCTTTCTAAATTTGACTTTAGTGTTTGCTACAAAATAGCTGGGTGTACTTTCATTTTAAGAAGTTCACTTGTAATGTATTAAGGTTTATCACCTTGCTGTCTAGCATGTCAGTTAATAGTGAGGTACCCACTATGGAGATGGGAAAAGGAAAGAGAGTGATCTGTGAGAGAAGCCAGCTGATGCTGGGATAGGAGGTGTGGAACAGGAACTCTCACAAGGTCTGTGAACCCAGCTTCTTCAGTGTTTCCCACCCATGACTCTGGTTTTTTGTTAGAGAATTTTTTTGTGACCCAGGGAATATAGGTGTATAAGTTAGGTTTAAAAATCAAATGTTGACTGATAATAAATCACAGATTTATCATGGATCAGCAAGATGGCATAGAAGGTAAAAGCACCAAAAGCCAAGCTTGATGATCCTGAATCTGATATTTTGGAATTCACATGGTAGAAGGAGTCCTGAAAGTTGAATGCCTCTACACACACACACACACACACACACACACACACACACACTTGCACATACAGACATGTGCATGCTTGTGTACATGCATGCTCTTGCACACACATGGTCACACACATAATTAATAAATGTGTAAAAAGAGTTTTATTTTAAAATAATTATTTGATACATATAACTTTTACATTTCTTAAAGAGGAAGACAAATTTGAATACTAATGAGATAAACATACTTATTTATTTTTTCATAAAGAATTAAATGCTTGCTGACTATTTGAGATAGTAGGACCTAAACCATCTTCAATTTTTTCAAAATTTATTCCTGTTGTGTGTGTGTGTGAGGCTATGATGTGTTTTGAGTGTGGATGCACTGTGTGTCAGTGCATGTGCAGATAGTAGAGGACATCTTTCAGAAGTCAGTTCCCTCCTTCAACTATGGTCTCTGGAGATTGAACTTAGGTTGTCAGGTTTGCACAACCAGTCCATGTCTGTGGGAATGGGGGTTTGGGAGGGGGTTCGGGAGGTGGAGTCACCAACCTGGGTTACAGACTCTGGAGACCACCACTAGGGTGCAGATTTACTATATTGCGAAGTGGGTTTTTTTTTTTTTTTTTTTTTTTTTTTTTTTTTCAGCCTTTGGACCAATGGGGAATTGACAAGAAGCTCTGGAGTATCCAACTGTCCCACTGTCAGTATGGGGAGGTGCCAGGCTGCCATCAGCACCTGAGTGGATTTTCATAAAGATAATGGAAGCTGCCACTCCCCCCCCCCCCCCATTCCGGGCCCATTCTGAGGTTCTACTAGGTTTGCTAGGACCCTCTATTTTCTGTCACCTGGTAAGCTGGTGGACATGGGCACTTGTACTGTTCAGACTGTGTGGAACCCTTCCCCCCATCCACGGGCCCCACCTAGGGGCCACAGCAGTCACATATGTACCCACAAATCCATCTCACTGGCCCATCTGAAGCACTTTTAAGAACTGATTCTTATTTTGATTTTGTAGTTGAGAACACCTCTTTTCTTTAAAAAGAACCCACATAGGAGGTTTCCATCCTTGTCAGTGGTAAAGTCACTACTGTTCATGTAATGCAGTGATGTGACTTGTGTTTGCCTTTGTGCAGAAATGAACCTTTATCTCTTGAATGTTTGCTTAGTCATTGGATCTCAACCTTCCTAACGATGAGAGCCTCATGTGGTGATGACCCTCAACCATAACATTATTTTTGTTGCTACTTCATAATCCTAGTTTTGCTACTGTTAGATTTGTAATGTGCTTTCTGATGGTCTTAGCTAACCTCTGTGAAAGGGTTGTTTGAGTTCCAATGACATCATGACCTACAGGTTGAGAACCACTGGCTTAGATTGTTCCGGAGGGAACCCGTGAAAGTCCTGTGGAATGGTAGGCCTTGTTTATTCTACTTTCTCAATGTATCCTCTTCTGTGCCCTTCACTGATGGTCAAGAGTTGGGAGACCCCCCCTAGCACGTCACATATTTCTGAGTTGTCATTAGTTTTCCTTGGCTTGGCTGAAGTGTCCCTGTCACTTCTTGTGAAGGCAGCATATCACCTTGGTGGGAATGAATTTTGACAAGGAAACATTGTTCTGCAGTCAGTGCAAAGAGGTTGGCATGGTTCCACTTCTATTAATTTTCTTGTACAATTCAAGAACCTGTGAAAACCTTTGAATACAGCTTTTATTTGGGAGCCAATAAAAAGAATGCCATAAGCTAGTTTGTCCATCTATCGGCTTTGGGTATGACTTTTTTTTTTTTAACTAGAGGTGTGCAAAGTGGCCCTACAAAAGTTAATTAGGAGCCCACCATGACTTTGTCTTTTGAATGTTGAAACAAGGAAATTTATTTGCACAGCCAATTGTTCGGAAGCTTTCACAGCTCGTTCCCGTATCTGCCAACTTTTCCCACCAGTTTCTTTCCCTGGCAGTACACATGTCTGGGGAGCCATGTGGTTTGTTCTCTAGCATATATGACCTCACATCCCCTTCGTCCAAGCGCCCCCCCCTTGTCCAAGCCCATCGGCATTGTTCAGGTTGGTGGAAGAAGCCCCAGTGGGAGCCTGTCTCTTCAGTTGTAATTGGTTGTAATGTATTAGCAACAAGGCAAAGTCATTTCACATCAAAGTGACTTTTTGGGGGGGAAGTGGCAAATTCAGTTTTATAGGAGCAGCTGTTGTGTGCAGAATTTGTTGGGAAGTTGCTGAGAAGTGAAAGCCTGTGATACTTGGGTCTAAATCTCTAGTTTATAAAAGAGGCAAGCTGCAAATAAATAGGGTATTGAAATATGAAAAAATATTTTTGTAAATATGTGTTGGAAAATCTAGGCTCCCTCATTTTACATCTTAGCCAAAATCTTTCCAAAACTGCCATGATTTGGCACAGGGTGGCTTCCTTTAATTTAGAAGTCAATGACAATATGCTAAAAACAAAATATAACTTAGGAGAGAAGCTCCCCAAGGGCGAGGACGGTGGTAAAGAGTTGGAGGAGGAGCTAGGGCTTTGTCCCTGCTCCCTTTCCTGGGGCTCCTCCTACTCGGTAGTTTGGCTTCTCATGCCTTTCCAAGCTCTAGTTCAGTGTGAGGCAAGAATGTCTCCCTGTACTTTGTGATTTGGCACTCTCTCTGTATTTTTGTATTATTACTGTTGTTTTTATTTTCAGTGCTGGAGATGAACCCTGGGTACATGCTAGACACGTGTTCTTTAACTATATCCACAGCATCTTATTCTACGTATGTATGTCAAACGTGTATGTGCACATATGTCTGTGCAGGTGTGCTTTTCCGTGTTCCCATATAGAGACCAGAGTTTGATAGTAGGTGTCTTTTTCTACTCCTCTCTACCATATTTCTTGAGACAGGGTTTTGTTACGCTGGAGCTCACCATTTTTTTTTTTTAGGCTGGCTGTCCAGTAAGGCCCTGGGATCCTCTCGTCTTTGCTTTTCCAGAACTGGAGTCACACAGGTAGTCTGCCATGTCCATCCTTTCCCTGGCTGCTGGGGATACAAGCACAGGTCCTCACACTTGTGCGCCAAGCATTTAGCACACTGAACCATCACTGCAACGAAGCGAAATAGTCATCTCATGAAAGAAATCTGTGAATGAATTGATGTTGGGTAGCAATCACAAGACTGAGCCAGGAATTCATATCCATAGCCTCAAAGTCCAAACGCCTACATGGTCAGACAGCCAGTGTAAATGACTGAAGTAGACCATGAATAATCTGAATTGTTCTGAGTAATCAGATAGGACATCCTGGAAATGAGCCTACTGAGTGGATGGTGACTTGCCTCCTTCTGTGGGAGTTGGTTCTTCCAGCACTGGGTGTGGTGGGCCTGGGCTTCAAATGAACTTAAGTTTCCTGGGATTTATGAAGGAGAAAAGAGGAGGAAGAGAGGTTATCACGGGACACAAAGCACTGAAGATGGGTTGACAGTAGCTTTACAATAGAGGAAGAGGGTTTCCAGATTGAAACATGTTTAGGAAGAAAAGTTTGGTGGCTGTGGGTTGTTTTCAGATATGAAGTTAGCCAGGCATGATGGTGCATGCCTGTATCCCCAGCACCTGGAAGGCTTACCTAGGACTGCTGTGAACTTGAGGCCAGCATGGGCTACATAGGGAAGACCTTGTACCACAAAAAAATACATGACAAAAAAGAGGCCAAGTAGCCGTCTGTTACTTGAAGCAAGCACGGGGGACAGCATAGAGGTAGAAGCCCTCCTTTAATATCTAGCAATAATTTTACAAATTCCAAGAGAGGCATGGATCTGAAGAACAGATGTTTAGCATGTATACTATTCTTTCCTGCAATTGACGGGGCTGGTGACTGGAGGGCAGGGTCATGAGGTAAAGTCAGACTGCAGTGGTCTGAGTTGGGAGTGGGAGGTGAGAAAAAATCAGGGGGTGGAGACCCTGCCCTTGAAGAATTAACAAACTGTAAGAAAAGAGGGCAGAGGAGAATACCAGGAAGATGAAGGGTGCTGGGCAAGTCTCTACTCTGCTGAGATGACGGCTGAGAGCAGCCAGTTCTGAGGTGGAGGAGGTGAGCAACGGATGGTGAGAGTTTGCTAGCAAACACAGGAGGCCATGGGCCCAGCAGGGAGTGTGGGTGGGACAGGGCTTCTGCTCTGGGGTACACGTGTGTAGGATGCATTCATAGCTCCACTTTAGACACAAATTTTATTAGCAGGTGCCAAGGAAATGCCTCAGAAAGACAGCAAAGCTTTGCTTGCCTTCTTCTGGGTTGACAGCTCAACCAAACCCTCAGGCATTTGTGGAGCCTTGAATTTGTGGAGGCTGTAGACTGAGGGAAATCCAGGGGCTTCCCTGCTTAGGATTTGACATTGACTGGAGCTCTGATCCCTGCCTACAGAGTTCTGAGAGCCTTGCAGTAAGTGTGGTTGTAGCATCCTGAATATAACAAATCAGTCACTAAACAGCAGAAGCGATTATGAACTGCTGCAGTCATTCAGTCATATCTTTGGGTTGTGAGAATATCTAACTGCACAAGTACTGCTGTATCTAAAAATGTACATTTTTACTTTTTTTTTTGTCTCCATCAGTACATTTTACTCTGAGGTCTTTTCAGAGCATCTCATAATAAGTCAACAAACCTATTTCAAATGTGTTTGTTACTAAGCAACGGTTACTAAGAGCGCCTGTAATTAAGATGAAAGTTGCAAGGAAACGATGCTCAAACACAACACTCTTTCCCCACCCCCCCTACTTTCTGATAACTCGGGAGGGGTGGTATGGTAAAGTGAAAGGGGAGCTTTCAGCTGAGCTCTCCCAATGCGTGTTGGTCCTCAGCCTCTCAGCAGTGTGTGTGTGTGTGTGTGTGTGTGTGTGTGTGTGTGTGTGTGTGTGTGTGTGTGTGTTTTTCAGGTCAGGGTCCCTTTGTCTTCGGCATCTGGAAGGCACATTTCAGGTATGAGCAGGTAGCGCATGCGCTGGAGGCAGCTGCACAGCACAGCTGTGCGACTCGACCGTACACGGATGAGGACCGTGCTGCCCGACACATGAAGCTGTAGGAGGGATGATGGGCACACATGCCCACGTGAAACCAACACTTCCTGTGCAGTTATGACTGACCTAGATTAAGCAAGGATGTGGGCCTGCTGTGTACTTCCTTGAACAATGCAGTTTCTTTTTCTTTTGGGGATTTGTAAAGGAAGACTCAGATGAGTTTTTTTTTCCTATTCATCGTGCCTGGCTCATAGCAGGCATTTAACAAATGCTTCTCTTTGCCTTCCCACTCCATTTTATTCTAGAGACAAGGTGGCGGGGGGGGGGTGTTCAGGTTTCCATGGCAACCTGTTGTAGACTGACCTCCTTTTAGACCTGTTGTTAGATGCCCAATCCAGCAGTCTGGAAGGCCAGGCCTCAGCCAATGGAGGCCTTTGTAAGATAGAAAATTCAGGGGTATCAGCAAGCAGTGACTGAGGGACCATTTAGGTGTCTAAGGACATCCAGCTACCTGTGGTTGGGCAGAATGAATGTTATCCCCTAAAGGGCCTTCTCCAATAGACATTATTTTATTTGGCCTTTTTGCCTTAAGCTGTGCTATTTTGAGCCTTGACTTTTATTGTATTTTATTTATATGACACTGTGTGTGTGTGTGTGTATCTGAGAGAGAGAGAGAGAGATAGAGAGAGAGAGAGAGAGAGAGAGAGAGAGAGAGAGAGAGAGAGAGAGAGAGGAGAGAGAGAGATGCATGCATATGGACATGTTATTCCTATGTATGTGTACATGCTTTTTTTTTTTTTTTTTTTTTTCAAGACAGGGTTTTTCTGTGTAGTCCTGGCTGTCCTGGAACTCACTATGTAGACCAGGTTGCCCTCGAACTCAGAAATCCACCTGCCTCTGCCTCCCAAGTGCTGGAATTAAAGGTGTGTGCCACCACTGCCTGGTGAGTGGACATGCTTGTTTGCAGAAGCCCAAAGTTGTCTTTCTATTCATCCACTGTCTCTTTCCACCTTATTCACTGAGGCAGAAACTTGCAGCTGAACCCAGAACTTGCTGTTATGATTAGCTGCCTCTGTCCTCTGAGCGATGGAATTTCAGGCAGGTTATCATGCGTGCTCAGTGTTGGTGTGAGTTCCAGTGATCCAGACCCCAATCCTCATGCTTGCTGGGTGTTCAGAAAGTGCTTTATTCTTTATCTTTCCAGCCCTGGCTGTGAACTCTATGTTCTCCTCTTTATGTGGTGTGAGTCAGGTGACAGAGCTATTCTAAGAACTAGATATGAAAGAATATATGGGAAGGTACTCGTTTTAACCACTTAGTAGGTATTTCCTAAGTAACCCATGTATGTCAAGGCCTATGTAGGTTTTATAATATTTCATTCCAGAGCTAATGAATAGCTCTATTAAATTATTCTAAGTGGCAGTTTAATATTCTACCATATAGATGCTGCATAATTGATCTAACCATCTCCTAGTTAATGAAAAATTTTCAAACAATGCATGTTAGGATTTTTTTTTTTTTTTTTTTGATATCTTTGTCCTTGATGTATGTGAATGTTTCCTGGGGGAGAATCGGAAGAGATTTTTGCCAGGTACTAACAGTCAATAGCAACTTGCCTTTTGAAACAAGATGCATGGAAAAGACTCAAATGGACATAGCTTTGTTCATTCTTCCAACTTTACCTGTCTCCTAGATGAAACCCAGAATTTAATGGCTAAATCACGTTAGTTCTTTAGCCTATTTAAGACCTTCTTTTTATGGCTTTGGGCATTTTTACTTCATCCATGATTAGCCTTTTCCTTCCTCAATTCTCTTCTCTCAGGAACTTCACTGTCTTAGTTACTTAAAGGGACACGTGCACACACACGTGTATACATACATGTGTATAAAATATGTACCTTTTCATTTTATTATCTTATTTTCCATTGAGCCAGTAGACTGGACATTAGACTCTACTCACAGAGGAAACAAGAGTTACGTGGGCTTAGTTACACCCACTTGGCCAGTTTGTGATGGGACATGGGTTAGGAATATAGCTCCTGTGATCCAGTCTGCCTTTGTTGGTAGTAAGAGGATTGTTTATAAGGCTCAGCCAGCCAGGAAGGGTTGGTTAGCTATCTGGGCAATCTAGATGCCTGGAAGCAGTATCTATTTGCTACAGGGATAACCAAGAGGACAGTGCTGAGCACAGGGGCACAGGCCCTGTTGTCCCAAGGCCAACAGCTCCTCCCATGAAGCCTGCAGAAGTTACCTAATCCTGGGAAAAGCAAAGTGACTGAGGGCTCAAGGGTTGTGACTGGGTCTTTGTTCCTTACAGGGTGGATACAAAGGCAATGGAGAAGAAGAGTGACAGTCCCTGTAGGGTGCCACCTTTCTGCTTTCCAATGGCACAAGCATGCTTTGCAGAGACTAGAGAATGCTCTATTCTTAAGATTTACAAGAAAGGCAGAACAAAGGCTCTGCTGTATTGTATTTGAATAATTGTATTTTTCTGATCGAATAATTATCATTCCATCTCTCCATATAAATGAATATACTAGAGGTAAAGGACACCCCTTTCTTCTCCAAATGGTCTTATTTTAAGCTCTTGTTTTGTCCAACTGAAATCCCATCACAAACTGGCCAAGTGGCTATAACTAATCCCATATACCTCTTGCTTCCTCTGTGAGTAATGTCTAATGTCCAACTTTCTTGTTGTTTGAGACAGTGTTTCTCTGTATAGCACTGGCTGTCATGGAACTCACTCTATAGACCACGCTGGCCTCAAACTCAGAGTTCTGCCTGCCTCTACCTCCTGAATGCTGGGATTAAAGGTGTCCACCACTGTCGAGCTATGTCCAACTTATTGACTCAATGAACAATAAAATAATGAAATGAAAAAGTACATAAATAGTTCATATACACATGGGTGTGCACATGCATGTGCATGGACACACACACACACACACACACACACACACACACACACACACACACTCTTGCATATCCCGTCAAATAACCAAGGGAGTGATGTGCATGGAGGGGTGGAAAGGCTAGCCGCAGAGGAATTAAAAATGGCCAAAGCCATGAAAAGGAGGTCTTAAGTAGGCCAAAGAACTAGTTATTCAGCCATTTAGTCTACCCATGTAGGAGATGGGTAAAGTTGGAATGACGAACAAAGCTGTGTCCACAGTGTGTCTTAGGATGTACAATAAAAATTGCAGAATTAAAATTAAATTGTTTAAGGCTAGACTAACTTTAGGGTCTGTATTAATTTTTTTCCCATGTTGCTGGGACCAAAACCCAGGGCAAGAAGCAACTCTAGACTTGAAGGGCTGATTTGGGCTCACAGTTTGAGAGTACAGTCCATCATCATGGAGGCAGGGTGACAGTAGGAGTGTGAGGTGTCTGGTCATGTGTCCCAATCAGGAAGCAGAGGATGGATGCTCATGACCAATTAACTTTCTCTTTCTCCTTCTCCTTCAGTGTGGGCTTCCAGCACATGGGATGGGGATGCCCATACTCAGGTGAGTTTCCCCTGCTACATTAAACATCCTCCTAGTCATACCTAGATGTTTCCATGGTGATAACACATTCAGTCAAGTTGACGACACATGATGATTAACTATCACAGGAGCATCTGCCTCCACTTGCATATTTAATATGTATGGAATCTAAGAGCTGGGAAGGAGGGGTTATTGTGCAGTATTTTACAGTTATTCCAGCTCTAGGGCTAAGATTTGAGTTTTCCAACTTCAGTAAGAGTTCTGGTGTCTTCCTGGCATTTGTCTATTCCTTAGAGCTTATTACATTAAAGATGAAGGCTCATTCATTCATTCATTCATTCATCTCATTGAACCATTGCTTTGTGCTAAGTGTTTAAAAAACACTTTTATGTTTGAATATCTACTTCCATTTGTGCATTTTTGAAAGCCCTACCTTTCTTAACTTTAAATGTTACTTATCGTGTATGATGAATTAATGAAATGATCATTGTTGCAGATTTCTATGGTTTTGTAACACACATACATGCAAAGACTCAACTTCAGCTCTGTTTAATCAAGGTTATATAGTCTAACACAGATCACTGTATGTAGTCATGTACTTCTAGAGTTTGTATGGTTATAGTCACGGGATGCCTCAGGTCATCCTAACAAATGAATCTGAAATGCGGGGAGGTGAAACCAGAGGAGTTGTGGGCTATCGGCTTGCCCTGTCCAAGCCTGGTCTCAGAGGAGGGCTAAGCCTGTTTTAAGCCAGCTCTCTGTGTATCAGGACACCACTAATAGGGAATTCTTGGGAATAGTGGGTTATATTACCAAGGAGATGGCTAAGAGAATGACTGTTCCTGCAAGCTTCCCCACTGAATAAGGTCTTTTTTTCTTGTTACAAAGAGTGATTCAAAGCCCTTTAGTCCTGGTCTGGCTGGAGTTGATGTGTGGATGGGAGGGGTGGGGCCTGCCTTCTACCTAGAGGCTTTGTGTGAGGCCAAAGGGAAGACTTTCAAGAAAGGCTTTTGCTGGCTGAGTTGCTTTGGGGTTTGGTTGACAATCCTGGTGTGATGGACCACTTGGGGAAAGCCTTGGGGGTAGGCACTGGCTGCCAGCACACCTTATTTGGTAACAGGGCTCTCATCTAACGGATGATGATTAACACAGAGGTTAAATAGAGGATGTTTCTCTCAGTTTCAGTCACTGATGTTGTTGCTGTTGTTGGGGTTTTGCTGTGTACCCCAGAGTTGCCTTTAACTCACAGATCTCGTGACTTGTCCTCCGGAGTGCTGGGACTGTGGGCTTGGACACTGTGCCTGGTTAAGTTTCAGTCTTTTACTAAGAATGTGAAGGTTTTCTTGTTCCACTCAGCTCGATGGTATTCTCTTAGATGCAGCTTCTAGCTATTCATCTTTTATGGTTCCCTGTTGGTGGGTAATGGTTGTCTGGGATGATTATCTTTTTAAAAGCAAGCTGTTGAATATTAGTTTTTCCTTCTTGTACTTTGTGACAATACTAGGCATAGAAAACCTAAGGCATTTTTATATACTTCTCCCCTAGAGTTTCCAAATGACAGTGTTTTAAAACTTTTGCCATTTTCAGTTTTTCTCCTGAACCATAGAGATAAATGCTGATAAAATATCTCTCAGTTCCTAAATAACACACTGTGTCTGTCCTAAAAACAAAGGATTTCACTTACATACACACTTTATAATTTGCAAAATTGAGAAATAAACATTGATAACATAGTGCTATCTGTCCACAGACTTCTTTCAGATTCCCTAAAATGAACAATAATGCCAGTTTTACTAAAGGAAAAACACAGGTTGGGCTGCTTTTTGGATTGTCATGTTTCTTGGTTATCTTTAATTTAGAACTATCTTTTTATCCATGGAAGTGACATTTTTGAAAATTGTAGACCAGTATTTTGGAGAATGATTATAATTTTATATTTGTCTCATATCTTCTTATAGCTAGATCTAGGTTAGGCATTTTTTTTGGTAGTATCAACTAAAATTGATACTACTTTTAAGTCATTAATTTTTAATTAATATTGATTTACTAAAGTTGAAAGATAGATTTATTTTTATCATATGCCCTTATTTTACCTTAAATGTCTTATTCTATACATAAATCTAGCAAGTAATTTGTAAAATGAGAACAAGTAATATTTAGGTATTTAATCTAAATAATGGTTAATAAATTAAAGTTAAACAGACTAAGTTACCACAAATCCCTCTGCTTTGTAGCTTACTTAAAGTTGTACTTGTAAATACATATAATATGCTTCTAAATCACTTTACAGGTCTAGTGAAGTGCTTTCTTAAGGAGTTCTATAATTCTACATAACAGTTATGCTTGTATATTTCTAGTTCACCTAAACATTAAAAAAACACTCATATTTCCCCATTTTATTCAATCATAGTCTAAAGTCAACTTTGCTCCTGCATATTCTTAACAATGTAAGGGGTGTGTGTGTTACATTCATGAGCACATGAATACAGAGGTCACAACAAGGTGGATCTCTCTCTCTCTCTCTCTCTCTCTCTCTCTCTCTCTCTCTCTGCCTTACTCCTTGGGACAGGGTCTCTCACTGAATCAGAAGCTTATTTAAGCTAGACTGGCTGCCAGAGGTCCTAGATCTGTTTGTCTCCTGCCCCTGATGCTGAGGTTCCAAGCCTTATAATGTGGTTTCTGAGATTCACACTCAGGTTTGTGAAGCAAATGCTTTGAGCCACTGAGGCATTTCCCCAGCCCCTACTTCTCACACATTAATACCTAAGTTTTAAAGATGTTGCTCGGCTTCATACAAAGCTGTTAATATTATGGGTTTTATCTACTTTAATGTCTCTACATTTAATTCCATTTTCCCAAGGTTTGTTATGACACAAGCTCACTGTGAGAATCATCTCTGTTGTAGAAGGCAGGCTGGCGTTGTGGCGACAGGTATGGTAATTTGTGCCACTGCAGTCTTGTTTCTCTAGTAGGGATTTGGGGTTGAGGAGGAACATGTCCAGGCTGCTTTTGAACTATAGATAAATCTATTTTTCTGATTGCTGTGACAACCCAAAGCTAAGCCTTGCATCATTGTCATGACAACAGATACAACCACATCCTTCAATTGAGGTGGATTTTCAACCTTGACCTCCTGGTTAAGGTGTTTCTTTCATCTGATTTGGGTAGATATCCATCTGTATCCTTATGCAGGATGCAAACGATCTCTTCCCAAGCTTGATTGTGTTCTGAGTTTGTTTAGTCGTGGCAGAAGCATGTGGTCAGTTGTCCTGTCTCCTTGGAGTTTCATAGGCCCCCTCAAAACCTTTACACAGCCCAAAAGCCCACGCTGATGGCATGTCTTTCTGATTTCTTCATGTTCATTCAAATTGCATCTCCTAGAACTTGACTTGGACTCCCAGAAAGAGCTCTCCTGATGCCATGCAGCTTGATTATGAAAATTCCAACAACTACCTCTGCTCTGAACATCTGAGAACTCCATGGACATACTGTAACTAGAGATGACTGTGTTCTCTTTTCAGTTTTGTTGTTGAATTGCTTTCAAGCAGATTTGAAGGCCAAGTCACAACTGAATGGATAGAATCACAGTGGGAAGAGGTCACGTGTAGGAACATTTTGAAGTCATGGATAGTGACAGCTATTTGTTGTGATGTGCTATTTATGTTTGGTAATTGCATTTCGTTTTGTTTATACAGCGTGCCTTACATAATAGCAGTCACTAGGTTTTGGTGGACGTGTTCTGCTCTGCTAACCTTTGTCCTTCCCTGCTTCTCTTTCTTTGGTTTTGTATGCTTATTACGAGCACATGTTTGGAATCAGTAGACCTGGGTTGGAAATGTAGTTCTGCAGTTTATTAGCTTTCTGATCCTGGGGCAGTTACTGAGTCTCTCAGAGCTTTTGTGGGTGAGATCTATCTCAGAGTTGTCATAAGGATCAGACAAGCAGTTCCCGAACACAGTATAGTCTCTGGAGCACATGAAGGTTCAAAAAATGCAACAGTTTTTCCATAATGCGCTGCCCTTGCTGGGATTTGTTGTTATGGATCATTTCGATTCTGCCCCACCTTTCCCGCTGATGTCTTGTTGACTCACGACCACTCTTGCCTCTTCTAAAACTGGCACATTGCTTGTAGGTAGTGTGTATTTCCTCTACTTTGGAATCATGGCAAATACATAGTTGGTGGTTCATTTATTTTAAATTAAAAAGGTGTGTGTGTGTGTGTATGCACATGTGTTGTATTACGTGTGTGGAGACCAAAGACCAACTTTGTGGGCTCTGTTCTCTTCTTCCATCTTTACCTGGGTCCCAGGGAACAAACTCAGGACACTAGGCTTGGGCAGCTGAGCCCTCTCACGGGCTCATCTTTATTTATCTTAAAGATTTCTTCTTTTTGTCTCCTGTGAGGCACCTCTCTGGGGCTATGGCACATTGAGTTCTCTGGAACCCAAAGACCATCCTCTTACTTACATATGTTGATCTCTTTTTAAGCAAATATGTGTGTGTGTGTGTGTGTGTGTGTGTGTGTCTGTTTCTGTGAGTGCACATGTGTAGGCGAGAATGTGCATGCCATAGCATATGTGAAGGTCAGGGGACAGTTTTGGGAATCAGTTCTTTTTTCCACTGCTTCCCTTTTACTTGCTGAGCTGTCTGGTTGGTCTTTCTATCTCTTTTGATCTTAGAAATTTCTAGAAGAAAATAGGCCCATTTTGTATGTGTTTAGTGCAAATCGGGACAACTTTGTCACTTTCCCCAATAACGTAAGACTGCTCATGTTTCTGCTTCAAGAAGACAACTTTATGATCCTTGCAACTTCACCCCTGTGGTCATTATCCCCATTCCTCTCTGGAGGCCAGAGGGTGTCTCAGAGAGAGAGGAGTGCCCACTGAAGGATAGAAAGCATGATTCCTTCTGTCCACATCATTCTTTACTACTTTTCTCCATTCCAATGAAGCTTTTGTTTGGATGATGTCAGTCATAGACTATGGTAAAGGATGCTATGGATGTGAAAACCATGACCTTAAATGGGTTTCAAAAGCTGAAAACCCCAGGAGAGAACACTACCAGTAGCCTCAGTGTTCTGAGACACTGAGCGGATGAGTTCAACCATTGTCTGCTTGTCGCAGACAGAACCATCATATCATGGCCACCACCAATATTTTTCCAGCTTTCCCAACTTGTAAATGAGCATCCCAGCTATGTGAATAAGGAACTATGAAAGACTTAGAACATTTCATGTGACTTAAAAAAAATCCTATTTCTTGGAATTCTTACAACTTTTTCATCTAAGTACTCTAGTGGTCTCCATACATTTGATGTCAAGTACATGGCTAAGCTTATCAGTAGGCTAGTAAGTGCTTAGACCCATATGTCACCAAAAAGTAAGCTCTTATCACTTCTGTGTAGCTGTGCAGAAGTTTTGTGTATCTTTTCTCAGTGGGGCCTTTATGTGTTTTTATGCCTGTCAGGGAAGTTAGCAGATCCTAGTTTGATATATAGTACTGAAAAACAAATGAACAAAGAAACTAACTAACCAAACCCCTAAACCATCTTCCCTTTGATGGTCCTTAGTTCAACTGATTTTTGGGTTTGATTCACTGGTAACCATAACTTCTTCTCAAGAAGAGCAGGAGGTTGTATCACTTTGTCCTAGGTGATAGTTTATCCAGATTACTTTCCTCAAAACAAAGTGTAATGTTTGGTCTATATAAATGATATAATGGTTGGAAAGGAGACAATGTAGGCAGTTTTAGGAGACAGAGACCCTTCAGAATGGGTAGATACTGATGAGTGTGGGAAGGGATAAGTGAAGGAAATCAGAAGGGGAGATAGAAGGGAGAATAAGGAATCTCCAAGGCAGGTCAGCCTCTCACGGCTTCTGTTACTCAGAAGCCTGCAACTCCCTTGCTCTTGGCTTGTGATGAGGTGAAAGTTGAAATAAGAAGCAGCCAGGACATCAGTCACCAGATTCTGAGATTTCTTTCTTTAAAGGAGACAAAGATTTCTAAATTCTATAACCAGAGACTCTGATCCAGTATGTATGCAGTATGCCTGGAACTTGGATTTCGTCAGAAAACAGTGGCCTCCACAACAAACTTTAAGGAATTCTGGGTGAAGTGTTTTTCATGGAGTCACCTAGCCAAGAAAACTATCTGGCTAGTCACTGATGGTGCTTGAATTTAAAAAGACTTCCTTCGAGAACTGTATTCTGACCAATCAATGTGCCTTGAGGCTTAGAAGCTTCTAGAAAGCAGAATAAGCTGCCCTACCCTTCTGACCCCTTTGCTTGTTTCTTGCCTCTTCTCTTGTCTTGGTCAGCCTTGGTGACCCTTGAAGACATACTCATAGTGATCTGTTTCTGACAAGACAGCACCTATTCTCTGAAGGCTCCACAGCCTTCACAATAGCACGGAAAGTTGAGGGGTGTGCAAGCAAACCCAGTGGTCCCTTCACTCGCTGCCTAGAAGTCCTTTTTATATATGCCCATCAGTAATGACTAAGCTGCCTGGGTATGAAACCTCAGAGCTCTGTGGGTATGTTTGGCCTGTTTGTTAGAGTTCTTTTTTCTTTTTGTGTTTTGCTTGTGTGCACTTGCATGTCTATGAATGTGTGTGTGTGGTGTGTGTGTGTGTGTATGTGTAGGCAAGGATAGGTCTTAGGTATTGTTTCTCAATCATCCTTTTTTTTTTTTTTTTTTTTTTTTTTTTTTGACAATGGCTTGACTTGCTGATTTGGCTAGCTAGCTGGTCAGCAAAGTCCCTGGGACCCACCTATCTCTGCCTCTCTGGCATGGACTCCAAGAGTGGACCTCTGTTCCTGTCTCTTCTATGTGGGTTCTGGGGAACCAACTCAGGTCCTCATGCATGCATGGTAGGCCCTTTATTGAATGAGCCATCTTCCTAGCTCCTTTCCTCTAGCATAAGGTTTTTGAGGGACTGGGGGTGGTCCTGGTGGTAGTTTATTTGGCTCATGCTGTTTAGCTGGTAGGAGGTTGAATTCAGGGATCCTCACTTTACCAGAGAAGTAACTCCTTAATACAAAGTTTTTGTCAAAAAGCATTATACTAAGAACCATTCTCAGCTTGAAGTGTGTGTGTGTGTGTGTGTGTGTGTGTGTGTGTGAGAGAGAGAGAGAGAGAGAGAGAGAGAGAGAGAGAGAGAGAGAGCTAGCTATGTGGGAAAGTAGGGCTAGGAATGTGCAGGGAAAGGCATTCTTGGAGGTGGGCAGGCACAGGCCTGCCGCTGTGGGCCCCTGGGCCTCCCATCACCCCAAGGCTTTCTTTTGTCATTAGCTTAGAAAGCCTCCAGTATAGTCTCAGTGAATTCTGTGTGTCTTAAATGAGGCAGGCCCCTAGAGTTCAGGCTGTTCTGTCTTGGCCCAGGCTCTGGGATGAAATAGGGCTTGTTCCAGAGGACAAGATGGAGTGATGTTTAAATTAAAATGACTCACAGGCAGTCTTCAAGGAGGAGGGGAGTGGGTGTCCTAGAACCTGAACAAGTGTTGTCCTCTGTTGAGGCACGTTAGATGACTGGCCAAGCCTAACACAGCAGCTTCTGTCTGTAAAATGGTAAGAATACGTCAATACCTGTGGTGTGTGTTTACAGGTAGTAAAGAGGGTCTGACAGAAGGTAAACTCACTTGTAGGTAAACTTAGCCAGGGCCTGTGTGTTAGCTTGTCATTCTACACTGAGTGTGTGCTCCCAGTCCCGGAAGAAATTGAGGATAATTTAAAGCCATAGCAACACTATAAATTAAGTACTTGTACCCTTGATGTGAAGAGAAACAGTGTTCTTCTCTTGGTTAAAAAAAAATCCTGAAGTTGGTCAGACCAAACAAAACAAAACAAAACAAAAAACCAAAAAACAAAAAAAAACCAACCAAACAAAAAAAAAAACCAAAACAAAAACCAAACAACCAAACAACAACAAAACAAAAAACTCCCAAAACCAAAGAACAAATTCCTGAAGTTAGTCATCACTCTGTACATGACTGGATCCCAGGAAGTTTCTCTATTTAATTATACTTTGCATATGCTAATATTTAAGATAATCTTGGTCAGTAAAGGCACAAGAACTGAAGGAACAGTTGGGACAGCAGGCAGAAAAATGTTCTGTAGTGTTTCGAATTGGCAGGAAGCTATTTTTAAATAGAAACTCCCCAAATTGGGATCATTAAGGATTTTCAGGGTAAATGATAACCCTTGTTTATCATGCAAGTTTATGTGAGCAGAAAAGCATCTCCTAAAACTTTGATACTTGTAAAAACAAACAAACAAACAAACAATCAAACAAACAAAACCACCCCAAACCACAACAAAATTGAGACAGGTAGGAATCCTCTAGTCCTGTAAAGAGTCTCTGTCATTACTGCTGAACAACCTGAAAGTATTAACATTAAAATATTGTAAAGAGCTCACCCAGTAGAACATTTCTCGGTTAGATTTAAGTGTGTGTGTGTGTATATGACGTGGGAGGTTTGGTACCTGAGTTTTGTCTTAGGCAGATATCTTGGTCTGTGGAGAACAAAAGAGAAGAGCGTATTTCTCTGTGCTCTTGGCACCCCCTCAATTCTAGTGGACGTTGTGTAAGAAGTGTGGCAAGTTTTGATACCCAAAGTAGCCTATCTATGTTTAGGAAAAGGGGCCTTATGATATGGGGCAGAGCAGCCATGGTGGCTAAACCTTGTGAATTTAATGAGAAAGGCTAAGACTTTTGAAGGCTGTCCTGAGAATGAACTGAATGTGTTGAGCACAAATTCAGATCTGGAGGATACCCATGATAAGCAGGTGTTCTGAACTGGAGCAGAGGAGAGGCCAAGGGACTGGTGCTGACTTTTATCTTTTGGTTCTTATGAAGACAATAGCATCTTGAGGTTATGTTTAATAGAATAGTGATTTGTGTATTCATTGGCTGTTCCCATCAGCATCATTTGGTGCTGGATTAGGGAGCACTAAGGCTCCATATTTGAGGAAACCACCTGGGAGAATCAGAGGTGTTGTCATAGTAACCATATCATCCATCCAAGCTCTGTGCTGCTATTATTTTGAGATACACGTTTCTTTGGAAACTGTGCCCCTAGCATTAGTAGGATGGGACCTTACTGATAATAATAGCTAACATGTACTGCATGTTTGATGCGCCAGGCACTGCTCTGAGAGCTTCACCTATGCTAACTCAGAAGATCCTTCTAAGTCGACAAGAATATTCTATATTCTATTTTTAAGTCATTGTTTTAAGATAAGAATCTGCTATATAGAGAATAATTTGACTGCAGGTCACATGGCTTGAGAATAGAATCGAGTTGTAGTCTGAGTAGAAAGATGAAGTCTAACAAGAGAGACAGTCAAGTTTGAGACAGATGGATTCTGGCTTGAGAGAGATGGAGTCAGGCTCAGAGAGATGGAGCCCGGCTTGAGAGAGATGGAGCTCTTCATCAGCTGCCCGAAGATTGCTCCTGTAGCTCTGGAATTAAAGAAAACATTAGAGTAGGCTTACCTCAGCTGCAGGAAGTGAACCTGAACTGAGTCTGGCCTCCTCAGAGAGTTCGTTCTCCCTTCCATGGTTCAGACAGTAATTCTGTTTCATTAAACATAGTGTCTGCTATTTCTTACCTTGAAGCTGTGGCTTCTCTGAGGTAAATGGTGTGAGGACTGAAGCTTCACAAAATCAGCCTGAAGGTGTCACAGAAGGAAAGCTGCCAGGGGAGTGAAGTTAAACCTCAACTTCACACCATATATAATTAGCCCAGAGTGGGCCAAAGACTTAAAAAGTGAGATCTAGAAGCAGAGTATGCTCAGGGGTGAAACACATGAAGAAACACATGAATGCATGCATGCACATAGACAGATAGGCAGACAGACACACTCACACACAAGCACATACATAGACACACAGACACACACATATGTACACACAGACTCATACACAGACTCATACTCAGGCACACATACAGACAGACACACAGATGTAAACACAGGCACACACAGACATACACAGACACACACAGATATACATACTCACATTCAGGCGCACACAGGCACATACACACAACAGGCACACACAGAGAGGCACATATACATACACATTGGCACACACTCACACACAAGCATACACACATTCACATATATAGGCACACACACACACACACACACACACACACACACACACACACATAGAGTTACATACACAGGTGAGCACACACCCCTGCATAAATCCATGTGACCTTGGAATAAGCAGTAGTTATACAAGACACAGAAATTGAAAAAAAAATAAAGAAAAAAAATCAATATTTAAATGCAGTTGTATACCTACCTGTCTTTCAGAAGTCAGTTACAAGAAACTGGGAAAGCTCCCTTAAAATGCTATACTGAATCACAGATATAAGAAAGGGAGTATGCCCCAGATAAAAGACCTTTACTACTCAATAAAGAAAATACAAACTTAGTTAAACATGGGCAAAAGTGTTTAAAAAAAAAAAAACCCCAAAGCGGGCATACAAATGGTCATTAAGCACACTGAAAAGAGGCTCAATATCATTAGTTACAAAAAAGCAAAGCGAGATCACATTGAGGTATCTATCACTTCTTACTGAACAGGATGGATATAGTTAAAAAAAGGATAATAATAAATGTTGGCAATAAAGTGTACAAACTAGAAACCTTGGACATTGCTGTTCGAGATGTAGACTGGTGCAGCTGCTTTGAAAACATATGTTGGCTCCTCAGAAAGTGAATGAAACAGAATTACACATGACCCAATGGTGCTTATCCTTGGTGTATACCTCTCAGAGGGACAACATGCTTGAACCAATGCTTGTACATGAATGCTCATAGCAGCATGTTAGCTACAAAGCAGAGGCAGTTGTACTGACTGATGAATGGTTAAACAAGTGTGGTACAACAATGCAAAAGAACATTATTTACTCCTGGAAATCACTGAAGTCCTGATACATTGGTATAATATGCTAAGTCTTGAAAATATTAAGTAGAAATCAGACACTAAGAGCCATTTCATAGGATAGAAAGCAAACAGATCAATGCTTGCCAGTGAATCCTGGAGAAAATGGAGAGCGACTGTGGATGATGCTGAATGTTCTGGAATTGCATGTTGGTTATGCCACAGGACTCGGTGAATGTTCAAAACCCACTGGATTGTATACTTTAGTTTTAGGTTTATACCTTACTGTAAATACATACACATACTAAAGAAATGAATAAAGAAGGCTCTATCTGTCTTTCTGGGAGAGGAGGCAGAGAGCACTTGGTGCTTCTGACTACTTCAAACAATAGCCAGGAACCCTTGCCAACTTTATTTTAGGGAAGGGTATTAGGGGTGCTTTGATCTAGCACCTTGCCAAATGAGCTTTGTTTCTCCTTCTCATCTTCCTCTTCCTCCTCCTTCTCCTTCTTCTTCCTCCTCCTCCTTCTCCTCCTTCCTCTCTTCCTCCTTCCTCTCCTCCTCCTTCCTCTCCTCCTCTTCCTCTTCCTCCTTCTCATCTTCCTCCTCCTTCTCCTCCTCCTTTCCTCTTTCAAACTTAGTGCCTGAAAGAAATGACTGGTTCAGTGCAAAGGAGAAACAAGATGGCAGGCACCTGTTTCAATTGTAAGGTTGGGTCACTGTCCTGCTCTGTCTACCCCCACATGTTCTACATGTATAACAAGATGACAGAATCGCAAAGAGAGGGGGATGACTTTTCTCGGATAGAATTCAATACCCTCTGTCCAAAATGGACAGCTGGTAGCAGAATCTAACCGAGCTCTGCAGACTATTACATCTCTATTGTAGCAAAATGAAGGCTTTAAGCTCACTTGGGACATTTGCTGATGTCGACCACATTAATCCAAACTCGGCAAATGCAAACTGGGCATAGAGGTTCACATAATCTCAGCACCTGGGAAATCACGGCCAAAGGCTTACAGTAAATCTGAGGTCAGCCTGAGCCACACAGTGAAATTTCATCTCAATAGAAACAAACAACAACAATAATTTGAAAGAACAGAAATCATATAATATCCACTATCAGAACACACAATGGAATTAAACTTAAAATGGCCAATAGGGACAACTGGTATGTGCATCAGTTGACGGTATTTGCTTAACATTCGCAAAGCCCTCGTTTCCATTCCAGTGCCACATAAAACTAAGGGTAGTAAGGCATGCCTGCGGTCCCAGCAGAGGAGTGCTGCAGGCAGAAAGATCAGGAGTTTACGGTCATCCTGAGCTACTTAACAAGCTCAAAGTCAACCAGAGATAAGTGACCCCCTATCTCAAAAAGGCAGTGAGAAAGGAAAGGTTCAACTTCCTTCCTTGCCTTTAAGGATGAAGACTGGGAGTTCTGAGCAGGCTCTACTAACCCTGTAAGCTCTGCTCAGGATTAAGTTGCCCCTTCACAACAACACTCTGTCCAAAGCAGTGTACAAGTAACTGACAGACTAAGGAGCGTTATGCCATGTGGAACTTGTAAATAAGCATGTAAGCTTCCCCCCACTGATATTGTTCCAAATTAACTACTGGTCTCCTGCCTGGATCCCAAGAGGTAGGAGGTGGGGGTTTTCCACTCCTGTATAAATGCTTCAAATAGGCCTGTGTCTTAATTAATGACCTTCCAGCTCAGAAAGCACAGAGCTAAATGTATTCACTGGTAAGTTCTGGAAAGCATTTGAAAATGACGTACCAATATCCCACCATCTCTTTCCAGAGACTAGCAGCTGAAGGAATGCTTCCTAACTCAATTTATGAGGCTAGCATCTTCCTAAAACCAAAACTAAACAGAAACAAAGACAGCATGTGTCCTCCACAGCTAGATCTCAGTGGACTGCTATGTCGCTCACTGTGGAGATTCTTTTTGTGTAAAAATACTCACAAGCGAAAAAATCTAAAAGGGAAGAAAAAACTGGCTATAGAAAAGCACAGTGAAAGCCAAAACAATAAAATGTAGCGCAATGTCGCCCACCACAATCATCTTGTTTTGTATACTTTGACGTTCTGTTATTACATGCACACCTTATGGGTTTTCATTTTCTCGGAACATTGACTCCTCTGTCATTAGGTAATAGTTTTCTTGATTCCTGATAACTTTCGATGCTTTTAGGTCTCTGCTTAAGTCTTGGGCTACTTTCATTTGTAGTAGTCCCCAGGTCCAAAAGAAACTCAGGACAAATGGCTAACCATGGTGCCTGTCAAAGTACCAAAGTGTCAGCTGTCTCCAGGCTATCCCAGTCTAGCAACTACCTGGGGCTCCTCTCACCATGCCCCCTATGCTAAACTTCTCCAGCTCACCAGCTGCTCTTTCCTGTATAACTTTCCTGTTTTAGTCATGAGCTATCTTGGTCCTCTTGGTCTCTTCTTCTCTCTCTCTCTTTTGTCTTTCTCTCTCAATCTCCCCTCCTTCCTCTCCTCTCATGGCCCTGTTCAGTACACTACTTTCTCTTCCTGCTCTGGACTCCTCCAGATGCCTCTGGCTATATACTCTTCCTCATATCTACAATAAAGACCTCTCCCTTAACCATGCGCTGGAGTGGTCGTGCCCTCACCTTATACATCTGGTGCAGAAGCCCACTTTACATAGTAGCATTACATATTTATCTCCACCAACTTACTCTTAACAGATACATATTTAGAGTGAATTTTTTATAGATAACAATTGGTTGAGATGTATTTCCTTAGAAAACGTCACACTTATTTATTTTGTATGTGAGTATGTGTGGGGATGTGCTGGTGCCGTGGGATGCATGTGGAGTCAGAGGACAACTTAAAGAATCAGTTTGCTCCTTCCACCACGTGGGCCCTGGAGGATCAGACTCAGACCATTGGGCTTTGGCAGCAAGAGGCTTCACTCGATGAGCCAGCTCATAAGCCTGGGGTTTATGTTTCAATTCACTTTGACAATCTTTGTTTCTCAGTTAATGTCTCTGCAACACTGATGCTTGGTGCAGCTGGACAAACCCTCACCATTTTTGCTACTGTTCTTTGTGCATGCCGTTTGTTGTAGTCTGCTCCGTTTGTCTTTCCCATCGTTCTGCTGTTTGTTTAATTAGGTTAGGTGAATGCATGGAAGTAAGAAGATACCCCTCGGCCTTCTCTCCCATCCCTTTACTTACAGAACAACAGTTATGAGCGTATGCACACACTCAGAACACATGCACAGAAACACGCAGAAGAGAATGCATTTTGAACAAAGCTTACCTACTAGATTAACTAGGAATAGAGTAACAGTAGTTTTGATTTTACTTCACTGTTTCCTTCTTTGATGACCAGATGTCTTCATGCAGCCCAGTTTCTGACCTTCATTACTTTCCTTCATTCTGAAGAACTTAGGCATTTATTGTAGAGTAGATGTGTTGGAAACATATCCTCTCAATTTTTGAGAACTTTATTTTTTCTTCAGTTTCAAAGGATGATTTCACAGGGTACAGAATTCTAGGTTGGTTGATTTTCCTTTCAATCAAAGCTAAACACTGGCATCACTCTCCACTCACTTGCTTACACGGTTTCTGAAAAGTTGGATGTGATCTTCATTTTGTTCTTTGAAGTCCTCCCCCACCTCACTCCTTCCTTTTGTTTTCAGGATGCTTTTTCTTTCATAACGCATGATTCTTTACAGTCAGAAGTTCTTTGACACAGTGTAGTTAGCGTTGGTCAGAGAATGGGGCCACCTGACTCACCTACCCTGTGATTGGCCCATTAGTTACCATAGGTTTTAAATTAGCTGTCAACCTGCCTGTGACCATGTCACCTTGATGCTGGTCATTTGGGTCTTTGTGTAAAATCCCCATCAGCTTTTCACTTAATATATTTCTTATAAATATTGATGGTTTTCTCTGGGAGTTATAAACAAAAATACCTTAATCCTGTCATCCACACCACACTGAGTAGTTCACGTTCATTTATAGAGTAATTTTTTAAAAATTTTTTTCTTGAGATTGTAACATAGTTCCATCACTTCCTGCTTCCCGTTCTGTCCTCCAGACCCTCCCCTGTACTTCCTCTTGCTCTCTTTTAAACCAGGGCTTCTTTTTATATATTTCTAAGTACATAAATACAACCTGCTCGATTATTTGTTATTAGTTATTTGGTTATTCTGAAATATAGCATAAGGAGGGAAAGCAGGATACACCTCTCAGACTTTAAAACAACAATTTTGGGAGGCTTACGGGCCTCTGCTGGAGGTCAGACATTGAAGTAGTTCTTTCTTTTTAGAGGGTAGAAAGATTGTTAGTGATCTTCTGTCAACTCCCTATAAACCCAAGGATTTTATGGATTCTGTGTTTGAATCCATTGCAGCTATTTTCTTCTGTCTTAAAGTTGTCTTATCTCTGGTCAGTGGAGACTCCTAAATGGGTTGTATATTCTTTGACTCTATTAGGCAGAACCATTAGCTTCTGGGCAGCCATTTCTTCTTAAGTTATTGGATTAGTTGGTCATTAAGAGCCTCTTCAGTTCTAGTGGCACTTCCAGGGTAAAGATCCCATATTCTGATATAGTTGGCAATGAAATCTCTTACACCGAGCATCTGCTATTTGATCCTCCCCTTCAGAGTTTTTACAGCGAGTGAGTTAACACATAAAGAATATGAATGTTTTAGTTTTTTTTCTTCCGATCTCTTAACTTCTATTTGCATGGCACTGATTCAGGATTGTTACTCCAAGCTCAGTGTCTTGGTATCAAATGAAATGAGACAATCCAAATATTTATTTATTTAAGGCTCTATTGAAGCTTAACAGGAACTTGCCTGCTTTTGCACACAGACTGCGACATTATCATTACTTCACATGTGGTATTTTCCTTCCTCTTATAGATCAAGCACCAGGCATGTATAATGGGCAGCTGCATACTGTCCTGTAGGCTACTAAGGCAGAATGGCAAGCTAAGAAAGGACCATGGTCTCCTGGGGAGCTGATCAGGGTGACCAGAAGGCTGCAAAGCTAGCCAAGCCTTGCCAGGTGGCTGCAAAGCCAGCCCCAGTCCCTACAAGCTAGGAGCTGGAGCAAGTCCACACAGGCGGTGCCTGAGCCAGGTCCAGGTGACTGGGCCAAGACCCTGAGCCTGTCTCTGGGACCAGAAGGTGTAACCAGAGGGAAACAAGGATTTAAATTCCAAGGCATAATAGAGAAGCTCAGGATAGCTCACAGGGAGCCCAAAATGATTTTTTGTAAATGTTCGAAGGTCAGTCTCATGCCACACCATATTCAATGAGGTTTTAAAAGTATCTGAGTTCTGTTTCTGTCTGTGCCCTGTGTAGCACATGTGACTTCAAAGGCAACTCTGGATGGTGCAGGGAGGAAAAAAACCAGGCTTTTATTTCTAGTTCTGGCACCAATCCACCAAACCGTTTTTGATGAAGAGCAAGCAAAACTTACACCGCCTCTCAAGGCGTATTTGCATCTAGCAGGAGACCCCTTTGTTTTCCTGTCTAGAGTTTCTGCTTCTTCAACCTGGGCACTCACTAATGCTACATTAAGGATTTAGTTTGCAGGAAGACAGCAGGGTGATTGCCAGACGATGACCTGGAGAGGCTTTGAATGGCCCAATTTAATAAGCGCCCCCCTTCCTCAGTCTTCTCACAACAATGTGTCTTCAGGTTTAAGACAGTGGTTTGTAAGATAATTTAATAAACAACACGTCCCCTCTCCCCAGCATCTCCTTAGACCCATGTGCTACCCAGGAGTAAGCCTTTGACCAGGTTTGTAGAATCAGGTGTGTGTTTCCTTCTAAAGAGCAGGTCTCTGTGATTGATTAGCTTCAATACGGTCACGTCACATTTGCACCTGTGAGTACAGCTCGCTGGTTGGTTAGGATTGTAGAGTACCTGGTCTGTCGCTTGTGAGACTGTTGATAACCTCCTACCTCAGCAGCCTGAGGAATGCTGTCTAGTTGGGAGGATACTTTTGTCTTAGCTCCATCACAATTTCTCTGTGTCCTGCAATCAAGCTGCATGGTCTCCTCAACAATAGAGTTTTACCATAAAGATCTAGTGTGTGTCTTTGTGAGTGTGTACATGTACTTCTGGAGACCTGGAGACTCCTCTGGGAATAGGAGTCAGAGATACCAGTATTGCCCTCAGTAATATCATTTGCCCTTCGCTCACTGTGTTATGGCTTGCATATGAGATGGGTTTCCTCAGAAATAGCCTGTCTTTGCTCTGCCTTGCCTGGCAACCCCTCTGCCTGTTCTTTCATAAAGACTGGGATCTCCTTTTTTTTTTTTTTTTTTTCCTGATCTTCTTGGTTCTAATTGTTGTCATGACTTTTCCAAAACAATGGAAAAGTTTGGTTTGACATCTTGCTTTCTGGTGTCGTTGGATAGTAGGTATGCTGAGCTGGTTCAAAGCCCTCCTAGCAAACCAGAAGTGGTTTCATTGCTTGACATGCCTTTCTACTGTTCAGGGACAAACTGCCATTTTGTGTGACCTTATCACCCCTCAGGGGACAAAGGACCTGAGCCTGATTATTACAAGTCATAGTGTATTATTAGTTTTGATGGGCATGACATTATTAGCTTCAATGTTTTTGATATTGAACTTTTATTCCTGCATTAATAACACATAACCTGGAGAGTATCAATGAGGTTACCCTACATTGTGAAGACAGCAATGTGATATTAACCACAGTTAGGCCAAGTTGTTAAGAGAGAGCTCTGCCTTATCTTTCTTCATGAAAATATCTCTGTCCCTAAAGTTTGCCTATGAGCAGAATTGTTGGGAGCCGCAGTGATTTGCCATTCCAAGATGGCGTGGACATCCTGTCCTCCCACTTGTAAACAACTGACTGCGCAGTTGCAAAAGGCAAAAGGCGCACCAAGTCACTGGCCAATCCCGAGGCGTAATTTTGGGTGGTGAGCGAACAGCCAATCAGAAGTGAATATGTCACTCTAGGGTGTATTTAAGCTAGGCCGCTTCCGGCTCCTTCCGCGTCTTTCCGCTTTACCGTGACAAGTAAAGTCCTCGTTTTGCAGTAACTACCCAAATACTGTCTCTCGTGTTTCTCTTCCACGGGCGTGGGGTGAAACGGAAGGCGTGCATTATACAGAATGAATTTATTTTGGTTTATTAGTACTATGATATAGAAACATTTATCAAACAACTAAAATATAAGGTTTTATTTATGACTCTATAAGTACCAAGAGACATTGTAGTCACACTTCCAACTTTCTAAAATGTGCAAGATTTGTATATGGTAAGTTTTAGTGAACACATATATCAGGGATAGGTACGCTCCCCCATAGTTTGCTATATTTTATTGATGTATTCTGAGATAGATAGATACATAAAAAGAGAGAGAGAAAGAGAAAGAATAAATGATAATATGAATGGAAGGAGAGGATAGGGTCGAGGGAGAGAAGAGAGGTACGAGAAGAACCTTACCTGAAATAGTTACAGATGAATACAGGAAAATTTAAACTTAGATTGGTTTGAGATTTACATAATAAATTGTTGAATATATATGCACATACACATGTATATTTTGGAATTTGTGAATTTAGTCAGCATAATTTAGATAGTTGGAGATGCCAAAATGAAGCAGAAGGAAGAATTTGGATAGACAGAGTGGATAGGAAGTTGAGTGGGAAGGAGAGCATCACGAATGGAAAATGACACAAGAAACCTGAAAATGAAGGACTAATGGGCTGGGCAGATGGCTCAGTGGATAAACTGTTTGCTGAGCAGGGGTGAGGACTTGAATTTGGATTCTCTGAACCCATGTAAAAGTCCCTGTGTTGGTGCCTATTCCTAAACCCAGAATTGTGCACAGAGGCATGTGGATTTCACTAGTCAGCCTGTCTAGCCAAATATCAGCATGCAGATTCAGTGATGGACTCTGTCTCAAAGAATACTGTAGAGGGCAGTAGTGGAAGACACCTGGTGTTGACTTCTGGCTTCTATGCATACACACATATGCATATGCACCCACGTCTATGTACACACACACACACACACACACACACAGAGAGAGAGAGAGAGAGAGAGAGAGAGAGGGAGAGGGAGAGGGAGAGGGAGAGGGAGAGGGAGAGGGAGAGGGAGAGGGAGAGGGAGAGGGAGAGGGAGAGGGAGAGGGAGAGAGAGAGAGAGAGAGAGAGAGAGAGAGAGAGAGAGAGAACAATGAGAACTCAAGGCCAAGATACCATGAGCTGCTGCTCCTGTGACATACAAGATTTAATGCACTTTTTATTAATGGGGTCAGTGTACAACTTGATGATAAAGGACTTTAGGACTTTGCTATTTTATGAATAGGTAGGAAGTAAGTATGATTAGACCTAAACCATATTGTTGCTAGTTGATATAAGTAACTTAGATTATTTACTAATATTTAAAGATAATTATAGAATCACAATCAGGTGTATTTGCAAATATATTGAATTGCTCTAAAATTGGACAAGGCATAGAATTCCTCTCGTCCTTGCTCAAGAATATTCACATACTGAAGATCCAGAGGAGTCAGGTCTTTGCTCTCTCTGGAGTGCACCTGAGCAGCTTGCCCTGCACATGATGGAGTTTTTAGTAGTTTTCACTAAATGAATGTATTACCTTAATGTGAAAGATCTCCTTTGACCCCAAAGACATAAAGGGCATACCAAGTGCTTGTAGAAGGCTCATTTTCTAGGAAATATGTTAGGCAAACCTTAGTAAAGCATTTGTTAGGTAAGCATTGGTAAAATCTCGGTAGTAAGAGGTATTTTGTAGATAGTTTTGGTCTTAAACCCAGTCAAAATGGTTTTATTGAGTATCTGCTATGACCCTAAGTGACAGAGAAGATATTTGTGGTTTGGCTTTTCACAGAGGAAAAAGAATATGAGAGTGTCTAATGGGAGACAATAAGAAAATGAAGGCAGGACAGTGCAGAAATGCCATAGGAAAGGGCAAGTGGCTGTCTTTTCTCTTTTCCTTTGGAAATTGATCCAGTTATTTTTTAACTGCTAACTCTACTTGTGACTCAGATCAGCAGTATCTGTTCAGAATTTCAGATCCAGACACAAAACATTTCTTCAACATTAACAAATTTAGATTTCTAAACTCAAACTCTTTCCTAAAATAAGTGAGTCCTTTCCCATTTTTGTCTGTTGTAATACCAGCATTGGCTACATCAGTATATCACGGTTCCTCGTGGTTTATCAGTGGCTATGGCTATTCTGTTCTGGCTTGTGAATAGTTGAAGGTGTAGAGGAGACGCTTAAGTGAGGAAGCCCAGATGTGTAAAGCAGATGTGGTGGAGACAAGGAAATGAAGTGATGCTCTCAGGACCCTTCGATGGAGACCCAGATGGTAAAACGTTGGCTCTGAAGTAGACCTGTTTGAGCAGAGACACAGCAGGAGAGATTCCTATATCCCTTGATATATTAATATATTTGTATATATACTAGCCACTGTCTTGTTTAATACTGACATATTAACTCTTGATAAATAGAACTTTCCTTTCAATGTTTTGGGAAAGCTCAATATATAAAGAAAGCTTATTAAATTTGAAAATTTATATTTATTTATTTCATTTAGTGTGTGTTTGTATGAGTCTGTATTGTGATGTGATTGTGTGTGTGTGTGTGTGCATGTACCACATGTAGAGCATGTAGAGAGCATGTAGAGGTCATGTAGTGAGCATGTAGAGGTCAGAGGTCAACTTTTGGGACTTTATTCTCTTTCCATTGTGTGGCTCATGGGGGATCAGATTTTGTTTGTTAGGCTTGGTGTTAAGTGCCTTTATCCAGTGAGCCATCTCACCAACTAACTGCCGTAGTCAGGGTTACTGTTGCTGTGATGAAACACTATGACCAAAAGCAAGTTGGTAAGGAGACGGTCCATTTGGCTTATAAGTCCACATCACTGTTCAACAATGAAGAAAGTCAGGACAGGAATGAAAACAGGGCAGGAACCTTGAGGCAGGAGCGGATGCACAGGTCATGGAGGAGTGATGCTTTCTGTCTTTCTCTACATGGCTTGCTCAGCCTGCTTTCTTATAGAACCAGGACCACCATCCCAGAAATGGCATCACCCACAGTTGGCTGGCTCTCCCACATAATCATTGACTAAGAAAATTGCCTACAGTCCAAGTCTATGGAGGCATTTTCTTAATTGAGGTTCCCTTCTCTCAAATGACTTTACCTTGTGCCAAGTTGACATGAAACTAGCCTGCACACCCACATTTGCATTTTTCTGGCACATGAGTGGGTTTATATAAAAAGCCCATTGTTTCTTAGCTCTGTGGTTTTCAGCATAACTTAATGTAACTTTTCATTGGTACTGTGGGCTACCTTCCACCAGTAGTATCAAAGTAGATGGCATTACTGTTCTGAATACTGGAGACATGAGATCTTAAGTTAAACTAAAACATTTTTTTTTTTGGCCTGGCCCTGCATTTTAGAAGGATTGGACTGAGTGAAAGGTGTAGACTCTGATGTCACTGGACTTGACCCTCCCACCACATCTATAGACATTTAACATAAACATTCATTCAAAGGACTATTGTGACCAAAGCTCAGAAGATCTTTCCGGGGTGTGGGTCGGGGTAGAAAGAAATGGAAAGAAGTATTTTTTTCTTCTTTGAACGAAGCTGTATGAGATGAAAGAGTACAATTTTGGGGGTGCTTGATATATAGTATTAAAAAATGTCTCAAAGCCAAACATATTTTAGGAATGATCTGAGTTTTCAGCCATGTTCACTTTTCTCAATGTGGTTTTCCTAGGTCTTTTGCTTTGGGGGGGAAGTTAGAGGTTATCACATGGAGCTTAAAAAATGTAGTTTCTTTAGATCCTTTGCCAGTATCCCATCATCATCCTAACACAAAGAACATGGTAAACACCCACATTCTTCATAGAGAATCCCTTTGAACCAGATCGACCACAGAGAAGTAAGTATCTTGTTACACACCAAGTCACTGACTCCCGTGTTCACTGTGGTTTTGTGCCCTTCCTCGAAAGAGCCCACTGTCACCAGGAGCTACTTTATTCTCACTTATGACACTCTTATGTAGAAGGCTCTGTGCATTTTTAACTTCCACAAAATGCTTTTGAAGAATGTCAACTAACATGTAGAGGGGTAATGGAAGATATGTGGTGGATGGCCACCATAGTCATTCATAAATCATCATGGTGATCCTGGCAAGGGCGATGAGGGCATGGTAAAATTAGTAGGAGAAAAGATTGTTGGGAACAGAATACCCTCACAGTGTCAGACTGTGCACTGCTTCATCACAAGGGGAGAGGTAGCTTGACAAAGGAGAATCCCCGAAGACACAATCAAGCCAAGAGGAAGAGAACTCTTTTCACTGCCCATCACTTGAGCGGCATCCCTGGCCACAATGCTCACCCTGAGTTACACTGGGAGAAAACAAGAAAGCAAATCCAGGGATGAAGGCTTGTACCCTTAAGTACCAATGAATAGACATAAGGAATCTGTTTTGTTTAAAGGAGATGAAGGAAAGATGACATCTAAACACAGTGTGTGATTCCTGATTGCATTCTAGACTTGGGCGACAGTTGCAAAGGCCACATGTGGGCCATTTAGGGGACTTCCAAGTCAGACTACAAACTAATTAGATCATACCAGTGCTAACTTTCTTGAGTGTGACAATTGTGTGTATGTAAGAGAATGCCCTTGTTCGTATATTTATAAATGTATTTAGAAGGTTTCTTTAGCATTCAGAAGCCTGCATTTTATTATGCTATGGCCATGCACACATGCCATCCTACTTTGTCTTTTTACTTCCCCTCCTCCTTTACACGTTCCCACTCTTTGTGGTTCTTCTTGTTGGTCGTCATCCTTCTTCAAGCAGTTCTTTCTTGTTTTTATGTCACATGCATTCTGTTGTTCTCCCCTTTCTCCTGCCTGTTCCCTTAAGACATCTTCCTCCCGTCTCCTGCTCCCTTTCTTCTTACATGTGTGCACACTTATGTGCACAGATTTAAATATAGATTCTGCATAGGAGGAAAAATATGTGGTGTTTATGTTTTTGAGTCTGGCTTATTTCACTTAAAAAAATGATCTCCAGATCCATCCATTTCCCTGCAATGCCACGACACCATTTCTTTTCATATACATGACTTATATTACAATGGAGCTAGAGGGATGGCTCAGTGGGTAAGGTCTATTGCTGTACAAGCATAGTTCAGATCCTAATGTTCACATGAAAAGCTAGGTATGACTGTGTGTCTGAAATTCCATCACTGTGTGTGTAGGTTTGTGTGTGTGGTAGGGACCTAGGGGAGTGATTTCAATGGGGCTTGGTGGCTGCAGGACTAGCTCCAGGCTCACTGAGAGACCCTGTCTTAAGGCAATAAAGCAGAGAGCAATAGAACAAGACATCTAATGTCCTCACCTGCCATCTCTACATGTGTGCACACAACCCACACACAGATACACCATATGTATGTACAAAAGGAATAATATAAAGTAATTGCATGTTAATATCTATGTATTACATGACAAATGTAAACACTGTATTTCAAATATAAACATCTGCATTTTATTAACTATATTACATGTGTTTGATTCATCCCTGAGTTACTTACATGTATGTGCGTGTATGAATCACATATGGTCAGATGTTGGCAATGGGTAGGTTTAGATGCAGATATCTTTGTTGTACTAATTTTGAAGTGTTGGTTTTATATAAAAAAATTGGAGAAAAGCACTTCTGAATTAAAAAATTAAAGGGAAGGTCATGGGTGGAAGCCTGGAACTGTTAAACTCAGGTTCATAAAAGCATAGCATCCTTTAGGTCTGAGCAAAGCTGAGCTGGGTGCCTCTGTCTGTCAAAGCCCAGTACGCACAGACATGGGTGCTGAAGTGAGGCTGAGTGAATGGTTCAGAATTAAGTATTTTTAGAGAAGAATAACTTGTGGCTGTACTTAGTCTCTGTCTTCTTGTTTCCACACTATTATCCCTTTCTTGTTAAGAATCCCTAACTTTCAGGATTGGTGTAACAATGTGTAAGGAGTGTGAGGACGTTTTTGTGATTGTGGACATGATGTCTGAAGCTTCCTTGTATTTGGTTGTAATTGTGTTGACTTACAACACCCCGTGTTGTACCAGTACACAGAATGCATATGCAGTGAAGGACAAGCTTGCTCAGCAACTTCATTTAAGAGGCATTCCACATAAAGGCAATTTAGAAAAATAGAGCTGTCTGCATGTAGGTGAGATTGATAGAGTCTTCCTCTGTGTCTATACAGCAGCGTCTAAAACACAGAGTGTGCACCAGCTTTCTCAACAAGGGAACAAAACTTCGCCCACTTTCTGTGTTCATGTAATCAGTTGTACTTGTAGAGACTCTTTCCCTAGAGGTTGAAAGAAAGCAAATAAGAGCTTACCATAAGTAAACAGAGAAAATTAAGTAGAGAAACACTTACGGTTGCTTGCTGAGTCTTTATCCTGAGATCATTTCAATTGAGATTTTTAAGTATGCCTTACTTCCAGAATTTGATTGTTAACAGCAAATACAAAACAGAGTTAGTGTATGTGGAGGGCGTGAATGAGTAAGAGGAGTGAACATTTTGTTCCTTCTGAGGAAGGCAGGCCAGAGTTTCTGAAAATGTGATGTTTCCATCCTGACAGGAAGAAAATGAGGCAGAAAGACAAACATCCCATTGTTTAGAAGCGACACCCATGTCTATTGTTGTGTGCGATGGCTTCTTTAGGGAGCAGGGGCTATTGACATGTCCTGTCAGAGGCACAGGTTCAACTGACAACAGTCCTGAGGATGCTGTGTCATCCAGGCTGGCATTACATCACTGTCCTTGTCCTTGGAGTGTGAGCAAATTGTCATGATAAATACATTAGCAAATCTTGAGTAATCACTATATACAATGAAGCAATGTTAATGCTTTGTGGTCTTTTCTCAGTTAAGATTTGTAACAGCCCTGTGGTACATGTGTATTCCTAACATTCTTATTTATAGATGAGGTGGACTCAGAGGCAAATAGCATATATATGAAACCACATAGGTAGGTATAGCCATCTTGCTATCTGAGTCCAGGTTGTCTGACTCTAGAGCCCATTTATTATCATCATCATCATCATCATTATTAATGTCTATTCAAATTTAAATTGATTTTAAGCAAGTACATAAAACACAAAAATTTTATGTGCTTCTAGAGTCCTATGTGCTACTTTGATAGGTACACTATATTAATGTCTATATTATTGCAAACATATTTGAAAACATTAAGGATTCTTTTTTTAGTTTTTAAAAAGACAGTACCTTATTGTTACGTAGTAACCCTTGTTTGCACGCTGGAACTTGTTGCTTCTAACCATCTCCATTGAGACACATTTCTTATGTCCTATTCTATAGCCTTTGGTAGCTACCATTCTATTCTCAACTTTATAGCTTTTGGTAACCACCATTCTATTCCTAACTTCAATGTAGTCAACATTTTATATTCCCTATAGAGTAAGACCATGATTTTTCTTCCTCTTCCCTTTCCTCTTCCTCTTCTTTGGTCCTGGATTCTTTCATTTAATATCTCCCAATTCCTTCCCTCCATGTTGCAAATGATATTACATTCTCTCTATGGCTGAGTGATATTTCATTGTGTACAAATGTCACGTATTCTTCATCCATTCATCCGTTTGTAGACACTTAGGTTGGGCTTCAGTTCTTACAGTTTGACTTTCTGATTTGGAAACACACCTTTAAAGAGCTGAGAAAAGTTACAGCACTTATAGTAGCTGACTTTAAGACATCTGAATGCCATGGTCCTCAGGACAGTGTAAGAGCAGCAAAAAAGCAGAAAACATCAAAAGCTTGAATTTCCGCCAAATGAATTCAGTTGGCCAAGGGAATCTTCCAGTGCATAGAGCCAGAATTATTATAGAGTCATAGACTTGTATGCACAAAAGCAGAAAGGAAATAAGGAGGAAAGCTAAACTTCCGGAAGGAGTTTGGCAGATAAAGCACCACTCGCACGTGCAAACACACACACACACACACACACACACACACACACACACACACACACACACGGGAAAATACAGATAATCTATACTTTATGGAACTTGAGACTTTTTCCTTTCCAAAACATACTGGTAAGAACACGAAATGAAAAGCCAGAGACTGGGAGAAGATACCTGAATGTGATACATAGTATACAAAAGATATTCCTGGATATGTGAAAACTATTAAAACTCAACAGTAAGAACAAGCAACAGCAGTGCACAAGAAGACTGAAGAGACGTCTCTTCTCATTGTTACCAGTCACTCAGTATACTCAAAACAAACCATCCTGGCTTCCCTTGCACCTCTGCCGGCATAGCTGCTGTTGAGGAAGCTGAGGATGCCAGGGTTGGAGAGGATGCAGAGAAATGGGAGCTTTTATACTGCTGCTGGAATACACACCATGCAGCAAACAATATGTAAGCTTCTTTTGTGGAATCTAAAACTTAGATTCCATTCCAAGATGGTGTTCCTGGAGAAGTAAAAATGTATGCAAATATATATGAATACTGACCTCTACACTCTATGTATGTATATCAGGTTTACTGTCTCAAACCAATCTGGAAGCCACCTAAATGTTCATCAATCAATGTCCAAAGGCGATTGGATATTTCAGCCTTTCCAAACAATGTAGTACAACTTAGCAAGTAAAAGAACAAAATACTCAGCTCACTCAACAGGGAGAATGAGTTTCAAAGTGATGATATGAAGTGAAAGAAGCCAGTCATAAGTACATGCTGTATGACTATTTCAGTCAAATTCTACAAGATACAAACTAACCTGTAGCAATAGACAGCTTATTGGTTGAGCCTTGGTCTTGGCTTAGTGAGAAAGGTAAAGGAATGGATTACAAAGAAACCTGAGTAGTGGAAACATTTATTATCTTGTTTGTAGTAATATTTTTGTGGGCATACAAATGTCAAAACTTGTTAAATTGTATACTTTAAGTGCCTGGATTATATTATATGTCAATCATACCTCACTATAGGTATAAAAATGGAGTTTTGACAGTAAAGTTAGGCTTTATGCGGGACAAGGATCCTAATTTATGCTGTGGAGACCCTGAGGCGACATATTAATAGTTTTGGTTAGGCATTGGGTAGATGATCCTTTTACCAAAATGTCTACCGTGTAAGCATGGCAACCTGAATTTAGATCCCAAGCTCCTGTGTAATGGCAGACTATGGTGACACATGCTCATAACCCTGGCACTTGGGAGGAGAGAGACATGCTGGTCCCTGGAACTCATTGGTCAGCCTGCCTACCCAAGTTGATGAGATCTAGGGTTAGTGTTGAGAGACTGTGGAGGACTCCTGATGTCAGCCTCTGGCCTTCACACACATGCACACACTGGCACGAACATGTATGCATACCACATATGTGCACATGCATGCTCACATATACCTTTAGAGCAGATGAGACCTTAGCAATGGTCTTTATCACAGAGCAGTAAAATGATTTGTCCAAGACAGTAGCTCATCATTCAGGCAAACCATTAAGACAGTGCTGTGTCTCATGATCTTCCTATGAGAGTGTTCTGGAAAAGCAGCTTGTCCTAGGCATCTTTGTGGCTTTTCCTGTCCTGAAAACATGCACTGTACATAGTGGTGTTCAGTAAATAGATGCTGGCTGTTTGGAAGCATGATGTTTCCTAATCTGAATTATAGATGAGAACTGCTTCACTTTCTTGGCATAATGGAAAGATGGACTGAGTGTGGCAGATCGCCTTTCAGCTCCTACTTATTAAACGTATTTGGAGTTTTCTTTGGGCACAAAGTTATTTTATTGGAAGGGTTGACACTTTCCAGGGTGGGGGAAACCCTCAGAGGTAGAATATAAATATGAGACTCCCTATTATTTTAGGATCTAAATTTGGCTACAAGTTACTGAAGCCAAACAATGGATTAAAGCAAGGCAGGTGTGGTTTTCTTTGAAGCTTAGTAGGTGTGGCCTTGTCTGAGGAAGTGTGTTACTGGGGCCAGGCTTTGAAGCTTCAAAGCCTCTTGCTGTTCCTAGTGCATATTCTTCTTCTTACTTGTGGTTCAAGGTGTGAGCCCTCAGCTTCCTGCTCCTGCTACCATGCCTCTGTTCTGTGGTCATGCACTATTGCTATTCCTCTGCCACCAGAAGACAAACAAGTTTCTCCTGTGAGCTGCCTTGTTCATGCTGTCTTGTCAGAGTACTAGAAAAGTAACTAATGCAGGACTCATGACATGCCATTCTTTCCTGTCCTCCACCATTCCAACAGGAAGGTTGCTCCCTTCCCGTCTTCTGGCAAGAAGCAAGAATGGAAGCTACAAGGCTACCACCAGAAAGTTCCAATGGTTATTTCTGCTTCTCTAGACTTCTGCTTTTTTTAGTTTTAATTTTTATTTGCATTTACTTCATCCGGGATTTATCCCTATGCCATACTTTTTTTTTTTTTTTCCCATGAGACTCGGGCAGAATCACACGGGAGATGCGGGATTCGAACCAGGAGAGAGCAGAGGGCGCAGCCAGCTGCCTAAGCCGCTGCGCCACTGCTCGTTCTCCATGCCATACTTTTTTATTTCTTCAGTTTCTTCAGGGATATCTTCTTCTGTGCATTTTTTCTTCTGGCTTTGAAACTATGGGGGGTCATCTCAATGTGGTAGGAGAGCTTGAGTTAATCTGACCTTGAGCTTTGTAACTTTGGTGGCACATCTTGTGTTCTTTGTTCATCTGGTTCTGTTCAACCCTTAGTTTATGTTCAGCGTTACTCTCTGCATTTTTAAGGATATGCAGCTAAAATGCAGCACTCTCGTTGTGCCGTTGGCCTTGTCACCGTTCCACTGTTTGGTCTGGGTGTGACTCCCAGTACTGTCATTTTCCTGCCAGAATGGCACACATTGCTTCTGTAGCATGACATCTGTCAGACACTTTGTGGCTTTTCAAATATGCATATCATGAGTGGCCTGAGAAGTTTTCTGGGTGTTCTTAAAGTGAACACAAAGATTTGAGGCACTTGGTTTGCATGGCTTTGTAGAGTTTTCTGGGTCAAGAGAATTGGGACCTATCTTCAGAGATTGTCTCAGGCCACTTACAGGAAAATGACCTGCAGATTCTACATATGAGAGAAAACAGGTTATGATTGAACTCTAAAATGTCCCCACAGGTTCATAATTTGAACACAGTTTTGCAGTTGGTAGTGATATTTTGCAAGGAACCCACTATGGGATGTTGGACACTAGAGGTGGACTTTTGCAGATTTATATTAGCCCCTGGTTTGGGCCTTGCTTTCTGTTTCCTGTCTGCCACTTTGTGAACAGTGACTGCAGTATACTCCCATCTCCACAGACTGAGTCACTGCCATGTCGTGATAAATAGCAAGTCTCTGAAACCTTGAGTTTAATATGAATCTTCTCTCTCTTGTTTCTGTCAGGTACTTTGCTCTAGTGATATAAAAGTAATACAATGTGACATTATGATTTCCATCTTCATCTGTTTTCCTGAAGATGACATAATTTTGTTCTTCCTTATGGGTGACTAAAACTCATCCATGTATATAGGTCACAGTCTCTTTATCAATACATCTGTTTGTGGACTTAAAGTCTTGGCTTGGAAGAAATGAGAATATACATTGTGGGCCAACTAGCATTGTGGAAGGAGTGAAACAGGGCAGGAATCCTGGCCTTACACTCCACTAAGAGTTCACTGTAGCTGATGATACTATACCCCCCATCAGAAAGTGACAGAGAGGCTGTCTTCAGGTCTATAAATGGGGATGATGCTTTAATATCCTGGGAAGTAGCTTCTTGGCTGTTCGCATAACCTCTGAGAACTGCTGAGGAGAACTCATGGCAATGGAACCTCAGAATGGTACCCAAACAGGAAGGTCATGGGGAATTTGTTAATCTTTCATTGATAGGGACTAAGTCATTGCTCATTAACATGTTTTTGGAATCTCCATTTCTTATGATTTTCTGAAGCAGCTAATCTGCATTTACACAAAGAAACCGAGGTATGTAAGGATACACAGTAAAGCAGTTTTGTCCTCCCAGGAAATCAGTGGCAAAAATTGGTCCTGGAAACCCAAAGTAAGGCATATACACTGCTTCTTTGCCCATCAGGTGATATTTAATTTGGTGAAAATCAGAAAAAGATCTAAAGGAGAAGAAAGATAACTTCAGAAGTTCCTTCTTCAAGCCCCATATTAAGAGAATCTACATTCCTCCCTCAATGTGTGGAGCTTGGGCCCCCCCAGAGTTCACAGGGAAGCTGGATGCCTTGTCCTTAAGAGCCAGGCATCTTACTCTTTATCTTTTACATGGGGCGCTAAAGGGTTGCTTAGCAACATGGATTCTTCCAGCTCTGAACAACTGCAGCAGCCGCTGAGCTGACAATGGGGCAGAGTTAGAGAGATCCTCATTTTTTAAAGCTTCTTTGCTGGGCTGAGGGGAAAGAAAGAAAGAAAAGCAAGTCAGGTGAAAGAAACACCAGAAGCACCATGCAAGAAAGGCAGGCGGATGGCGGAGAGCGGTCCGGGAGCCACACATCCCACGTGTGACTAATAAATGCTTCTGGGGCAAATTCAAAGGGCGTAATCACCACTACCTAGGATAATCAGGGAAAGTCAGAGCCCATCCATTGATTGAGATAGCTGGGTGTTCTGAAAAGGGAAGTTTTGAGTAAATGGGTATTGAAACACATTTGTTCCCTCTGTGTTTGGGAGGGGGAGGGGTTGTTTGTTTTTATTCCATTTGCTTGATTTTGTTTTGTTTCTAGCCCAGGTTTTGGTCCTTACCCCACATCCTTTTCGTTCTGGTGCTGAGGCCTGAACCCAGTCCTTTGTGCTCACTAAGCCCGTAGTTTATTACTAAGCTAAGTCCACAGCTCCTATTGGGGATGCTTTGAAGGGAAATAGGATAGAAGGATACTTAAAAAAAATAGTTTTTAAAACTGTCTTACTGACAATGCTAAAAATGTGTTTAAAAAAACTTTTTTGGGGGAGGGGTTGCTGGTGTTTACAATAAAGGTATTCAAGAAGGAGCCAGGTTCACTTCTCTGTTGGATTCACTAGTGAATGGTTGGGAGCCTCAGGGGCCATTTCAATGTCACTGTTCAGTGACCTGCTCCATCTTGCTAGGAGAGAAGATGGGGGGCCATGTGCTGAGCGCTCTTACAATTTTATTTTCAGGGAGGGAGACCACTGTCTTTCCTCTCTCAGGCAGGCCCAGCCTTTTGCAGAGCAGTCTTCTAAAATGAATCAGATGAGTTTTTCAGAGCAAAAGGAAGTCAGAGGATGAAATAAATAAAAGCAGAGAGGAAATTGAAAGGGGTAGTTGTGGGGGAACATATGCTTTCAGATGATACTTTAAAATAGACGGAGAGTTGATGAGACAGAGATATTGAAAACTGACTCCAGATGGCAGGAATAGCGATGGCAGGCTGGTGTGAGGGACATAACACAGGCTGGCACAGGATGGGGTGGGGATGGGGGTGGGGGAGGTGAGATGGGGGGTGGGGGCTGAAGAATGAGAGAAAAGGCAGGGAGAGAGGCAGCTTGTGGGTGTGAGCGCTAAGGGTCAAAGATCACTGAATTCCTTATTCTTCTTTTACAGTTCAGTAATTTGCTCAGTGTGTTCTTGTCATGTGATTGGTCCTTCTTATGACACATTTTTGGAAATGGCAGAATTGTGACACTTTGCTGAGGCAATTGGTATGGGAAAGCCAAATTCTCAAGTCACTAGTGGATGAGAGGAAAGGATGGGTTTGGAGGAAGTAGTCCAAGGGGATTTTATCAAATATTATTTCCATATACGTTTAATTTTGATGGTAGAATACTTGTGCTTTTCTGTAATGGTCTTGAAGAACTAGGTAATTTGAATTTATCTTCGTGGATGGATTGGGAAGAAAGGAATTACTGTAAGGAGAAACGGAGAGATGGAAAACTATTTCAGTGCTAGCATTATGTCCAAAGAGCTTCTTCTTACTCTTAAGGGTAGAAAAATTCTTCCACCATCCAGTGTGTGAGCCAAGGCAAGTTGTTGTGTCATTAGGTGCCAGTGGGTTTCCTGATTAAATCTGGTTCTTTATTTTCAGTAAGCATTTATTGATCATCTGATCTCTGCCTGAAGAATCCTAAGCTGGAAAGAGGGAAAAGCCACAGTTCTGGGTTTGTCTTTTCTGTAAACAAATGGAAAGTTCTCCTTTTCTATACACCCTCTGAGTGTATGTGAGGACATTCACGTGTGTTTGTGTTAATGTGTGCAGCTGTGGCTTGCTCTTCTAACCTGAGAGGAACCTGCAGAATTGTAAACCCACAGCCACCACCTTCCCCCCATCTTTCAACTGACTATTTTTCCTTTGCTGATTTCTGCTTTTTGCAACAACTGTCCATATTTAGATAATTGTCATTATTGGTGTGTAGCTACCAGTGTTACCAAAGAATCTGATATTCAAAAGATACCACAGATGTTCATTTTATGTAGCACTCTGAATTAACACTTGACACTTGTCTAGACCAGTGAGCAAGGAAGAGAATATGTTTACAGGTGACCAGCAAGTGTCATTAGCCTCATGGAGCCATGCCTAATGACCGCCATAAAAGGTCCAGTGTCTTCCTTTATTGGGTGGCCTCTATCCTGTTTTTGGGAAATGCCAATAAATTTCAGGTGTTGCAAATGAAATGCCTGCTTTTGGGCAGCATCCATTCCAGTTTGATCAGGGACTCACCCAGCCTTAGCCTTTCTGATCCCATTTCTTTTGAACCTCTTCATTTGTTCTTGTTGCTTGAGGTGGAAGCCGGTTTGTAAATCTTTTCTTGGGAATGATATAACCAGCATAGTTCAGCAGAGCCCAGAGCCTGCCCATATATAACATGATTCATTTAAGCAGTGCAGAAACCAGGGCCAGCCTCTTGCTATTGGAAACAGAAGGCACATGAGTGTTACTAGGTCCATTTCATTTGTGAGAATGTGGTGAATAATTATTGTCAAATTTATTTGGGAGCAATAAGTTGGGTGAAAACTGCCAAAGCAGAAGAATCTTAGGAAAATTGTTTTTTAATAAACATAAGCTGAAAAATACTTTTTTTTTGTTTCAAAGGGATAGCTTGCATATTGTTGCCATTGAGTGTCTTTAGTCTGAGAAGGACTAAGGAACCCACCAGGAGCTTGATGGTCAAGTGAAGAGACAGAGCAGACAAGAAAAGACAGGTTAAGGTGAGGAAAGCAGCCCTGTCTGTTAGAAGTGCGCTCCCATCTCCAGGTAGCTCTAGAAGTTTTTCTAAGTGTTCTTCTGCATCATAGAACTTCTAATGCCTTCCTCATTTTGATTAAGATTCTGTCCTTGACTAAGGATTTTCCCTCTCTGATAGATTGATATGTGTGTGTGTGTGTGAGAGAGAGAGAGAGAGAGAGAGAGAGCGAGAGAGAGAGAGAGAGAGAGAGAGAGAGAGAGAGAGACAAAGACAGAGAGAGCCCACAGGCTTTTGATAATCACAGAACAACATTTATGAGTTCTTTCCTTCCACCTTGTTCTGAGGCAGAGGCCTTGTTTCTGATGCTGTGCTTAGTGATCCAGCTTGGCTGGTCTGCATGCTTCCCAGTGACTCCTAGGTATGCTGAGGGAGGGATGCATCCCACAGTAGTCAGCTTTTTTAAAACTTTTAATTGATTTTTTTTTGTGAGTATCACATCATGAACCCCAGTCCCACTCATCTCCCTGTCTTCTCCTATCTGACCTCTGCCTGTGCAACCCCCCAATAACAAACCAACCAACCAACAAACAAACAAACAGGAACCATTTCATAGTAGAAGCTGTAGTGTGTCACAGTGTGCCCCTCTGGCCACACATCTTCACTTACAGATGTTCATGGCAATGAGACACAGGTTTGGTTTGAGGTCTCTGGGCTTCTGTGACACCATCAATATTGGGTCCTCACTGGAACTCCTCCTGGTTATCCTGTTGTTGACCTGAGTCATGGAGATCCTGCAGCTTTGGGTCAGCAGGACTGGCCCCTTCACTTGCCCCAAAAGTTCACAGATGTAAATTTTGGGATGGGCCAACTCAAAAGCTCTGGATCTGGACCTTGGTGGCAGCTGACCCAGTCAGCCTGCTGGCTCTCCCTCATCAGCACCACCAGGGTGACTTTTCCAGCACCAGCAGCCAGCTTTTTATATGGGGTTTGGGAGTTGAACTTGGGTCGTCAGGCTTGAACAGCAAGTGCTTTCTTTCTTTCTTTTTTTTCCCCGTGGCACCATCTCTCTAGCCCCCAGGTATTTCTGAGGAAAGTTTTATATCTAGTTACGTTAAAACCAGCTCTAACTATATAGCCCTGTGTGGATTAAGAGGGGCCAGGGAAGAGGGAAAAAGCGGAAGGGAGGGTCAGCTGAGGGAGAGAAGGGGTGAGAGTCTGGGTCAGTGAAGTGGTCTAACAGGTAAAAAGTGCTTGCCATGTAAAACACACACACACACACACACACACGCACGCATGCACGCACATGCAGACACTCTAGTGACATTACATTAAAAAAATGAGGATTTTATAATTTCGTTGATATTGGAAGTCCAAAGCAGATTTTATTTTATTAAAAATTTTTTTGGCTTTTTTTCTTTCTTTCTTTCTCTCTTTCTTTCTTTTTTTCTTTTTTTTTCTTCGAGATAGGGTTTCTCTGTATAGCCCTGGGTATCCTGGAACTCACTCTGTAGACCAGGCTGGCCTTGAACTCAGAAATCTGCCTGCTTTTGCCTCCCAAGTGCTGGGATTAAAGGCATGCGCCACTACTGCCTGGCTTTTTTTGGCATTTTCAATCAGAGTCATACCACTAAATTTTATTTTGTAAACTAAATGATGTTTTAAAATTTCTTTAGAGAATGCATTTTGTAGGACTGTATGTATATTTTTTGTGCATATGTGTATATGTTTGTATAAAACAACTGGTACATAACTGTATATATTCCTGGGAAACAATATGATTCTTCAGCATATGTACACATTGTGTAATAATGAAGTCAAGATGATTAGCACAAATGGCACTTAAAGCATTTCTTATGTCTTGAGATTTGGAGTGAAGCCCATTGCTGGGGCTTGTCTAACGTGCAAGGCCCTGAGTTCGATTCTCAGCACCACAAAACAAGCAAATGAACATTGAAAAGCATAAGCAAAATAGTTTCATTTCCTTAAAAAAAAGTTATGTTATTTATTTCACTCTATGTGTATATTTTGTCTGCATATATGTATATCTATCTATCTCTATCTCTATGTCTATATCTATATGCATTACACGTGTGCAGTACCTATGTAGTTATGTCTTCTTAGAGGCAGATACCCTGGAACTGGAGTTTGGATGAGCCAGCACAAATGTAGGTGCTGAGAAATGAACCCAGGTACTCTACAAGAGCAGTGAGCACTTTTGCTTTTAAAGATTCATTCATTTATTTTATGTATATGAGTGCTCCATCTGCATGTACATCTACACACTAGAAGAGGGCATCAGACCCCATTACAGATGGTTGTGAGCTACCATGTGGTTGCTGGGAATTGAGCTCAGAACCTCTGGAAGAGTAGACTATACCCTTAACTGCCAAGCCATCTCTGCATCTCTGAGCAGTGAGCACTCTTAATCACCGAGCAATGTCTTCTGCCCCCACTTTTCATTTCTTTAGGCTGAGACCATTCAACATGTTTCTTCTAGTACTTTAGAATAATCAATCACATTATGTTAGCTGCAGCCATTGTTGTCTTACTATACAGGGAACAGGAGAGCTTAACGCTCCTACCTAAGTCTGACTTTGTGCAAGTTGATCAGCTTCCTCCATCTACTTCCAGCCCAGGGTCTGGTATTCATTATTCTACTTCCCCGAGAACAACATTTTTAGGTTAATGTATGAGTGAGACCACGTGGTATGTAACTTTCTGCAACTGGTTTATTTCTCATTATAAAATGTCTATTGGGCTCATCCATGTTGCCATGAATTTCATTCCTTTTATGCCCCAACAATCCCCTGTTGTGTTCATGTATCATATTTTCTTTATTTGCTCATCTGGGGATGGGCATTTAGCTTAATTGGTATCTCAGCTATTGTGAATAGACATTCTGTTCTAATGGCTAACCAATATATGTAGAATAGTCAGTGTCACTGTGACCAGGGAAATACAAATCAAAAGCATGAGGAGGTGTTACTTCACACCTACCTGGATGGCTACTATAAAAAAATAAGGTGAAAAGACAACAGGAGTTTGTGGGGCTAACTTGTCCTTCTCCAGTGCTGGCGGGGAGGTAATAGTATAGCCATTATAGAAACAGTGTGAAGGCTCTTAAGAAAATTAAATTACAGGGCAGAAAGATGACTCAGTAAAGTGTTTGTTACATAAGCATAAGGGTCTAAGCTTGAATTCCCAACCCATGTAAAAAGCCAAGTGTGGTGGCATGTACTGCTTGTAATCTCATCACCGGGAGATGACAAAGGATGATCCTTGGCATTTGCTGGCTACTGCTTTCGCAGAATTGACGAGTTCAAGGTTCAGTGAGAGACTCTGTTTTAAGAAAATAAGGCAGAGAGTGACTGAGGAAGATACCCAGTATAATCTCTGGCTTCCATGTGCACGTTCACACATATGAACATATACACACATATGCATATACACACATATACGATTTGCTTCTGAGTGCACATGCACACTCACACACATTTTTTACAAGTCCTAACATGATCCCACGGTGAGTATATATCCAAAGAATGTGAAACCAGTCAGTGATGGAGACAGCTGCTCCCTCATGTTTATTGGAGCACCGTGTATAGCATCATTTTGACATACTCCACCTCCTCTTTGGGAGAAATTATAAATTGATATGCCTGAGAGGTCTGTCTCATTTAAAGCAAAAAGCACAGCATTGCCATTGTAAATAATGTTCTATTTAGAATGGTTGAGCCAGAGATAGTCTGTGCCAACCCTCTATTTTACTGATGGGAAAGTAGTTTTGCCATGTTAATTGACCTAGGCTAGTTTGTGAATTAGTAGAGATTGGGATCCAGGGATTCTCATTTTCCACTCCTACGCTCCTTTGTACAGTGCTGTGAGGCCTATAGTGTGTGGGGTTGGGGACATGAGAAAAGCGGGCCTGCCATTCTTGTCATTGGTTCAGAGGACTGAAGGGAATTGGGTACATCTGGCTGATGCTGCATGGGGCTTAGCAGGGGCCAGGGGACACAGAACTTCAGGAGGGTCTTCTGTCTTTGAGCACAAAGTGCTCTATCTTGAGATCTAAGGTGAGTTAAGACAGATAAGGTGCCAGACCTCAAAGGAAGTTACTCACGTGGTTGTGCTGGGATGAGGCTTGGGAAAATTTAAGTGCTGAGACAGGGTTAGTGCTCAATGGGTGGCAGGCAGTCTAAAAATCTCAATGCTCAGGGGTGTCAGAATTAGATATACTAAGAGGAATTTTAAAGACACCTATTCTTCTGGCCCTTTACTTGTGATAGGAAGGTTAATCTGTGGTTCTGTGTCAGGTTTTGGCTGCTGTGAAAATACTCCAAAAAAAAAAAATCAGTTAACATGTGGAAAGACCTATTTTAGTTCATGGTTTCAGGGGTCATGTTTGATGATGCTGTTTTGAGCCTGCTGATGAAGACGAATATAACGGATGGAAGAGCATGGTGGAGCAAAGCTGATCTGTTCCTGGAAAAATGAAAGGGCTGAGGTGAGGAGAAAAAAGGAGGGGACCAAGGTCCCACAATCCTCTTCAAAGACCACCTGCTGTTGGTGTATCTTTCTTCCATTATGCCCTGCCTCTTAAAGTCTCTACCACCTCCCAAGGACCCAACCTGAAAAGCAAGTTGATCATTAACATATTGGCATTTTGGAGGATATTTCTGATCCAAACCTTGGTAGAGTCTTTTGATTGCCCTGGCTTCCTACTCCCCCTGCACTTAGAATTGAGGAATAGGGCTTGGTGGATCAGTCACTCTATCTGAAGTTACATTCCCAGGCCCCTAAGTGTTACTATACCATTACTTGAAAGAGGTTGGTGAGTGAGAATTCCAGTTTCTCTCAGAGTAGTCCAAATCTTCCCGCGTCATTAAATCAGTCTGTTTTAATGACACACACTTTCAACATGAAGCGTACAAGCGGCTATGTAAACTTACAAAGTGAATGGACCCATGTACTGACTCTTGGGAAATAAACTTACAAAGTGAATGGACCTATGTACCGACTCTTGGGAATGAGCAGATTTTAAACAACAAGTGATTTCAGGTCATACAAATAAGTCAAGTCCAGCAATGACACTTAATGTATCAAACCACAGAGAAGTATGATGTCTGGAGAAAGTCCAGAATGGAAAGTCCTTCAGAAAAATAACAAAATCTTTGCAGGTTTTATGAAGCAAGAAAATATTTCTAGGTAAAGGAAGGCCGGTGAGAAGCTAGTGGTTTAAGAAGTGTGAGCAATTTATGTGCAGTCTGAGGAAGCCAGTGTCTAAGTGTAGAATGTTATACTAGGAGAAATATTTTGTCTTCTTCCAGTAGGTGGATGTGGTACTATTTCACCATGATAGAGGGATGTCGGAGCTGAGTAAGCCACACACAGCCGTTTCTTCATTTGATGCGCCAAGCCCCTTATTCCTACAGGAGGCACCTAACATATTTTGAATGTGTCTAGTTGTCCAGTCTTTCTGCAGTTTCAACTTCTTAGCAAACATGGCAATTTAGAAGTGTTTTTCAGTGTTTGCTTACAGTTGAGAGGCTGGGGACACCAGTGATGTCAGATGGATGTCTGATGAACTTGGCTTTCAGACTCTGATCTCTTATGTGCTATGTGAAGGTAGAAGTGACATAAGAAGCCAAAGAGAGACCAGGAAGTTCTGTTCAATGTATGGGCCTCTGCCATACTGCCTCATGCACTTCTGGGTTTGTAGACACTGGTGTTTCAATGCATATTTCTGCCAAATACTTTTGCTCAGAGTTGCCAAGGAGATATAGCCAAAGGAAAAGATATCAGATCGTAAAGAATCTTCATTTATTGTTGTTAAAGTGGGGCAAAGGGTGGCCTTTCTGAATTAATGAAGATGACCTGAGGTTATCCGTCTGGATTTCACCCTCTCTTTTAGCACAAGGAGCGAAGAACCCAAATCCAAACATGATAAATTAAAAAAAAAAAAAAGCATCCAGTATTATTCTCATTCTTCTCTTATAAACTTTCCAACATCAGAGAGAAACGGCGTGAGTCTCCCTTGGACCCTGTACACATGTGCTCATTCCTTCAAGTTCTAAAAAGACTTTGTTGTGATATAATTTCACTGGTTGCTTGGAATGGGTCCCTGATGGACGGGCCTGGAAAACTGATAACAGAAACTGGAGAAAAGGCAGAGACTTTAATGTCTTATTCGATTCACTCCTTATAAGAGATATCAGATGTGAAGGGCCTGGACCCATTCCCAGTTTTGATGAGAGTAAAGAGAGTCAAAATAGAAAAAGAGTTAAAAAGTGCTTTGAAGAGCGGAAACTATTTGTATTAGTAATGCACACCAAGTGCTGGGGCAGCTGGCAGGTGCTACTCTGGTGGCAAGCCACTATTATTATTTTTCAGTTATGGAAATAAAGAGAATTAAATTTTGTTAAATAGTATGCCGAGCTTTAAAAAACATACTGTCAGGATAGATGGCCCATAGAAAGGAAAAACAATGAAACTAAGCACAAATGCATGAAGAGATAGCAGATGAAAATTAAGTGATTTGCTATCATTTATAGAGAAACAGAAACCTACTGAGTTTTGCATAAACTAAATGGTATTAGGGAAATTCAGTTGCTTCCGAGTAACTCTAGTAAACAACGCGGTTACACTGGTTGTCTATATCATAAGTGTATTTAGCTGATGTTTTCCTTTGAGTCTAGTAGTGGTGTGTGAGTGGACGAATGGATGTCACAGCTGTAGAACATGTGTTGTGGCTTCCATAGTCAAGGTCTACATAGGCAGTGGTAGCCGTCAACAGCACCTCTTCTGCCTAACATGTCTGTGGGTAACTCAATTAAGAATGGAGAACAGAACTCATCCAATTTTCAGATTCCATGGAGTTTCTGATAATGTAAAATACGAAAGGATTGAAATTGACCTTAACAAATCAGAAAGATGACACGCCATCAGATGAAATTTGTTATGGACGAAAATACCATTAGCAAATACAAGATGTGAAAAGACTTAAAGTCTTAGTCACAATTCAGGAATGAGAGAGGAGTCTTAGTTGGCAAGATGGGGATCGGTGACTGGACTTGAGAAATCTTCAAGAAAAGTAGAAAGTACTTGATAGTTGGATGAAGTGAAAGGTTTTGTTTTGGGCTAACACTGCAGGCTGCATGCTACCCCATACTTTACTTCAGTACAATAGAAAAAAAGTGTGAATAGCTAAGATCCTTGACATGTTATGCCTTTGTTTTCACTCATCAAAATCTTGCAGGTACATTAATGACTCCTTAAGATGTTTGTATTCTCATAAAAAAAAGGTTAAAACTGAGCCACTGTCGGGGACCATAGCCTTCAGTAGCAATAGACGTACATGTGTGAACTTATTTTTATGTTTTAATTTAATTTAATAACTTTTAAAAAAGAACTTGAAACTGTACCTAGGGCCTCAGGAATGCTAAGACACCACACTACCACTGAGCTATATCCTAGCCCACATATGTAGATAGTTAAAGTCGTCTTAGCCAATTGGGAAGTACCAACTTGTTTCCTTGCATCCAGCCAGGACTATTTTAAGTAACTCAGCAGAGAAATGATAGAAGCTTGAATCCAGGATGTGAGAGGAGGAGGAAGTACACAGCTAAGTTTGAGAGAGTCAGAAGATGGAGCTGGTTTGAGGGTGTAAGAAGAGAGGAAGGAAGCAAATGAATGCCTCGATTTTTAGTTGGGACGAACTGGGAGGATAGTGTTGGGACACTGGAGAGGAAAACACACACACACACACACACACACACACACACACACACACACACACACAAATACCACACACTCAAACATGCACACATATATACAAGCACAAGCATTTATGCATCTTTTGAGAGAAGAGAGGGATACAATTGATTTTTTATCATGTGATATCTGAGGTGTCTGCAGGGCATCTGAGTAAATGTGTGCCTATGTACAGTTGTGTCCCCATTATATATGGATTTGCTTCTCATGATTTTGTACCTTTGATCAGCAAAGGTCTGAAACTATTAGGTGAAAAAATTTCAGAAATAAACAATTCTTAGGATTTTAGATTGCAGTGCTTTTGGGTAAATAAGATCTTGCCCTGTCCTGTATGAGCCTGCTAGGCTTAAAACCATTCCTCTGTCTAGCCTACCTACATGGTTTATTCTTCCAACATAGTTGTCATTCAGTAGCTTAATGCTTATCAGGCCGGCTGCCGCCATTTCCCAGTGCTTGTCTTCAAGTGACCTTTGTTATCCCTAAACCACAGAGTAACATGAAAAATTTTATTGGGATATATTGTAACAATTGTTGTGTTAACTTTTACTTTGTTCAGTATGTAAATTAAACATCATCATAGTTGTGTGAGGCATAGGAAAAATACTGAATATTGGATTTTCACCATCTGAAGTTTCAGACCTATACTGGAGTCATGGAATGAATGTATCCCCCACAGATAAGAAGGGGCTCTTGTGTATTTAAGGGTGTGGTAAAACTGAGGTTCAATCACACATAGGAATTAAGTTAGCCTTAACAAGTACAACAACATACTATGATATCTGCACCGGTGACATGACTCTTAGCTTGTGGCCATTATGAAATAACAGGAAGACCACTCAGCTTTTTAATTCCTACAAGCTGGCCTTTGGCCCCTGTAGGTTTGTCTAACACAAATCATGGAGATAGGTAAGTACTAAAATGAAATGTTAAGAGTGACTAACTTGTTCATTATAAAAAACCATTCTGGTAGCTTAGAGAAAGACACAAAGAAAGAAAAGGCCATGGATTTATGCTTTTTGAAAATAGGAATGCGTTTTTGTTTGCAGTAAGAACTCATGTTTGGGTAGAGACTCTTTGGGGTGGCAAGCACTATTTTGGAAACAAATCACTGTGAAGCCTGTAACTCTTGAGCAGCTTAAGTACAGTGTGCTTTGGCTGAAAAAGAATTTCCATTTCCCAGTGCATGCAGGGAATCTGCAGAGGATAACTCTAGCCAGGTTCAATTTGTATTGTGGATGGGGCATCTGGAACCTGGACCGTGGAACTGGCTGGAAATAGGAATTTGAGAGGCCTCAATGTTAAGACAGTGCGCATGCTTTTCATATCGGCCGTGCTATAAAAGATGACGCGTAATCATTTTTAAACTTGAAAGGAGGCACAAAACAACAACAGGTTAATTTTGACTCTCAGAACCATAAAATTAGGTTTTAGAAAAACTCATTCATGCTCATTCTGGTTCAGCTCGAGTGGGAACTTTTTTATCCTGGGGAGCATTTGATGTGTATCTGGCCGGGAGGAGGAGGAGGAGGAGGAGGAAGTGCTACTCCCTCGGAGCAGCCTGCAGGCTGGCTCTGCCTCACTTCTGTGCGCTCTCCCATTCACTAAAGCAGTGCTGATCTGCTTGGCTCCGTCCAGGATCTTTTACTTAAACTCAAATTCTCTTTTTGTTGGTAACCAGTACTCAGTCTTTCTGGCTCCTCTGCAGTCTTGCTTACAGTTCCCCTCATCATCTGAAATTGCCTTGTTGCTGCCTCTGCTCACAGTTACAGCACCATCTTGTATTTAGTAGTCCTTCCCTGACTCCGGTCCCCTGATGGCCAGTGCTTCCCAGCTGTGGGAATGTGAGGCTTCCACTCCAAGCTGGTGATGAGTTCAGTGGTCTCTTTGAGCTCCAAGTCTGTTCTCCAGCAATGCTTTCCCTGGGCAACTCAGACTCAGAGTCCCGGGCCTGACTTCCTGGTTACCTATAGACCTTTTCCTTCTGCCTCCTGATTGTTGGCACCATCAGAGGCTGCTGAAATGGAATGCCCAATGCCATCTTTTCTTGCTTCTTTCTTCAGCTCTTCATAACTGAGCCTGCTCAAAGTGACCCCTGGCATCTACAGTGTCTCATTTCTTCCCCCACGTTGGTACCACACTGGCTCAGGCATCACCTTTCCTAGTGTGGATAGCCTGCAATGATGGCATCACCTCAGGGCTTCATGTGTTGCATCATTCACATACATCCTCAGCTCAGGGAATGCTTCTTGCATGGAGCCTTTCTTTACTCTTACCGAGCCTCAGTGATTAGGTTCATTGGCTCACTGACAAAGGGTTGACACAGTTTAATCTCACTCACTGACATCCATTTGTTGGTACTGGTTACCAGAATACTGAGGTAAGAGTCTGAGGCACAATTTGTGATGGAAGAGGGTACTGTCATTCTTTGTGGATGACCCATGCCTGGTACCCCACCTTTTACAGGAACGGTAGTAGACTACATCATGATTTAACATATGTTTCAGTGTCATTCTCTACAGAGAAAGTACACCTTCCTGCATAGCTACACTAAGAGGTGTCCATGAGACTTGCTTTGGTGAATGGCCAGGTGAAGGGTAGCACTCTGGGCAGTCACCTCCTGAGCAAGATGTGGTATATGTTCTTCCTCTCCCACTGCAAGAGCCTAGCAGTACTAACATAGGAAACCAAGTCCCAGGGTATGAACTTATCCCCATATACTGGTGAACAAAAACTGTTCTCAGTATCTGTCTATCTGAGTGAGAAAGGCCTCTTGTCAGAGAACGTCTGAGGTGATTTCTTCCCACAGCATAACTGAACTCATCTTGATGGATACATAATTTGTACAGAAAGTATTTTAGTGCTGTCTTCTGTTTTGCAAATATTAGATTAGTACAAAATTGAGTTATTTATTTCAGAGTGTACCAAGAACTGCTTAATTCAATTTAAACTTCCAGTTTCTGATTTTCATAACCAGGTGAGTCTTTTTAGTTTAGCGATGGAATATAATAAATCCTATTTAAAGCACTTAAGTCTTATAAAATCTCAATCAGGTGGAGGCCAGGATTGCTAACCAAAGGGCTCCCGAAGCCATTTCCAAGACCTCAAATGGTGGAATTAGTTGTCATACGTTCTAAATACTAAAGTCCCAACATGCTATTACTCTGTGGTTACCAGTCCAGAGACTGGTTTTAGTCACTCAGGTTGAACACTTAGTTATTAGTATTATATTAGTCAAACTCCTTTGTGCTTAGCAGATTGAAGACTGCCAGTTCAGAGAGGGCGCTTGTGTGTTCTATCAGAGGCAGTTTTACTAACAACTGGGGAAAATAGAGAAAATCTAAAAACAGAGGAGAGGCAGAAACATAAGAAGGAGGTTCAAGAATTCATGACATCTTGCCACCAGGAGGATGTTTGGATTTCTAGCACACAGTCCTAGACATATTCATACCAGGTAACCTCAGTGGGTTTTATAAAGTGACAACTTACTTGGTTCATTGAGAAAAAGATTAATTATATAGGTGCCCCAATAGGAAAGGCTTATCTTATTGCAAAGATTTTCCTAAGTAGTAAAAATGAGATTTAAAAAAAAAAAAAAAAAAACGGCCAAACTTAGATTTTCAGACAGCATATCTCTATTATGTGACTTCTAAATGTTTTTGTGTTGGAGGCTGAGTCGCTGTTGGGAGGTGGTGGAAACTCTCAGGGATGGGGCTGGGGAGAGGTTGGTAGATAGCTGGCAGCTTGCCCTCTGAGGGGGGATTCCTAACCTTCTATCTTGCTCATGGCCATGAGATAGAGTGGTTTTGTCCTGCTATCAGTATCCAGTGTGATATGCTACTTTGCCACTGACACAAAATCCACAGGGTCAAATGATCATAGACTAAAGCCTCTAAAAACTGTAGGCCAAAATAAATATTGCTTATTGATAAGTTATATCAGACATTTGTTATATAGTGACAGAAAGCTGACTAACACATATCCATTCACTAATTTAGTGAACACATTTCTTTTATTGACTATAATAGCTGCTGTTTATAATTGAGGACACAGAAAGATGCCGACTGTCTGTCCCCTAGGAGTTCACAAAGATAGAGTGATGACACTCCTTGTCATATATTTAAAGTGGTAGTTAATGCATATTGGGAGATAGGCTCAAAAGAGAGAGGCAACTTCTCCATGAAGGAAGGTGATAGGTTAAGGGAGTTCTCTGTGAATTAATGGTTTTGCTGAGTGTGAATAATTTAGCGAATAACTGAAGAGGTTGAGATTGGCATTGTGGGTAGGGGTGGGTTTCCAGGCAGAGGCCAGATCATGAGCATTAAGGTTGTGAGAGCACTTGGCATGTTTGTGTGGAGGGACTGAAGGCTAATGAGGCAGGGCTTGCTTCTTTTCTTTCCACTGGCAGACACAGATTCTTCAGCAAACTGGTGTTTGTTCATCTTTGGTTTCTCTTCACACAAGAAGTCCAATTTCTATTTCTGTATCCTCAGAAACAAAATCCTCCTGACTCTTCTTTGGTGTCGATGCCTTAAAGAATAATGTCTGTGTTTGAGAGGGGACTGATTATAAGCACAGACAGTAGCATTGTGTTGTTTGAATTACAGGATCAGAGTACAATGGCTAGGAAATTAGAAATCAGGTATGCATTGATTTCTTTTTGCCCAATTTGTACAATCTTTTGTATGTAGTATATACCTGGGCACTTCCCAAACACAAATGCAAAAGACCTGAATCTCCTGTGTCCGTAATGATGAACAGCATAGAACTAATTATGTTGTTGGACAGACAGGTCTGCTCTAGACTCTCTTGCTTGTCAGCCATATCAAGACACCTGTAGAACACTAAATTCTGTTATCTGAAAACACTTGTAGAGATTTTAGGAACAGGTCACGTCTAAGAAATGTAGCGGTAGATAAAGGAAAATATACATTATTATCTATTATCCATTATCATCCCTCAGTGGATGCCCTTCCCAATCATGTGCAGAACGGGCAGCACAATCTGGGCTAGGAGGAGGAGGAAGAGGAGAAGGAAGAAGAGGAGAAGGAAGACAAGGAGGAAGAGGAGGAGAAGGAAGATGAGGCAGAGGAGGAGGAGGAGGAGGAGGAGGAGGAGGAGGAGGAGAAGGAAGAGGAAGAAGAAGAGGAGGAAGAAGAGGAGGAGGAGGGAGAGGAGGAGGAGAAAGAGCAGCAGCAACAACAACAATGAGGACATGAAGTTGGGAGGGTGATGGGTGTAGGCTCTAGGAAAAGTTGGAGAGAAGCTGTGGTGGATAGTTATGATCAAATATGTTGTATAGACGTGAAATTTTCTTAGACTGTACTTCTCATCATTAATTAAAACAAAGTTGAAGTGTCACACAATACTTATCATCATCAAAGTGTTTCTGCTGAATAGTGTGTGAATGTGAGCATTGGTCATTTTAATTATGAAGAAAACCTCCCAATACATCTAGAAGTCTTGTATGATTTTTTTTTTTTCTGAATTACTGGATGACTTGTTCACCCTGTAGAGAATAATATAAATGGGGAGTGAATTTTATTTTTTTTTTACCTTCTTTCATTTTGCTCTCTGGTTGTCACGAGGGTCCACACTTGTGTAGATTTTCCTCTCTGTGCATTTGTAGTAGAAAAACATTGTACTTTAGCAAAGGTAAACCTCTTTTTACTTTATTTATTTTGTTTTTACTTATTTGCTTTACATCCCCCTCGCTTCCCCCTCTCCTGGTCACCCCCTCCCACAATACTCCCCCTTGCCCACTCCCCTTCTCCTCTGAAGTGGAGGCCCCACTGGGTACCCCCCCCCCGCACCTCCCAGCACTTCAAGTTTCTCTGAGACCAAGCTCTTCCTCTCCCACTGAGGCAAAGCAAGGCAGCCCAGCTAAAATATATCCCACGAACAGGCAACAGCTTTTGGGATAGTCCCTGCTCCAGTGGTTTGAGGAAATGGACACTCCTTAATGGTTATGAAACAAAGGGCTTCAATACATTAAATGACCATGTATGTGTTCACTGTTTTAAAATATACTACCTGAAAATGTGCTGTTGGATAATGACCAGTGATACCTAACATATTCCTGGGCAAATGGCATCTCTAAAACGAGAAGTGCATACAACCATAAAAATGAACTGTATTCTGCTTTGGGAAGGACTACAGGGATCCTGAGAGCAGCACATGATGTCGCATTAGAAATAAAATCGCTACTAGCAATTTATTCCTCGGAAGTCAAGAAATCCTAGAGAGTCTTTCCAAATCTGTAGTAGATTTTCTTCCAAGCGTTGCTGGTTGGGAGCTCAGAAGAAGCTGTTAGGGCACAGCAAGTGTGACAGGCTCACGACAGTGCCAGGGAGTGCAGGAGACAGGGTTGGCAGCGACCTTTTACGATTTTCTGTACTTCCCACCAGTCCTTTTCCTGAGATGCGTTCATGTGCGACAGGACTGGTCATGCATAACCTCCCCACCAACTTTCCTAATGAGTTGACCAAGAACCATGACCAGGCCAGGTGGTACAGTCCTGTCCAGCCTTGGCGGCCAGCAGGCTCGCCCCATGCTAGTGTGTACTTCCGGGTGCTTTCATTTGTGCATTTCTGCCAGTTTAACAGGAGGGAGAAGAAGACAGTGTTATTTCAGTCATTAAATATTTCTTAGAAGTCTCTCTGGAATGCTGCAATTTTCTAGGGAAAAATAGTAGCAGACCTTTGTTTCCTTTTTTGCCCTGAGCCTTAGCATTTTCTTGTACTGGCTACAGCCGCTCGGTTGTGTTTCTCCAGTGTCTATTCAGCTATTTGCAGTGAGAGAAATGATGTATATCTTGTCCATGAAGCTACTCCGGTGTAACTGTGGAGACAGCGGGAATGAATGTAAGGCAGTTTACGGCCGAGGCTGAATGGATGCAGCGACATTCAACACCCGGACAATAAACCCCTACATTTTACAGAGCTGATCATTTGTGGTTCAATTAAGGAAGTAAAGAAAAACAAGGAAGGCCCAAGGCGACTCCTAACTCAGGAATGCAGGATTTAATTAATGTCTATTTTGGATTCTCAGCAACTAGTTTATTCAGAGACCTGAAAAGGCAGCTGCCGCACCCAAACACATAGTAACTGAAGACTCAGGCTCTTCATTTAGACCAGGCCCTTCCCTATGGTAGCAGGTTTGTCAGTAGTCATGACTGAGGACACACAGGACTATGGTAACTAAGGGCATCCTAGCTTTGGAAACATCCAGTGTATCTGTTGCAGCCATAGACACACAGTAGCAAGGTGGCTTCTGTCTTCTCTGCTTTCGCTCTGCCCTTCTCCACACAGGCTTTCTCAGAGGGCTCTTGGTTGTTGGTGACTTTTGCTCAGTGACTACACTGCAAGGACGACTTCTACATGATAGCATTGTGTATATACTTCAGGAAGATCTCAGGCGGATTATTTTGCATCTCCTGCCTCCTTTCAACAGATAATTGCAGCAGGGGGCTAAGAGCAGGAAGAAGGGCCAAGAAACTCTGTCAGCAGAACATAGTAACTCTAGAATTCCTTTCGGAGACTGTTTATGAAACCAATTTAAATTAATGTTGCTTGCCTCAGAGTTGTGTGTGTCACCTAGCATTTGCCCTTACATATTTCCTTACTTTGTATTTTTGTGCCTTAAAAAACTTTGTATGTGTATATGCTCATGTGCATGTTCACATGTATGTATATGTCTGTGGGTCTGAGTGCATTTGTGTGTGTGTGTGTGTGTGTGTGTGTATGTGTGTGTAAAGGTCAGCCTCAGCTGTTTTTTTTTCTTTTCCCTTAGGAGCCAGGGATTTTTTGAGACAGGGTTTCTTACTGGCTTGGGACTCAGTTAGTAAGCTCTCTTGGATTGTCAGTAAGCTGCACAGTTCACCCATCTTTGCCTCCCCAGCACAGAGATTATAGCACCCAGTTTTTCTTTTCTTTAATGTGGGTTCTAGGATTAAACTCAGGTTTTTATGCTTGATCAGAAAGCACCATACTGAGTGAGTCACCTCCTCAGGTCCCTAAATAATCTTTGAATGAGCTCGGTAGCCTATGATACATGTTAATGTTTCTGTACTGTGGTTCTTGGCTCACAAAAAAAAGGCCCATCCCTTCTGCATAAATGGTAATTTTTCCTTTAAAATAAATATATTTTCCAGTCCTATGTGGTAGATATGATGTTTTCCCCCTCACGTGTCAGCAGCTCACTGGTACAAGATTAGACCTGGCAGACTTGGTCCATGAAATAGCATGCTTTGATATCACGTAATTTCCTCCTCCTTTGTAACTTAAAAAGCGGCAGCATGTTTGGGAGGACTACAGAAGTGGTTCAGTCAGAAAAGGACTTGGTGCTCACACAAAAGAACCTGAGTTTAAATGTCCCAGAACCTATGTAAGAGTCAACCATGAGAGGGAACAGCTGAGATGCCAGTGTGCCTAGAGGGAGATGGGAGGCAGGGACAACAGAATCCCTGAGGGGGAGCCAACCTGGAATATGCAGCTGTGAATAACTGAGCCCTTGTTTCAAACAAAGAGGGAGGTGAGGACTGACGTCTGAGGTTGCCCTCTGACCTCTACGCACCAGCTATGGCATGTGTATGCCTGGGGACACACACACACACACACACACACACATTCACCCACAGAGACACACAGACACAAACACACTCGCACAGTCACACACATACAGACACACACACAAAGACATAGATATATCCAACAACCCACATATATACATATACACAAGCACATATACATACATATACACATACACAAGCACATATACATACATATACACAAACACACAGAGACACACATATATACACATACACACATATAGACACAAACAGAAAAATTGAAGGTGGAGTGGCAAATTTCAACGTTACCAGATTTTCAAGACCACTATAAAGAATGTAGTTTCTTTCCTTGAATTTTTAAAGAACAGTCTGCCCAAGTTACATATCACCACCAAACCTTTTAGTATGGATTCCTTACTCACAAGGAGTCCCACATTGCCATCAAGCCCAGAAAACTAATATCAATGTTGTTTGTTCCTAAGATTCTCAGATTAGCTTTTCAGCCGCCTCAATATTACCTTCCCTCCCTTTTTGGTAGAAGGTTCCTGTCTATATGATGTACTGTACTTGGTTGCTGCCCTTTTATAGCTTCTGCTGACCTGCACCAATTCCTTAGGTATCTAGTGACCTTATGCTTTGTTGAAAGGGCTGTTCACATCCCTTGGTTTGGGTTGTGGGTGCATTTTCATGATTATCTTCAGCCTACACATCAGCTGCAGGAGATTTGTGGAAGTCTTGCTGTGTTCTTTGAACACATCCTGTGCTGGTCTGTGTCAACTTGACACAAGCTAGAGTCATCTGAAAGGCAGGAACCTCAATTGAGAAAATGTCTCTATAAGTCTCAGCTATATGGCATTTTCTTAATTAGTGACTGATGGGGGAGGGTTCAGTCATTGTGGGTGGTGCCATCACTGAGTTGGTGGTCCTGGTTTCTATATGAATGCAGGCTGAATAAGCCAGGGAGCAGCACCCTTCCATGGCCTGTGCATCAGCTCCTGCCTCCAGATTCCTGTCCTGTTTGAGTTGGGGTCCTGACTTCCTTCGATGATGAACAGCAGTGTGGAAGTGTAAGCCAAATCAACTCTTTCCTCCCCAACCTGCCTTTTGGTAGTAGTGTTTCATTGCAGCAGTAGTAACCCTAACTAAGACATATCCGTCCAGTGACAGGGTTTGATTGGAGCCAATAATGGTTTATTAATGTTCATCATTAATCAAGATCATGTCTTACCAAGACCAAATTACCAAGAATTGTTGAGAGTACTCTGAAACTGTGTATGTATCTTCACTGTACACTTATTTTTCCAGCATGCCTTAGGACTTTTTCATTTTACTCAAGGGATGCTGATTCACCATTATTTTGATCCTTAAATTATTGCCCCATACCGGGCATTTCGATTTTCTGTGACCTTTGTCCCAGTCCCCCAATTCTTTGGGTATAGCTTTCTGGCAAAAATGATGTCCCAGTTTGTTGGTTACTTTTCTTGCCTGTATCTATGGAAGTAACTATTTCTCCAAAAATCCCTGCCTAGTTCTTATGTGCTAAGAATCTCAATGTCAATAAGCATTAGGGTGTCTTCTTGCTATCAGAGTATCATTGTTCCTCTCGGTGAATAGATCCAGGAAAGACATGTGTTTATGTGTTAAATGGTGACTGATAGTAACAAACGTGATAATCTGAATATCTGTATGATCCTTCTAGGTCATTGTAGATGTTGAAGTTGCTGTTGTACAAATGGCTTTGGCACCACCTCCTCCTGGGCTTCCTTTTAAACTTTCCGCTTTAAGGCAGGCCAGAAGCCCATCATGGTTTCTCCCAGCTGCAGAGCAGACAGAGCTACCCAGATCTCCTTGGGAGCATTTTCATTGTGTTTATTTATTTACCTGCTTGTCTTCCCCTCAGGGTTGCAGGACCCTAGGGACAGAGGCCAACTCCAGATTGTCCTGCACCACTGATGCTCGACTGATTCAGTGAATGAATCTTGTCTTGGAAGCAAGTAGTTTCCTCCAGTGTATGTGGCAGCTCTACTCCAAAATGACTCAGCTGTTCCACTAACTGAAATCCACCCCCAAAATATGAATATTTACCACTAGATAGGAAGTAAAAAAAAAAAATGTCTCAGGCACTGAATGCAATGTCAAAAGAAGAATTTGTGGAGTTTTTTTTTTTTTTTTGGCTGTCTCAAGACCATAGAATATGTAAATAATATTGGATAGAGATGGTTCCGTGGTTAAGAGTACTTGCTGCTCTCCTCGAGGACCTTAGATTCATCCCCAGCACCAGGGGATCCAACTGTTGTAGAAATTTTTAATCCTAATCCAGAGTTTCTACCCTGTCTTGATAATTTTGACACATACACCTTTAAACAGCACAAGACCTGGGCAAATACCTAACCTCTATGTTATTAGAATCTACTTTCCTGTTGATAACCCCGAGTTATTACTTACTATGTTTTATCTGGGCTGCTCTTAAACCCAATTGGCCAGCCTGCATGACCATGTTTTCATGATCCCTTGCCCCTGGCAGCTTCTCTGTCCTTCTCACCTTCTTCTCCCCACGTGATTCTCCTCTGACCCCAAGCCTGCGAATCCTAAACCTCACCTACGTTTCTTCTGTCCAGCAATTGGCTGTTAGCATCTGTATTTACCAATCAGAAATAATTTGGCGGCAAGGTCACATAGTGTCTACGTGTTGACACTCTCATCTCTGGAGCAACCAATCTTGAGGGACCGGCAGCATTAGAATACAAGCAGTATCAGGCCAACAACCCACTACATCCAACACGTCTGGCCTCCTCAGTACCTATGCTCAGGTACACACACACACACACACACACACACACAGACACACATACACACACACACACACAGAGAGAGAGAGAGAGAGAGAGAGAGAGAGAGAGAGAGAGAGAGAGAGAGAGAGAGAGAGAGAGATATCTGGGCAAGGAAGTGATGACATTTTTTTTGTTTTATATATAAGTGCATACATGTGTCAATACAAATAGAACTCATATATATGTGCTGTGTTTCTTTAAAGGTTTGGTATTCATTTCAATCAACCATATATTTTTTTAGACACCATAAACTAAATGCTTATAGTAAGATCACAGCTGTCTGTAGTATCCTCCCTGTGTCTTTTATTTCCCTGGTGATAATTAATGTTTGGAGTTTGCTCAGACATCACAGAATGCTGTTCTTCCTACTGAGGAATCACAGTACCTGCTATTCCTTGCAAGAATGCAAAATTGTTGATATACTCATGGCCATCGCTCATGGCCTTTGTAATATTCCCTTTATATAGAGAGAAGAAGGAGTAATCAATATTGAATAAAGGTAGAGCTATCCCAGGAGGCACAAGGAATGAAATGGTGATGCACATCAGTGTGGATTGCTTCCTCTGAGTTCTTATATAGCTGAAATCCTTTAAAATTGATGATGTTGGCCATCTCAAAGGAGTCCATATCAAAGGAGGAGAATCAAAGTGAACAAATGAAGTAATGCAGAAACCAGTGCATGTGTTTTATGGAGCAGATGCGGAGTGGGTTAGGTGAAGATAAGAACTACACATCCTCATGACAGGTGGGCTACCCTGCTCTCTTCTATTGCTATTCAAGAATGTTGGGCCTCTGGATGCATTTTACATATTTGCTGCGACAAGGTGGTACGATGTTGGGGATTGGACAAGAGTCCTGGGTCCAGAAATTCTGGAAGCCTGCTTTTAAGCAAGTATGTAACCCCCAAGAACCTTAGTTTCCATAGCTCCAAAATACGATCTTCCCACAGATAAGTTGGGAGATTTAAATGAAAGCATTCATCAAATAAAATCTGTGCACTGTATTTTCTGTTGTATTAAAAACAATATCAACATATATCAATATATAGGATCCCATTTCCCTCCCCACTCCCTCCTCCATTGTTACCACTGCCAGAGCAGCACCAGGGCACTTTCCCAGAGTGTCTCACACCATACGAGCCCTGACTAGAGTTAATGGATCCATGGAAGCAAGCGGAGGGACACTGGGATAGAAAGGTTGGCTTTCTGTGACTGGAGAGAAAACAAGGGGGCTTTCTCAGAGGAGGAAGCATGGTGAGAGGAGGGTCTTTTCCAGGCAGTTTCCATTCAGATCTGGAGGCCATAGCAATACAGATGTTTGATATGTCTCTAAGGCTGCCAGGGCTTAAGGAAATTCCTTATGGGGTAAGAGCCACATGTGCTTGTTAAGGTTGGCTGTTGATGTCCCCAGTCCCTGGAGCAGGAAGCAAACTGGAACCAACAGTGCCACCACGTGGCCTGAGGCAGAAGCAAGCTGAACTAACCTCAGCCTTCAGTTTTGTCCAAGAACCCATCTCCTTATCTCGTTCCCTCTAGAAACAAGACCAAGTGTATTTGCCTTGGATGCATGTAGAGAGGAGAGAAAGATCTGGAACATAAAACTTCTGGCCGGTTGCAAGATCTGGGTGGATGATAGTTTAAGTATCCAAAGTCTTTGAAGTCCTACCCAAGTGATTATGTCATGGTAGTGGAGGGCTTTGGCGTGTGTATACAGGTCATTCACAGAAATAGAAGGATGGAGACTGTGTGCATTAGAACTTGAGAAGGTTTTCAAGGTGTATTTGCCTGGATGAGGTTTCAGGATAAGTTCTGTAGACACTGCTAACTCATATCAAAGATATGAAGGACTCCTAGGAAAAAAACCATCCATTTTCTATAACCTTTCACCTTTTTGTTATTTCTCTTACAAAACTGTTCATTATAACTCATGTAGGCCGGGCGGTGGTGGCGCACGCCTTTAATCCCAGCACTTGGGAGGCAGAGGCAGGCGGATTTCTGAGTTCGAGGCCAGCCTGGTCTACAGAGTGAGTTCCAGGACAGCCCGGGCTACACAGAGAAACCCTGTCTCGAAAAACCAAAAAAAGAAAAAGAAAAAGAATAACTCATGTAATGATATTAAAACAATAGTGGCTGGTTGCTATTAAGCATACTATAAATAACAGGAAGTGATAAACAATTTTAGGATACGCCAAACCCCTTTCTGTCCTTGTATATTTGTGCTTTTGCCACTGGGTTTATTTGCAGTCTGAACCTGGATACAAAGAGCGAATGAACATAGTGTTTTGATTGATGTTCTTTCCCTCCAGTAGAATGTATTCTCTTTATGTTCCCATGCCCCTCTGGCCCACAAACCTCGTTTTTAGAATAGCACTGAGGCAGACCTTCTTTAATGTTGCCTTCACTCTGCATCATCATTGGACTTGACCGATTATTGGTCCAGCTTTTCTAAGGGCTGAAGCATTTACCTGGGCTCATTAATGACAGTGAGGACCCATAGCTAGGGCTGTTGAAAGGTCTGTTGAGTCTGTTTTCCCTCTCAATTGTAGATCTAGAAATCTTAACTTAGAGGAAGGAGATTTTCTCCATCACACAGATGCATGGTAGAGGGACCAGTGCTAGGGGATTTCTGAGTGAGGCACAGAGTGATAGAAAGTATGAAATCAAAATGATACAGAATTAAAATTGTAAAAGTGACAGAAGGATAAATTAAATAGACAAACCACAAAAGACTAATATGCTTTTGAGTATATGTATACACATACATACATACATACATACATACATACATACAATTTTACTTCTTGGTGCCAAAAGTAAGTTAAAGCTTACTGTACTTTGGAGAATATTTGGGGATGAGTGAGAGAGGAAGCCTTTGTCCCCCTTCCCTTTCATTTTATAAAGAAAATTGCTAATTTTCCCCTTCCAGTATTGTTCAGGGGCAAGATAGATGTCAACCACTGGCCTTAATTTCAAATATTATAATGTAGATCATTTTAAAATCTGTATTGTCTGTTTTTATACATATCATTTTTATTATGGAAAATAGAAATAGTATAATATTACTTTGCTCACTTAAAATGGGTTGGTTATATGTGATACTAAGTACACTCCAATCGCTATGTAGTCACCACCACCATTGAGTGCCAGGATGTTGACCATCCACTTACTTAACCTCAAATGTTACACAAATGTTTAGATAAGCAGCATTTATTTATTACACACCAACTCCTCATTTCCCCTCCTCTGGCCCTGACCACCACAGTGTCTACCAATTCGACCACTCCAGGTGCTTCACATGTATAAAATAAAATGGTACTTATCCCATTATGATTGGCTTATTTCACTGTGTGTAACGTTCTCAACATGCTGGCATGGTTTTGAGTGTTGAATTTCCTCTCTTTTAAGGGTGCCACTCAGCCTTGCATACACCCCACATTTCTAGCTCTCTGTTTGTCCCGCTGTGGTCAGCTTGCCTGCTCTGACATTTTGGCTTCTGTGATGAATGGGCTGTGACTGTGACCGTACATCTGAGTTTCCACTTTGTTTCTTTGGCAGGAAAGATCCAGACACAGAGTTCTGGGTTATATAGAACACCCACACATACCAATGTCCCCACATTTCCACTAACGCCATAAAAAAATACTGGCCATGAAGTAATATTGTGTATCTTGATTTGCATCTTTCTGGTGGTCAGTGATTTGGACCCTTTTTCTTAGTTTACTGGCCAATTGCTTATTGTTTTTGGAAAAATGTTTGTTCAAAATCTTTACCCACTTATAAACTGGAATGTTTGCTATTCTGTTATTGAACTGGGGGAGTGCTTTGCACTCTGGATATTATTCCATTATCACATATGTGATTTCTAAATGTTTTATGAAGGTATCAGAGTGCTGGTGGGTTGGTGATGAAGGAAGGTGATACTGTAGTTTGGAAAATCCTGTGGTTTCTGGCACCTTCCCTGGGGTTATACAAGGGAAATGAGGGGACCTGCTACACAGATAGTCCCCACTGGACCAGGGGCATAGTCTTTCAGTTTTGGACAACTACATTGTTTTAGTTGGAAAACTCATCACTATGCCTGAATGATTTAATAGATCAACTATGGCACTTGCGTTGTATTAGGTATTCTAAATAATGGTTAAGAGATAATTTAAAATATGAGAGGTGACATTATAATAAAGACTTTAAATACCTGAGGTTTTCAGTGTTCACAGAGGATCTTGAGGATGAGGGTGAGGGTGAGGGTGAGGGTGAGAATGAAGGTGAGGGTGAGAGTGAGGATGAGGGTGAGGATGAGGATGAGGGTGAGAATGAGGGTGAGGATGAGGGTGAGGGTGAGGGTAAGGGTGAGGATGAAGGTGAGGATGAGGGTAAGAGTGAAGATGAGGATGAGGGTGAGGGTGAGGGTGAGGATGAGGATGAGGATGAGGGTGAGGATGAGGGTGAGGGTGGGGGTGAGGATGAGGGTGAGGGTGAGGGTAAGGGTGAGGATGAAGGTGAGGATGAGGGTAAGAGTGAGGATGAGGGTGAGGGTGAGGGTGAGAGTGAGGATGAGGGTGAGGATGAGGGTGAGGATGAGGGTGAGGGTGGGGATGAGGGTGAGGGTGAGGATGAGGGTGAAGATGAGGGTAAGGATGAGGATGAGGGAGAGCCATGTTTGCTGCTAGCTCCCTTTGTGGATTTGTAATCCAGAACATCACAGCATTTCAACCAAGGTTGTCCCATTCTTACTTCAGAAGACAGAAACTCCTTTGTCATCCTACTTTTCTTTGTTTTGGTTCTTTCTATGTGGTTCTGAAGTTAAATGAGTTAAGGGGCGCAGCATTGATAGAGATGGACTAGTTTACTGTCTCTGTTAGCAGCATCCTCTTTGAGGAGGACCATGTCAGCATCGAGGAATCCCATTGAAGCCTGCCTATGGTAGGATTTCTGCCTATGATGAGCTTTCAGCAACACTGGGATTGATGAAGAGAGCTGGGGATTCCTGAGATAAACATAGCAAGAAAGAAACAGACACAGTTAGAAATGATAAATATTTTTAACTATTTAAGTGTTTCTGCTAATGCTACTGACTGGGGGTTGGGTCTTGGGATCAGAGTTGGGGGATATCTGACTTGGTGAAGATTTTAAACAGAATTTGGTACAATCACAGCTGCAGTGGGTTTTGTGGCATTAACATCTCTTCCATTTTTTCCTTGTGTTTACGAACAGGATGCTTGGACACCTACTAGGTGGGGGAACTTGTGTTTTTAGGAAAGAAAGCAGGAAGGCTTTTGGATGGAACATATGTAGGCCCCCTTTGTGTTTGGGAGTACATACCTCTAGAGGAGTCATGGTAGGCTTTTGTAAAAGCTGGGATCTCTCTTTCTGGAGGCTACAAGACATACAGCTCTTTGTCCATGCACCAGTAGACTACTAGTGAGATGTGCCCTATGGTGGTTGCCTATCTATTTCTTCAGTGAGTCTGTAACAAGAGGAGAAATGACCTGACAGCTGAACCCGAGCTGTCTGTGGGACTGTCCTATAGCCTCACTGGAACTGCATCTATGCTTCCCCATTGTCCCAGGTCCCCGTGCAGGGTAACTGGCTTGTTTTGCTGTATGGCATACCCTTCAGTCATCCTATTGCCTGATCACAGAGGGTTTCGTTGGTGGCTTCTGCTCCTCTGGAGTAGAATGGTTAATGGTTAATGGTGATCTCCAATGATGCATCCACCTTTGGAACAAGAGTCTTTACAGACATAAGGTGGGAAAGATCTGGAGATGAATGGTATCCAGGATTCCTCATGAATCTAAACCTTTTAAAAAGCAGAACAGATAGAGTCATGAGCCCAGGGGGCACAGGTTTGCTTGGTTCACAAGAAACTGGGCGAGGCATGGAATCAATTTTTTTACATCTTTCTAGAAACTGAATCCTGATTAACTCTTGATCTTGGACTTTTGACTTCACTTGTGTGTGTGTGTGTGTGTGTATGCATGTGTGTTGTATATGTGTGTGCATGTGTGCACAAGAGTGCATATGTGTGTGTGTGCACATGCCATTACATGCTTATAAAAGTCAGAGGACATCTTACAGGAGTTAGTTCTCTCCTTTCACTATGTTGGTCTCAAGGATCCAACTCAGATTGTCAGGCTTGGGGGCAATCATCTTTACCTGTTGAGCCGTCTATTTTGCAGGGAAACCCTAGCAACATGGCCACTGCACTGGATGTGTTAGTTACCAACTATTAATTAAATAGATGGGAGTCGGCACCAGAGGAAAAGAAGAACCCAAGAGAGGCCCAGATCAGTCATTAGAATCACATGGGGAATCTTAATAAAGAGTAGATGGTAGAGGCACCGCCCCAAGACGATTGAATCAGAATCTCTAGGGACTGGGCCACAACATTCTTAGTTTAAAAAACAGTGTAGGTGATTTTAATATGTAGCAGTTAGAAGCCCAGAGCTTCCCTTTCTTGTTCCATCTTAAAGATGAACAAACTAAGACTTAGGCAAGTGGTCCTGGGGTTTAAAGAAAAAAATAAAATAGCTTTTTTTCTTCTTTTTTGAAAGGCTAAAATTAAATCAAGAATCTTAGCAAACCAAAGGAAGAGAGAGTTTTCACGTTGTTTTGTGGTTTGTTTTTGACAGTTTTGCAGTGTGTAGTTTTTGAGCTTGTGGCTCCAGATCTCCATTTTGAGATCTTGAAGGTAGAGTGAGTAAGGGGAGTGAAGCTCATCTGCTTGCTTCTGTGATGATTAATCCCCAGCTGTATGTTTTAAAGACTATAGTTCATGTGCACTGTATGAAAAATGTTTTCTTTCATAGACATGCATGGCAGTTTAAAATGTTTCATTTTTAATTCTGTGAAGAGCCTCCGTACTGAGTTCCATAATGACCATACTAACTTTTATGATTTTTGTTACTGCCTCAATGAAGGTTTTGTTTCCTCAGTCCGCTAAGTATTCTAAATTCTTAGGTCAGGGTTTCTGTAAGGCAGAAGAGATGCATAATTGTATTTGAAGTCTTGTTATGGGTAACTCTCTTAGTAAATTACACAGAAGATTTAATGTTCAGGGCAATTCGTTTTCTTTCTTTTTTTTTTTTTTTTAAAGATGGTCTGTTGAAACAGGACTGTGGTTTCAGAGATGTGGCATTAAATGTAATCACCCCACTTAGGTTCTCCACCCTTTGGAGACTCATAAAGATAAGGGCAATAGGATAATTGGTATATTATGTACTCTTTAAAACAGCATGATTCAGTCCAAGTAGGAATTGCCGTGCCTCTAAATTAATCCCCTGGGGAACAAATGAAAAAATATATATGTGCTATATTATCGAGGTATATATTTTGGTGTTTTGATATCTCAGAGAGCACATTAATCTGTCATTAATTTTAACCAGGGCGATCTGGTGGTGATTGGAGCATGGCTGGATAATCAGAGGCTAGAGAAGCCCACCGAGAGATTGACTCCAATGAGCTAATCAGCTTTTCTTTTCATAGAAGACACAGAACTGAGGTCCCGATGACTTGAGGGCATTAACAATTGCAGGGCACTTTTCGTAAGAGTCCCAGTATTTAGCCCCAGTGTCCTGGCCAAATTCCAACTCCAGTAATGCCATTTTTCCTCCTGAAAAGTCCCCCTGCAGCTACCAGTGGATGTGGCATTATTCTCCTCTTCCTGTCCCGAAGTGGGAGGCTTTGTGTGGAGGTGGCATTGCGGGCAGCTAACCAGTTGCTTCCTTACTGTTGTGAGTGGCTGCGTTTGGCTCCAGCAGGGCTGTCCCTAAGCTTCTGTGAGTGCATGGCAGGGGCTGTTTACACATGACTCTCACTGGCAGGGACAATTGGCAGAAGATTTATTCCTTTGGGAAACTCATTTTAATCTTTTTATAAAGAAGGATACTTTGATTAATATAATTAGACGAATTGGACAATACCTATGAATGTATGATATCTGTATTTATTTGCCAGGTCTTATTTTGTCCTAGAGAAGATGAGAAAGCATAGATTCTTACCAATGTGATTTCTGTAACCATGGTGCATGTAGCTTGTATTAAAATGTGAAAAATGAATATTTTTTAAAAGTTCTTTGGAAAATCTTATTAGATATTCTAAAATACTCAGAAATACAGAATAGTTACATATGTCATGAGACTCAGAGTGTGTTGGCTAACAGCCTGCAAATGCTATGAGGCTCCATAATTCTGAACCCGGACAGTTTCTGGAGTTCTGTTTCTGTTCACTTAGGGGGAAATGTCCAGTTGATCTACTGACTGTAGCTTATGTGAGAAGATGCTTGTGGGTACAATGCCAGGAAGAATCACAGGCATCTTTTCACTAGAAGGATTGCTGAAGGCTATCAGAGGGTTCTTATTTCATCTCTCTTAGAGGAGGAAGAGAAATGAAGGGAGTCCTTTATGAAGACCTGGGAGCAACCAAGACAGAAAAGGAGAAGAACAATGTACCCAGCATACACTGGGCCACAGTAAGGATAAAGGTGATGAGAAACCATCAAAGCTTTCCAGTGATACTCTAACCCTTCCAAGGTTTACAGACTGAAACTTACAGAATACCCAGCTTATCTGAATACCCAGCTTTCATCCTTCGACACTAGTCCAGGACTGTTTGGTAGCAAGTCTACACAAACTTGCTAAGGCACAAAAGAGGTGTCTTGGCTCAAATATCTGACAGTCCAAGTGTGGGCAGGTGCAGAGGTGATCAGCCCCTTTCCATTTCTTGGCTCATTTTGAGCAAACACAGGAAGCAAGGGGCACAGTTTTCTTCATGGTGGGATTTAGGAGGCTCAAGCTCGTGCTCTGGCTGTCTCAGCAGAAACACTTGTCTACAGGATATTTATTTGTGGTGACAAAACCTAAAGTGGCAAGAGTTGGGTCATCCGTAGTCAAACCAGAGGGTATATGCCAAGGAAGAAATTCAGTTGATGTTTCCTTGAATGATATGCTGGATGGATATCAGCATTCACTTGCCTGTCACTGGCAGAGTTCAGTGTACTTGACTGGAGCCATATAAGGCAGACTCATGGAGTTCATACAGTCCTGCTATCTGCCTAGTGGAGAATTCAGTGTTACACAAAACAGTGTTTTTAGCTTCTGGTTGACTCCCACTAGAGATGTTGTATTTATTGCTTCCTGTGTTGATCGGCTTCTCGTCACTATAATGAAATATGTAGGTCACTCATGAAGCAGAGTTCAGATCCAAGATTGGACAAGCTGTGGTTTCTGGCCCCAGGTGAGAACAGAGCATTCTGATGAAAGAAAGTTGGGTGGAGATGGGTGGAGTTCTACCATCTCCTCAAAAGGTCCATCTCCTTGCCTGCCTTATGTGCTCTGATGGGCCTTCTATCAGAGTCTACTTTTAAGGTTCATAGCCCCTCAGTATTGCCTCCAGGGGGACTAAGCCTTTACATGTACACTTTGGAGGGTACTCACAACACATCCAAACCACAGCTGGTTATAAGGTAGTGCTCTATTTTAATAAACATTTAAATACATTTAAAATTTATTTAAATAAATGTTTATTGAGTGTGTGTATATGTGCATGCACACATATACACATGTATGGGCATGTGTGCCATGGTACAGTATGTGGTAGTCAGAGACTACTTATAGGAGTTATCATGTAGGTCCCAGGGAACAAACTGAGGTGTAACAGTATGTACCTTTATCAACTGAGTTGATATTTGATTTCTCTAACTTTGTGATGATTTGGGGGGATTTAATTCATTAAAAAATGTTATCATGTCTCTTGATAACTAACAGTTTGGACCTAAATATAAAGAGTTTATTACAAAACTAAAACTTTAAAACAGTGCCTAGAAGCATCATATCTTTATGGGACAGTAAAGTCAACTTATTTTAAACAATAAGTCTTTACACCTTTTTTTTTTGTATATTCTAAAGTGTCTATAAATGGAACCAATTGCTCTAATGTGTCTTTAAATGGCTTGTAAATATACACATTCTGTCTAACTAAAAAACTATTAAGAGAGCAATGCAAAAGAACCAATGTAAGAGAGTAGTGATTTCGTAGGTCAGAACTAAAATTTTAATACTCACTTGGCCTAGTGTAAATGCTCAAGGAGTCTTGCTTTGTTGTTCTGTGTTGCTCTGTTTCTAGCAAGGGTAAGTGAAGCAAAGATATCAAATGTTGCTTTTTAAAGGAAATCAGAGTCTCAAAATAAAATACCTTTATTAACAGTTCTGTTTGCTTTGGCCGTTTCTATTTCTGGATGAGTCTCTTGTTCTCTTTGCATAACATCTTAGACACATTCATCTCGGTGGATGTATATGTCACTTCTTTCTGGGCTTTTCCACATCAAGTCAGGTCTCTTTCACTCAATAATTTTTGCCGTGTTTCTAAAGTTTTATATTAGTTTGTAATCAGTAGTGTGTACAAAATTTTACCCACCATGCTTTGCTTCCATGTTTATAAGAAACAGAACATTTGTTGATTTAGGAGGAGTGTTTACAAAAAGTCTACTGATAGACTTTTTTTTTTTTTCAACAATCCAAACAGCCATGCTTTATGCCTGTTTTGTAACAGCATATGGGAAAGGAAATCTGATGCCTTAATAAGTCTATGCTCCTTATTAGATAACATGGAGAAAATAAGGGGCCTTTAAATGAGCTCTCTAAGCCTGCGAGAATGGATGGAAATGACTCAAATCATGATTGCGCCTTTCAACCACTTCCATTTTCCATGCAGCTTAATGGTGGTGTGGAAAGATTGATGGCCCTGAGTTGGCGGAACTATTAGTCTCAGAGGAGGGTGAATTGGGGACGAAGGGGTAGCAGGACAAAGTGAGGAGAGCCCCAACGTATCAGCCAGGTAGAATGGAGGTGTGCGGCGGCGGCTTGTCACATGTGATTTTAGTTGAAACCGTCACCCCGCCTCTGTTAATGTTCCTAGCTAGTGCAATTTCTTTTCTGTGACTGTCCCAGGAATAATGTGCCAGTTGGGGGAAAATGTTACTGGGCAGGGTAATACACTATTACTAGCCCCATCTTCTCACGGCCTCTGGGTTTTTTCAGCTGTAGGATTAAAGGCTAATGCTGACTGACATGTATGAAAGGGACATTCCTCACATGTAGTAGATGCTCAGCAAAGGCCACTGCATTTGTGTGAAGAGACTGGTGGTTGGTGACATTAAGAATTATGAGTTAGGGAGCTGGGTGTCCAGCTTCATGGGAGAACAGGTGCTTTGCAAGTAAACAGTCCTGGGTACAGGATACATGAGAGTAAACGAACAAACAAAAATCCAACCCCAATTGCCATGAGCAAAGCTATTAGTGTGTTTTAGAAGTTTCTGGTTACATTTCAGAAGTAAGCAATTTCCTACTCACTGTTCTTTTGAGACAAATACTGTCTGAGCAGGGGCTAAGTGCTCAAGTCATCTCGTTATCACGAGTCTCCTGCTTCTGGCTTAATTGATCTAGTTATCACGAATCTGCTTTCCTCTTATTTATACATTTATCGAGAAGCATTAGTATTGTGTACCTAACTTTTTGTATTTATATACTTCCTTTTAATCTGAGATTTTTTTCTCAAAACATTGCAGTTTACAGGAAACAGAAGATACTTTTATTTATTGGTGTATTAAAAGGAAAAGTGTAATCAAGCTCATGACTGAAATACTGAACAGTGCCTGAAGAACCTGCTAGTCCTGATAACTCAGCCGTGTGCTGTGGAGCTCTTCCCACGGAGGTTTTTTCTTTTCTTTTCTTACACTCACTTCCAAGTGTATGGAGAATTATTCTTCCAGACTTGTCAAGTAACAAACACATTAGCTCACTAAAACCGTGGCCCTGCCTCTTTATTGGGCAGAGTCAGTAACCTATGTTCCCTCCAACATGTGCTTCCGAACCTCTCTTCCTGCTTCTTTCCTCCGTTCCTTTGCCCAACCCATTCTCAAGCATATTGTTTTTGGTTTTTATAAACCATTTGTTTTCCAGTCCATTTGTGCTGTGTGTGTGTACAAAACCGTTTAGGCTGTCTTTACTGTCTGTCTTTACATCTTTATGGTACCAATCGCGGTAGCACCCAGGGTCAGTAGTATCTGTGGTAAATATCCAATTTCCCAGCATAGTGGGAAAACAATTTGTATTTAAAATGTATTTTCTGAAAATACAGATATTTTGTATGGCTTCCACAGTTGAGCAGAACATAATTTATAATGCGTCTCCAGTGGTGAACACTTTGGGGACTTAATATTTTGTGGGGCTTGGGGAAGCTGAAGACATGGTTTAGTGGCTGCTCGTATAGAGGTCCTGGATTCAGTTCCCAGCACCCATGTGTGGCTCACAATCATCTGTAACCTTTGTTCCAGGGCATCTGATGCTGTCTTCTGATGTCTGTGGGTACCAGGTATGCACATGGTGAATATGCACATGGAGGCAAACACGCATGCATATAAACACGCATGAACATAAACATGCATGCACATAGCCCCACCCCTACCCCAACACAAGGTTTGCATCCACTTTTCAAAATAGTAGTTAGAAACCTGCTTGTGGAAGCATTATTTATAAGACATCAGTGCTAAAGACGCAGAATTAATTTAGTTAGGAAACTTAAAAACTTTCAGTTGTTTTGAAAGGCTAATAAAATGACGTCAGTGGGGACTGTGTGCATTGTTAATTTTTTACCTTAATGTTGAGTCTCACCCTGCCCACTCACTATGAAATCATGCATTTTCTTTGTCTACATCCTTGTCCATGGACTTGACTGTTGTCATTGTTAATCTGTGTTCTTCTGAAAGGAAACAGCCCACCTGATAAAAATCGCTGCTTATCTCAGCTCTGCAGGGAAAATAAATGTAAAAATAGTATAAAGGTTTTAAATATGTGGAAATTAAAAGGAAAGTTGTATGTGTATTTTCAGAAAATCCATTTTGAATACAAATTGTTCTCTGACCCGTACATGACATTTAAGTAGGTGCTAGCTTTCTGGTTTACACCTCCATCATTGCTTTGAGCCTTAAACAACAGATACACACACACACACACACACACACACACACACACACACACACACACACCAAAACCAATCAAAAACCCACAGTCAAAACTAGCTCCCATGCAGAGACATTGAAATGCATTTCTGTTCTACAGTGGGAGTTAGAAGACAAATATAAGCAATATTAGTTTGCGAGGTTTAAACTGAGAACTTTGGTGGTCCCCACCATATTTCCACTAAGTACATTGAGAGGCACGTGGTGTATATGCTTACTAAATACTACCCTAATACACTAACTGTCTAAAGTCATTTACTATCACAGAATTGAGAACAGTTGGTTCTGTCCAGGAAAGAAGATGCAACCCATCTGCAAGGCGATGTGAGAAGGGAGCACCCACATTCTATTGGAAGTTCAGTTCTATTTGACTCACAGTTCCGGGGCTACAGCCCCTTACCATGGTGTCCCACCCTGTCCCGTGGGGCAGACTTGGTGTGTGGTTTTGGGACTTGTGACTGGTCACTCTGCTGCTTCTTTATATTGTGGGGGATGCACAGGTAGAGAGCTAGACTGGAACAGGGCCTGTGTCTATCCTTCAAGGGCCCTGTTCATGGTCTATGTCTAACAGCTGGGCCCCATGATCAAGGTTCCAGAGCCTCATAAATGGTACCACCAGCTGGGGACCAACTTGTGAGGGACTTTCCAGTGCTAAACATTAAGGGCCATGCAGATGACATTTATGCTCACAGACTTGCTCAGGACTTCAGACAGAAGGCGAAAAGGTAAGGGAGCAAGATCAACACTCTCTCTGTCTCTCTGTCTCTCTCTGTCTCTGTCTCTCTCTCTGTCTCTCTCTCTCTCTCTCTCTCTGTGTGTGTGTGTGTGTGTGTGTGAGATTGAGTTCTATGTAAGCACCAGACTGTTTGCTGGGTCCTTTTCTTAGTCTTCAGTACAATTAAGCACACAAGGCAGACGATGTCTTTTGGTGACATCTCTCTGGCCACATACACCCGTGGCTCTTTTTGCACTTTCATTTCTATTACATCACTTCCCTAGTTAGTGTTACTATTGCTGTGGTGAAACTACCATGGCCAGAGGAAACTTGGGGAGGAAAGAGTTTATTTGGCTTACACTTCCACATGGGAGTCCATCACTGAAGGAAGTCAGGACAGGAACTCAGACAGAACTGGAACCTGGATGCAGGACCTAATCCAGAGGTCACGGAAGGTTGCTTGCTACTTAGTGGCTTGTTCAACCTCTTTTCTTATTGACCCTGGGGCTACCTTCTCAGGGGTGGCAGCACTCACAGTGAACTGGACCCTCCCTCATGAATCACTAATTATGAAAATGCTCTACAGGCTTGCCTGAAGCTTACTCTTATGGAGGAATTTTCTCAGTTGAGAATCTCCCCCCTCCCCCCCCAGTGACTCCAGCTTGTGTTAACCTGATGTAAAACTAGCCAGCACATCACTTTTTGCATATATAGATTTGGCTTGCAGATCTCAGTGTACAATTTCTGCTCTAGTCCATCTTTTTTTTCTCAGCTTGGCCACCTTCTCAGTACTTCTTTTTATGGTTACTCATCTCTCAATTTAAATGCTTGAAGCATTACAAAAAAATAATCATCTCTATGCCAGCCGCACCAGCTCTGGACTCCCTCCCATGTGTCTTGTAATAGCAGTAATGAATCAATGAGGGTATCAGAAATTTGACCCCACCTCACATCCTTCTGATAGGAGAACAAACAGAAGGCAGGAAGTCTCCTCTGAACATGTTATCCTCTCCTGCTGCCTTCTCCTTCCCTCTCTCCACTTCTGCAGTCTCTCACCCTGATGGGTTATAATCAGGAGTTTTGTCTGTATTGTTTTATCTCATTGAGCATGATGAAATCCCATAGGGAAGACTTGGCACAGAGAATATAGTCATCACTGTGATACAGCTAAGCTTTATACACTATGCAGCTGCTGGGTCTATGTAATGCCCTGCCTGCTCAGACATTTCAGCCTGACACCACTGTGCTTTTAATTAGCTTTGCATTTTGCATATTTGGAAAGACTGAAGTCAGTGTCAGCGTGATGGTTTCAGTATTGCACAGAAACAGGCACACCACTCACTCCCATAGTCATGTGGTGTGTGCATGTGAAGGGTAGGAATGTCTGGATTCTTCTCTCCAGAGGAGGGTTACAGTTAGAACTCCTGATCAGGAGCCAGATGGTCATGTGACTTTGGTAGCCTACTCCTCTTCAGCTCTGTTAGGCTGAGGACCCAGCTATCTACAGGGGAAAACTCTTTTAAGGAAATGTTTATTACTATGCATTTTTTTTTCAGTGCTTGCTTTTGTTTCTTGAGAAAAGGCCTACAATCATTTGGCTCAGATTATCCCTGAACTTACTAGGTAGCCAAAGCTAGCATTGAACCCTGAAATCTTGCTTCTAGTTCCCAATTGCCTGAGTTGTAGGCATGGTAGCTCCATCAGAATGCCCACTTCAAATGTTTTTTTTCTTGGTCACAGAGTTTACACATTTGAGATAGACTTGTGCTTGCCCCAAGTTTAGGAAAAAGTAGGTAGATGAATTTTTAATAATGCTGTTTATATAAAAAACTTCCAGCTTCTGGCTATTATAAATAAGGCTGCTATGAACATAGTGGAGCATGTGTCCTTATTATATGTTGGAGCATCTTCTGGGTATATGCCTAGGAGTGGTATAGCTGGGTCTTCAGGTAATGCTATGTCCAATTTTCTGAGGAACCACCAGACTGATTTCCAGAGTGGTTGTACCAGCTTGCAATCCCACCAAAAATGGAGGAGTGTTTCTCTTTCTCCACATCCTTGCCAGCATCTGCTATCACCTGAGTTTTTGGTCTTAGACATCCTGACTGGTGTGAGGTGGAATCTCAGGGTTGTTTTGATTTGCATTTTCACCTGGTTATCCATCCCATGAGCAGTCACTAAAGGCAAATGCTGATGTAGATGCCAGGAAGTGTATGCTGACAGGAGCCTGATATAGCTGTCTCCTTAGAGATCTGCCAGAGTCTGACATATACAGAGGTGGATGCTCACAGCTAACCACTGAACTGATCATGGGGTTCCCAATGGAGGAGTTAGAGAGAAGACTGAAGGAGCTGAAAGGGTTTGTGGAGAGCAACAATACCAACCAACCAGAGCTCCCAGGTTCTAAACCGCCAGCCTCGGAGCACATAGGGAGGGACCCATGACTCCAACTGTATATGTAGGGGAGGATGGCCTTGTTGGGCATAAGTTGGAGAGGAGGTCCTTGGTCCCATGAAGGCTGGATGCCCCAGTGTGGGGGAATTTGATAGTGAGGAGGCAGGAGTGGGTGGTGGGTGGAGACACATCCTCATAGAAGCAGGAGGGGGAGATGGGATGGGGATTCTTGGGTCGGGGTGAAATGGGGAAAGGGGATAACATCTGAAATGTAAATAAAATATCCAATAAACAAACGAACAAACTTCATGTAATTTTAGGAATTTCTACTTGTTTATTAACTTAATCATTAATAAAAAATGCATTTAAATCAAATGTCTTTAAGGTCTTTAAGGGTAAGGCAGAATTTAGGAGCTGGGAACCTAGGTGTTTCTTGCTGTCAGGGAACTTATTAGGATAAGTGGAGGGAATAGTGGATCAAGACAGATTACAGAACTAATTCATCACATGTGATGAATTCACAGAAACCACAGGGTAGAGTACAAGCAGTCTAGACCAAGATGTACCCCTCATCTGCATAGGACAAACATAAAAGGTTTCTAAATAAGGTGACAACTGCTCAGAAACACAGTGGGAGTTGAGGAGAGCTATGCAGGATTTAAGGGAAGAGTTTGTGTAGAAGCAGGAAGGTGATGTATGCTGCATCCTGGAAACAGTACAGTGAGATGAGAGAGTACTGCATAGAAGAAGAATAAGACAGATGTCAACAATGAAATCAGAGAGGTGGGTGAGGAAGCATAGGGCACTTAGGTTCTTTGGCTTTCCTCCAAAGAGGAAAGGATTTATGGTGTGTTTGATTTATGTTGAGCCAAGTTTTGTCAGCCAAGTTGGAGGCAAGGGTGCAAGTAAAATGACCCCTCAACCCTACAGCTAAGAGGCAATCCTACTGGGAACACTGCTCTAAGAACTGATGGGTTTCCATTTCAGAAGTAAGTCGTGGAGCCCCCAGGATCTGCTTTTGGGATGTGCTCCTGGAAAATGAAGAATCACTGGGCACACTGTGTGTGCTCTTTGTTTGCCTGAACAATTGGTTGGTGTGGAAATGGGAGAAACTGGGGAAGGCACAGGCGTTTTGGGAGGAAAGAATCAATGCTTTGGTTTGAGACTTGGATCTGAGGTCTCTGAAAGAAACTGGAGAAGAGACATGAAGAATTCTGACTGGTAGAGTGTTGAGTGTCAACAACAGGGAGGGGGAGGCGTACCAAGCAAGCTGCTGAGTGGCTGAGATCAGTGAGGTGTAGGTGGGCGGTAATGGAGGGAGAGCATGTAGTGATGCTGCCCAAGGCATTTCCAACATGGGTGGGACAAACCAGGCATCCATGCCAAGGCAGATTGTCAGCGTATTTGTGTGCTGTGGTTACAGTCATGATGTACACAACCCAGAGGCCCAAAAACAACACGAAGGTATCCTTACACTTTGGAGGTTGAAGTGTGAAGTCAGTTTCACCAGGTTGAGGGGGAAGTCTCCCTTACCTCTCTACTTTCAAGGGTTGGTTGACAGTCTTGACGTTGGCTTGCTCGGACTCACTATAGTCACACAGCCAACCACCTTTTTCATGGTGTCTTTACATCATCTTCCCTCTGGGACATTCTGTATTTATGCCCTTAGGTGAGCATGTTTATCATATAGAATTAAGGGCCACCCAAACCTCACGTTAAGTTGGTTAAATCTGCAAAGACCTTATTTTCAAATAGGATCGCAATCTTATGCTGTGGGCATTAAGAGTTCAATATAGTGGCTGAAGAGATGGCTCAGCAGTTAACAGTGTAGAGGAGTTGAGTTCAGTTCCCAGCACCTATGTCAAGTGGCTCACAACCACTGTAATTCTTGTTCATGGAATTCATGGAATCTGATGTCTCTGACTTTCCCAGCACCTACCTCTGTTCCATACACATAATTAAAAATAAAAAAATAAATCTTAAAAATTTTAATATATATTTCTGAGGGATACAAGTCAAACTCACACCACTCAGAAAGATACCAGTAAAATGCTGTCCCAGGAACCAAGTAGAAGAAGTACTTTAGGCAGGAAGAATGGGTAAACTGAGTCAAAAGCTGCTCGCCAAGAAAATGAGGTGACTAAGGAAAACTGGCAGTTAGCTTGGCAACACAGAGGCCATTGTCATTCTTGTGAGGAATGTTTCAGTCAAATACTAAACATGAGAGGGACAAGAAAGAGAGTTAGAGAAAGTAAACACAGAGTTTTTGGAGGCATTTTACCTATACAGTAAGAAAAAAAATGGGGTTGCATTTAATTTTTTTCAAATCTATTTTCTAATGGTGGTTCTTAAATGCTTTAAGATTTAATGCATCCCTTTTAGCCCACCATCCACCAGAGGTAGTGGAAAAGAAAGGATAAGGGGAAAGTGGACCTGTTTAGAACAGTTCTTTGGAACAACTCCATCTGTGTTGTCTGGAAGTTGAAAGTTCAGTTCACAGGTCAGCAGCTGCAGCTCAATCCTCTCGCAGACATTTCAGGGATACACCAGCAGTTCATTTCAGTAGAGCCTGGATAGCAAACATGAATCAGCAGTGGTGGCACTACCTAGCAGAGACAGCCAGGCCTGAGCCTTGGCACAAATCAGCAGGAGGGACCTGGAGGAATGACAGAAGTTCTCCGCTGTGCCTCTCTCAGAGAAACAAAGATCAGCGAAGATGCAAGACCGACAAGCATTGTACAGCTAGTTCTATAAGCAACAAGAAACGGCAGCACATCACCAAAATTTTTTTTGGTGCATTTCTCTCTATGGAGTCCCAACAAATGCAGCCCAACTATGCAATGTAAGCAGACCAGTACGTGTGTGCGTTTAGCAAAGAATCCTTCACCATATATCCTTTCACGAGCTTGCTTTAGCAGAACATCCTTTCTCCTGTGTCTGCTTCAGCTAAACGTTTCTTCAAGAGTCTGCCTTAGTCTTTTACCTGTGTCCACTTCAGCTAAATATTCCTTCATGTGTTTGCACCAGCAAAACACAATCCAACTGACTTTCCAAAGAACCCCTAAGTTTCCACTTCAGTAGTGGTAGAAGATTTAGGAATAGGAAGAAAAAGGGTAAATTTATACATGAACAAGTAGGAAGAAAAGATGGATGATTTTGAGAGTGATGTCTTTGAGTGGATGATAGTGTGTGGGCTCCGGGGGACCATCTGAAGACCACTGTATTTAACAGACCTTCAGACTACTCTGCTACACACTCTAATTTGGGGTCCCAGAAGTTCTGTTACCAGCCAAGAATGGAAACATCCCTTCTGTGTGAGTGATGAGCATTGGCAAATAGGTATAACGAGGATCTGGGATGGACTATGGACCAGCCATGTTGGGGAGAAGTGTACGGAAGAAGAGCTCTTTGCCTGGCCTTCAGTAGAAGATGCTTCACCAGCTGTCCTGTCTCTTTAATATGCAACTGCTGCCCATTGAAGTGCCTCTCTAGCATGGCCTGAGAGAACTGGCATCTCCAGCTGTTATTTTTAGATGACCTGAATCAGACCCCGGTGGAAGGAAGAACATGTCATAGGGATTTGAAATATTTGCATCTGGCAGGGCTCAAACATTGCATAACAAATCAATGTCCTGATGCCCAAATGGTATTATATTATAATTTTGTATAGCAACTTTATTACAAATTCAACTTAGTATTTCTGTTGAAACCCTCCCAAAGATATCTCCCTAGTTTGGATTCTCAACCATCATATGATTTAATCTGGAGCCATTATAAACTATGACTGGTCATTGGTATTATTATCACTCGAATGTGGTTATTTCTATGAGTTTGTGTTTTAAACTGTGCAATGAAGAACTTGAAATGACCCCACTTTCTTTCTCTAGTTGATAGTTAGAGGACTAAAAAAAGTTATAGCAATGGAGAATTTCAATCAAAGCAGCAAATGATTCAAGCTTTAGCAGATAAATGCTCGGCTGGTACAGAGCATCCTGATTTACTCCCTGTTAAAACCAGCCAGGGGATCTTGAGTGCAGGCTATTTGATAGAAAATATGAGCTGATTAAATCACAAATTGACATTTGGAGAATTACATCATCAAGAGAATATCTTCTTCCCACTTTGAAGCAGTCAGAAAAGATATTAATTAATTAGTTAATTTTTTTTTGCAATATTGTACATTGAATCCAGGGCCCTGAGCATGCTGGGTAACCACTCTACCACGGAGCTGCATCTCCAGGATGGGTTTTGTTGTGATTTGGTTTGTTTGCTTTGGAGACAAGGTCTCACTTTGTAGTTCACCTGGCCTGGAATTCACTATGAGACCTGCAGTGTTTCCTTTGCCTTTGCCACCTAAGATCCCAGGCATGATACACCACATTTGGTTGAATATTTCTTTTGATCTCTTTCTTTGCATTTCCAGTTGTTATCAGAGAGCCTGTCATAAATTTGACCAATTCTAGCTGCCTGATCTGATACTTGGTTGGATTAAAAAATTGAGTATGTTTCCCTTTCATCTTTGAAAACCTTTTTATGAATGAAAAAGGGAGCTTCATGTACGGGAGACATATAAACCCTACTAGACTCATGGGGGGGGTCCGTCATTATGGAGCCCCTTGTTACTTACCAGTGTCAAGATAACTATTTTCTACTGAGAAAAGCAGGCAGCAGTCCCGACCTTGTGATGCCTAGATGTCTAGCCTGGTGTCTGACGTATGGCATCATTCAGTACCTGCTGCTTGGCACTTTCTTCTGCACTTCAAGCATGGGTCATTCTGAGTCTAGTTTATTTGTCTGTGTTGAGACAACTACCCAGAGACTTCCAAGCTGTAAGACAGACAGAACATTGTGCACCCGGCCTCAGGGCTGTCTAGCTGAGGTGTCCTGACTGATTTTAATGTGTGTCTCATTAGAATGAACACTCCAAGTCATGAGTTTGTGCTTAATGGCAATTTGGCTGGATTACTGAACACTGCAGACTTACTATTCAGTAGGTTATGGTATGTAGTGAGAAATTTGAAATTTTGGTTTCGTTAAATATCATAGAAATAGTATAAGAATATGTTTTCATTTTAATCCTAGGTGTGGGGATATGGGTCCACTTCTCAGCAGCTGACTATGATTTGCCTCATGCTCTTGCAGAGATGTGGTTTTGCCAGCTGCAGATTGTGTGACGTTTGGAATTCTGGGAACTGTTCAGAGAGTCTGTAAATGCTAGGGCACTTGTAGGTGGGCTGAGTGATCTACGGTAGCTCAGGGTGGTTGGTTGGAGTTTGTCATGCTGAAAGAAGAAACAAAAAGAAAAAATTAGATTCAGGCATCTATCTCTCCCTCTCACCCCATCCCTCTCCTCTATCCCTCTTTCTCTCCTATCTAGTGATAGATTGTGAAATTGTGTGTGTGTGTGGGGCAATAAAGGGTGGTCAAAAGAACCCACAAAATAGTAAAAGGTCAGCTATACATCTTCGAAGCAATTTTGGATGAGGCTCTTCATGGAGCCCAGACCACCCTGTGGGCCAGACCTGCTGGAGAACTTTGCAGATATTCTTTCAGCTCTGTGACCTACATGGTGTTAGTATTGTCATTACAGAGGTAAAAAGCTTAGGCATGGGGTTGGGGTTGGGGGTTGGATTCCATGTACAAGTGGCAGAGCTAGTGAGTGATGGAACCCACATGCAGGGAGAGGTTTCCCAATTCCATGGAGCTAGCAAAGCAGACAGATGGATTTTCATTTATGCATATGATAGTTTTATGTTATAGCTTTTGTGTGTAAGCAATGTTGGCACCATGTCAAAGGACCTGTAATTGATACCACAGACCTTCCACCCCTCCCTGTTTCCCTTTAGAGTACCATTAACCCATTGAGAATATTATTACCGTCTGAGTATTGGTCCCCTTAGAATGTCTCATGGTCTTAGGGAAGTCTTGCCAGTACTGAGAAATGTCGATATTTTCCTTGAAACTGGATTTTAAAAGATTTGCTTAGGCTTTTTTCTCCCATTCTTGGAGACTTAGCTCAAGGTTATAACTTGCTTCACTGATTCAGGGTAAAAGAAAGAAAGCATGAATTCTAAAGTAGCAGAAACAAAACAACAACAACAACAACAATAACAACAACACAACAAAAAAGAAAAACAAAAAACCAAAACAAATTTAAAACACACACACACACACACACACACACACACACACACACACACACACACCCCAAAATAGAACAAAAACATAGCGCAAAACCCATTCTGTTCCAGTGTTTCCCCAGATAGAAGAAGCTGTTGATTTAGAAATTAACTGACTGCTCTTCCTGCTTCAGAATACACAACTTTCTCTCAAGGAGCAGAGCTTCCACTGCTCATGTTTTCAGCCTCCAGGTACGAACACTGTAAAGCACTGCTGTTTTATGAAGTAGCTTTAAGGCACTCCTACCGCCTTGACAGTTACATAGCACTTACCTAGCAGCACTGGGAAATCAGCTCTCAAGTTCACTGACACACTGGAGCTTTAGGAAACTGTAATTGTCCGGTATGTTTTGGAGCAAATGCGGAGTTAAGCTTTTCTTTCAATACAGAGTTTTAAGGAAATAAAATAAATAAAATATATCCAATGCCATTTAATGGAGATCTCAGGCGGAATCTGGCATTCCACTGTCTTTCAGAATTCTTAGAACATTTGGGGGAAATGCATCAGTTATGTGGTTCTTTTCTCTCATCTGCAGCCAAGAAAATTTAGATATAAAATATGAATTGAAGAATGGCTTAAAAGAAGCTTCCTTGAATTTCTTGTGTGTCAAAGAAACAAAAGGAGCTTGTTCTGGAGCCAGAAAAACAAAACAAAACAAAACGACACCCCCAGAACTGGACAGCTGGCCACTGCTCCAGAGACAGCGCCTGATTCAGTGTGACAGAGTAAGAGGACATGATTGTGACAGCCACAGTGTACGGCTCACCTGGAGTCTTCCGAGCAGTGCCAGCTAGTCGCCTATACACCACAATATGTGTCTACCTGGTTCTAGTTTAATGACCACTCCAATAAAACAAACAGAAATAAAAATCAGATGAGCAAGTGTTAGTAGATAATATTTTGTACTGAGTCTAATGCATTAGGTATAGTATAGTAAGGCATTATGACACATAGGCCAGGAGCTTATTAAGAAACAGAAATGTTAATTGAAGAGATGTGTGTGTGTGTGTGTGTGTGTGTGTGTGTGTGTGTGTGTGTGTGTGTGTGTGTGTGTGTGTGTGCTCTGGTATCAGAAACACACAAAACTTCCCATCATTTTCCATCATTTTGCCTGTTTTTCCCAACATCCAGAGAGTTTAGACTTTCATGGCTATATGATTCTTCCTGTTGATTTAGTCCAAGACTAAGGTCACACCCTTAAAAAAAATTATAAATTCTGGCTATGTACCATTCTCTGGGATCATTATCCTCAGGGTCCCTTGAGGGAGTTCATAGAGAAGCCACGGGATACATTTATTTTTATATTTGAAAACAGCTTTGTTTTTTAAAATAATGTTCATTATAAACACCTCAAATAACAAAAGGAGGAAAGAAGAAAAGCTTCCTGAATTCTCCACCATGCAGAAACATGCCCTGGTAAGAATGTCTTATCTTTCTCTTAATACTTTTGAAAAGTAGAGGACACTTACAAAGAGTTACAATTCTTAAAAAGTGAGAAACAAAGTTGGGTTTGTTGGTAAACACCTGAGAGACTACACTGGAAGAATGACCAGTTTGAGGCTAGCCTGGGCTACATAGGAAGTATCAGACCAGCCTGGGAAACATACTGAAAACCTATGACAGGAAAAAATAAAATCCACACAAAAAAAAGAAAACTGGAAAATGAGATTAAAACTAACAAGTCAATCCCTTAATATTTCTTTGTTTTGAGAAAATTCTAAACTACACATCTTGTATTATAGCTGACCAAGGTGCAGGGAGGAGAAAGTTTGGCAGGGATGAGTCGATTTGGTTACTTCGGTCTTGTACAGAGAACCATGCAGGCTACAGCCATGTCTGGCCACACAGCTTCAGAATAGTTCCTCACTGTAACATGGAGTTTTCTTCTCAAAGAAAAAAGAACCCACAAAACCAAATATTACTTTTTTTGACTGCAGTACTGGATCATTTTGCCCTTTTCTGTGTCATGAGACACTTAAAGAAATAAATAAATAAATTTAATGCTTAAATAAGTATTAAAACAACACATGTGATGTATAAATATGCCTTCTTTCACGATGGTGCTGATGAGATTGTAACTGTCTTGAGGTTCAAGCTTTTGTGGATCTCTCCATGCTCAGAGCAGGGGAGATGTGTATTCTCTCCTTTTAAAAATGGTTCCTTGATTTCAGGGCTGTATACCTTATTCTAAAGAAGGAGATTCTTGAATATTCCATGTGTGGACAGCTACAGTCTCATGGTAAACTGAGGTCAAGACTTACAGTATAGTAGGTGGGCAAATGAACAAGTCCTTAGGGAGGTAGGAGAGATTGGGAGGGGTGACCATCAGCCATCCAGCTACAGGTATGAGGGAATAAGAAACACAGCACATTACAGCACACTAATGAACTGTGGGGACTGTGATTATAAATAACAATCATCTGCACATTTTGAAAAGCTAGGAGTGAGTTGAAGATGTTTACCATGAAGAAATGACAAACTTTTAAGAGATGGATAAGACTGACTTGACTCAAACATTATACAATGTATAAGTGTACAGAGATAGCAAGTGATATCCTATGACTATGTATAAGTCTTATGTTTTTATGTATTAGTTACAACAAATTTAGTTAAAATACAAAAAGAATGCTGGGTATGCCTGTAACTCGAGCATGTTGACTAGGGGAGACGGGTATTCTCTTTTGTTTTTGAATATTATGCCTTGATTTCTGGGGTATATAATTCATTCTAATGAAGGAGGCTCTCAAATATTCCACATGTGGCCATTACAGTATCCATGGTAGATACTGAGCCAGAAAGATTGTGAGTTGATGACCAGCTTGGGTGAGACCCTGTGTCATGAGACTAAAAGAAACACAGTAAAGCAAGATGAAATAAAACTTATACAAAAAAAGCCCAAGAGTAAAAGAACAGATTGTCAAGGTTAGGAGGCTGAAATGCCACTTGAACAGAACCCACAAGAACTCTGGGAAATGGCTGGAATTGGAGATTTGAGGGAAGTAGCATGGCTAGCCACCATCACTGTTTTGTGGAGACTTTCCTGCCTTGTTTCTCAGGATGCCCCACACTCTTGCTATGTATAATTGGTCCCAACAGTAGGAAAGTGTATCTTAGCCAGCTTCTACGTGGGTTGAAGAAAAGAACAGAGTTTTAAAATGTTGTTCTCTGAGAGACAGGAAGCAGCTTACCTCACATTAAGTCAGAGAAAGATGTATGGATTTGGGAATTCTAAGGAAGCCGAAAGGCTTCATTTTCACATAACAAGCTGCATTGTGTCTTAGAAGTAATTCAGATCCTAAAACCAAGATGCCATTGTCGGAGCTGTAGTGTCTCAGTTTTGTCATATGTCAAAAGGGGGGAATGACATGGGTGTCTTACATGTAGGCTATGAGTAGTCATATCAATGTCCCTACAGGGACTTGTGTTGGAAGATGACTAACAGAAAAGGTTAAAAAGGTTATAAGCACTAGCCATGTAGTCTCAGTTGGAACTGAAAAAAATCACCAGAAAGTGAGAGTGTATCAGTATTTATCTAGTGTCGTTCAGGGAAGGATACACTCCGATGATAAATAATACTGTGTGGCCCGCTTTGAGACAGTGGTGACCATCACATTGAACTTTATAGGACCTAGAGCTGGGAAGGGTTCTAGGCAGGAATCAGCTCCTTTCCTCCTTGTTCTGTCAAGGTTATCCAAGGCTGTGCTCCTCAGCACCTGCTAATCTTCACTGCCTTTTGGGAAGATGACAAAGTCTGGGCACCTATGGAGTGAGGCATTATGGAGAAGGGTATTTCAGGCTCCTTGTTGTTGTTGTTTGTTATTTTGTTTTTATAACAAGTAAGATGCTACACTTGCAATAAAGAGAGAAGGAATGATGGGAAGGGACTCCTTCTGTAGCAGTTTATATTGCCCTGGAGTGACGGCCCCTCCTCATTTCAGAGACTAGAGATGTGTCACACAGCCTCTGTCCAGAGGACCCACAGTGCTGTAGGAGCCCGACAGGAGACCAGTGCTGTAACCAGTAGCAAAGTAGAGGGAAGAGACAGAGAAATAGCATGGTAGGTGATGGATGCTCTAGTTGGTACATGGGAAGGCTTTGGACATAGTGACTTCAGATAGGAGTCTTAAAACGATAAAAATGTTTCAACACAAGTGGAGAAGGGACATGTTAGTAGAAGCAAAATTGTGATGTTGGTTCCAGAGTATTATGTCACCTTGCACTGTGCCATCAATGCTGAGATACATCTTTTATGAGCTTCAGTGACCGGCTAAAACCTCTTCTCTGAAAGCACAAAGTAGAGGGTACCATCCCATGGGTGGGATGAACTTACTAACTACCCCCACAGTGAAAAACAGTGACAGGCAATTGAGATGCTTAATTTGATGTCTCCTTCTCTTGGCCATAGTACTGAGTTTTGTGTCAAACAGCAGTTTGACATCACAATGAAGACATATTCAAAGATGATATTAAATCTGAAAACTTAATATAATATTAATATACTATATATATATACTGCCTTCATTTAATATGTGGAGGGGTTAGGAGAAAAAATGGAGTGAGATGTGGAGAAGGAATTTAGCCTACAATTTGCTTTGGACTGGAGATCACAGAAGGCACCCCTAGCTTGCTAACCTAGCTTGCTAACTGACAGATTTTAAGGCTATCACAGTAGCCTTAAAATTCGTCAGTCTCTTCCTTCCTCCCTTCCTCTATCCTTCTTCTCCTCCCCATCCTATTGGCTCCATTTCTATGGAAGAACCATTAATAACTTTTACTACTTTTATGTTTTAAAACTCACTAGATACTAAATATGTTGTTTCTGTCCAGTTGTCTCATGTTCTGTAGAAATATCCTGTGTCTGGCAGTAGAGTGGTCTTGAAGGAAGAAATGCATTCTGGGAGATTTTCTGAGGGGCTGCTGTCTAGCTGTCAAGATGTGTCTGTATTTACATGCTTTCCGAGCATGTTTTGAGTCTGTGACTCTCCATGGAGGAATTTGGTATTCAGAAGTCAATAAACAAATTACATTGATCTGTAAAGTAGGGCTGTCATGGTGACTGATGGGGTACCCACTCCTTCAGAACAGTGTGTGCAGAAAAAACAAGACAGAATTGCCCATGCAAATGACAGGGGATGTGGTAAGAATTCAGCACAGGACGTTCGTCCTAGGGAAGCTGCCACAATGGAAAATTTTGCCTGGGAAATCCATTCCCTTTGCGCTGCCGTGTGTTGCTCTTGACACGCAGAAGCTCTTTGTTGAGCGGACTTTGGGATTTATCACTTATGTAATTATCCTGTGCATTTGTGTGGCCTACCAAGGGAAGGCATACACACAGACACACACAGACACAGACACAGACACAGACACAGACACACACACACACACACACACACACACACACACACACACACACACACACACACACTAACATTAGGAGTAGGGTGGAGGTAGGGAACACTGGTCCTCTTGGTAAAGTGAGTAACATTTGAGATTCATGTCTTTCCTCATCATGTATTCCAGTAAACACTTTTAACAATGGTACAGAGATGCAGAAAAGACAGCAGACCACTCTACAGTATGAGAAGAGGGACCTCTGGGTAAGAATGCACAGCCTGGCCAGGGCTCGATGGTGGCAGATAAGGGTGGAGACTCTTTATGCAGTAGTTATTTTAGGCACCAGATTTTCATAGAACTTCAGTACATTAATGGACTCCCTGTTATAAATAGATGATTACCTAATATTTATGCAACTTAATTTATTAATGGGATAGAGTAGAATGAACTTAAAATACGTTCTAATACTTTTTGGGGGAGTGGTTTTTAAATATAAGGTTGTTTATAGTTGAATGAATGAAGAATTATGAGCTTTAATATTGATAGACCTTTCTATAGAAATAAAACATTGAACTTCAAAAATGTTTCTGCTATTTTCAGGCCTACCTGACTTGACACTGCCTGTAGGCCTAGAGTTACAAGAAAAGATGTGACATGTTCAAGTCTTGGCAGACATTTGACAGAGGAATGTCTTAACTTGCTTGTTTGTTCATGGACATAATTGGTACAGGGTCATCTTTTGTGTTTGTCCTTGAGTCAATCAGCAAAGTATTTTTAAAACAAATGAAAGCATTAGGAAGAAGTAATTGTGTGATGTCATTCTTCCCCAGAGTTTCAGTTTGTGGCTCAGGGGTCAGCTTCTATTGTGTCTGCAAAGGCCGCTTGGTTGTCACACAACATTCTAATCCTGTTAATCCTGATGAGAACACAGCACTGTAAGAAACCGTGGACTAGAGCTGAATTCTGCTTCCCTCTCATCCACAAAGGGGCTTCTTCTCCTTTGGTTATTGAGATGGTTTGGAACAGAACTGCTCTCCACAGGCTCATGTATTTGAATACTTGTTCCTTGATTAGAACTGTTGGAAACTGAAGCTGTAGAAAGTAGGGCCTGGCTGGCAGAGATGGGTCTCTGTGTGTGGGTCTTTGAAGATATAGTCCAGCCCTGATTCCCCTCTGACTTCTCTTGGCTTCTAGGCCCAGAAGCCATTAGAAGCTTCACTATATGCTCCTGCTGCTTCTAAAAGGGACAGACTTTATTACCTGAAAGGCAGGGCTGGAATAAATCCTTCCTTCCCCAATGCACTTGTCTGTCAGGTGTTTTTATCACAGCCATGAGAAAAGTAACAAGTATGTTATTGAAAGAAAGCAGCCAATGACGACAACATTAAGTTTATAAGTGAGCACTACTGTGTCTCAATCTTACAGTGCAAGTGAGAAGTCACATGTCTGCCTTTCTTCCTTTGTTCTCCTTTTTAAATGATTAAAAAAAAAACCCTCTTTTTATTGGTTCCTTGTGAATCATGCACCCTAATCCCACTTGTCCCCCCAATACTGCCCCCTACCCTTGCAACCTCCTCCCAATAGAGAGGGAAAAAAAATCTCATTGTGGAAGTTGTAGTGTGTCACAGTGTGTTCTACAGTATTCCCTTTTGTCCACACTTCTCTGCTAGCAAATGTTCATTACAATGGCTTGTTGGTCTGGTTTGAGGTCTCTGGCTTCTGCTACTTTGTCAGTACTGGAACCTCAGTGGGACTCCTCTGGGATACCTGTTGCTGTCCTGTATCATGGAGATCCTGTGGTTTTCGATCTGTAGGACTAGTCCTTTCATGCACTCCATCAATGGGGTAGATGTTGGGGTGGGCCAACTCCAAGTCCTTGATCTAGCCTGAGAAATATCTGAGTTGATCAGCCCAATGGCTCTCCTGCTCTCATACCCTGGGGCTGACTCACCTGCAACCCCCACAACCAGAGCCAGTTCTACCTTGCTGCCCAGGTAAGGTGGAGAACATGCTCTTGGTCTCTGGAGTGTTACAGCTGGTGAGGGACATGGCCAATTCTCCCAGTCTCATAACCTCAGCTCTCTAGTCTGTGGAGACGAAGGAGGGACGCAGGGTGTGTCTCCCTCATCCACAAAACCACAAGGCCGGCTCTCCTGTGCTCATGCCTTTGGGAATGGCTTACCTTCAATGTCCACATCCAGAGTCAGCTCTACTATGCTGCCCAGGTGAGGTGCAGAGCCTGCTACAGACTCTCCAGACTGCTACAGCAGTTGGGGCAGGAGTAGCTCTCCTGCTCTCATGATTTCATGGGGCCAACTCTTCCACCCACTGTTTGGGAAGTAATTCCTTTCTGCTCCCCCCCACCCCCCGCCCCAGACAGGGTTTTTTTGTGTAGCCCTGGTTTACGTTGTAGACCATGTTGACCTCAAACTCAGAGATCTGCCAGCTTCAGTCTCCCAAGTGTTGGGATTAAAAACATACACCACCATGCCTGGCTTGATGTTTGTTTGTTTGTTTGTTTGTTTTTGTTTGGGGGGAAGTAACTGTTTTTTGAGAAATGATTATTTGTATGCTTTATGTAGTTTTTAATCAGATTGTTTGTTTTCTTATTATTCAGTTGTTTGGACAACTTTTGTTTTACTTAAATGTTTTCTCCTCTTATTTTTCCTCTTCCTCCTCCTTGTAGTAGTGGCAGTGGTGGTAATGGTGGTGATGGTGGTACTGAGGCCCAAGCCCAGGTGTTTGTGCCCTACTGCTGGACTGTAGTCCTGCCTAATGCCTTTATTTCTTGACCAAAGCAAGTAATTTAAGAAACTGGATATTTCCTAATTCTTCACTGTCTTAGGAGCACACATACAGCCCATTGGGTTTGTGTGTGTGTGCTTTCAGTTCTCAATGGTTTCAGCTGCCTGCCTGAGACTTAAAAAAAAAATGAAGAAGGGGGAACATGTTTCTCTAAATGTGTAAATTGAAATTTCCATTTGTTTGGTACTTTAGTGGTCAGACTTAATCTCTGCTTTTACCCTTTTGGGTTCTGTTAATTTGCTGTGGTATCCTAAACAATTAGAAGCCCTAAAAAGCCACTAAATTTAAGCTGTGTCAGAGTCAGTGTAAGGAATTTTAGAGATGGAGTTTTAATCTTAATAATTTGTAGATGCCTATGATAAGCCACATGTATTTGAATGGAAAGCCTAACCTTCCTCTGGGTGAAGGAGTCTGAAGAATTCTTCTGAGAATGTCTGTATCTCAGGCCAATTCCATCCTTTTACTGGTTTCTCATGGTTCATTCACTGATACATCCTTTAGATCAGTCAGTTTTTCAGACTTTTTTATTTTATTCATGACATATCTTTTGAAAGTTCTCTTTCTCCCTGTAGGCAAGCATACAGGAAATGAGCAAAGAGGAACATACAAACACATGGAGAGATATCTGGTTATTGTTAATGGGCTGTAGGAGTGCAAAGAGTCTGCATCTGAGGGACCACAGGAGAGTCTAACAAGCAGGAACATCTGAGCAGGCTTGTACAGGGCGGGTAAGCTCACAGTGAGGACAGCATCTTGGGGATGAGAAGAATTTCTGAAGCATCATGGTAATTTCCTTCCTAACTTTTGAAACATTCATTCCCTTTCTAGTTAAATACTTAGGCTGAAGTTTTGTGTGAGCGAACAGTTCTCAGGATGTGCTCTACAGAACACTAGTTGTATGAGATGTTCTTGGGGAGAGAGACTGCAAGTCTTGGAACTATTGAAAAAGCCTGTTAAATTTTGTTGAACCCTCACCTCATTGCCATAACACATGCAATGATCGAGCATGTTTTTGTTTTAAAATTTGTTTTTAACAGCTTTAAAAACTATTTATTTATGTATTTATCTATTTATATCATGTGTACTCTGTTTTCCATGGGATACTATTTAGGGAGTTTTGTCTGAAATCATTTTATCTAGCTCTCTCTCTCTCTCTCTCTCTCTCTCTCTCTCTCTCTCTCTCTCCTCTCTCTCCTCTCTCCCTCTCTCTCTCCCCTTTCTCTCCTCTCTCTCTCTCTCTCTCTCTCTCTCTCTCTCTCTCTCTCTCTCCACACACACACACACACACACACACACACACACACACACACACACACACACGTGTATATATCCTATTTCAAGAGAAACCAGCAGAAAGAGCTTTTGTTAGCAGTATACATATTGAGTGTCAAAGTTAGCGATTAGAGGGTGTGTACCTCTCTTTATAATTTTCTCCCCCACTCTAAATTTGATTGTATATTTAATTGGCAATAATAGAAAACAAACACACAGTTCCGTATGTGCCTGTGTAATTGAATCATCTATGTTGAGTAAACAGTAATTTTATTATTAGATGCCTCCTAATTGGTTGAAGAAATGAATGGTTGAGAGACCTCGGTGTTCCAGTTTAAGGGATGTTTGGATGAGGAGTGATGGTTACAATAGCACGGCTCTCGTTACGGCAAAGTTGGTACCATAAAAGTGTTCCCATTGATAGTTCTTATTTGAATGAACAGAAATTTAGTTGATAAATAAAATTTAAGAGATCGTTAAAATTAGGACATTATTTTATCACATGTGTGTCTCTATACACAAGTATAAGCCCTGTGTAGATTATTTTATAGAAGAAAAAATTATAAATTGAAGGATGGCGTCTCTCAATTGTCCTACTTCAGTGAGAACGTTCAATACTCTGGGGAAGGGGGCTAATTATCTTGTTTGTTGTGCATAGAAATATACTTGAAGATCTTAGATTTTTGTAAGATTACAGGCTTTCAAAATCCTGACAAGGCTGCTTCTAAATTAACCGACATTGAGGGCTGTCTTTTTGTAGAATGACAAAAATGGTTGGTATTGCTAAATTTTATTGAAAGAAGAAATACATTAAAAATGCCTCTACCATCTGCTGAATGTAGCATCATAATGAAGAGTAAGAGAATTCAGGGGGAATGGATGTTGCTCGGGTCTTTTCTAAAGATGCACAGTTACTCCCAACACAGGAGAGACCTACGTCTTCATACTAAACTTTTTTGGAGGCAACTGTATAAATGGTTTACAAGATTCTGTCCAGAATGTATTCATTCATTGTTTGGTTACGTTGTGGTCTTTCCCCCTTCTCTGTCTCCTCCTTTTTTATTTCATAGAAATGTTATTTTTGTAACCAAAAGGACATTATTAAATGGTTCAATGGCATTCAACCACTTTTGTTTTTCATGTGGCTTAATTTTCTAAGTAAAAGCAAATACTTTGTTCTATTAATCAAAATTAATGTGTAGTTCTTATGAGAAAAAAGAGAGAATCAAACAGTTCAGAGTCTGTGATCACCTTGGTGTGATGGTACACGTTCATAATTCCACGACTGGGATGTTGAGGCAGGAGGTCATGAATCTGAGGTAAACTCAAACTACATAGCAGGATCCTATCTCAAAAATCAAAATTCCAACAAACAAATATGCAAACAAACAAAGAGAAACTGAACAAAACAAAAAACCCTTGCATTTGACAGGAAGACTGACAGGTGTGTTGGTCAGTATTGACCAATGGACACTCTGGGGAGCAAAGAACCTTGGTGAAAAATACTCTTAACCATGGCCAGGTTCAAGCTCCCAACTTGATATTAAAAGCCGTGGGAGTTTGTAGTGGCTTGAATAGACTCACATATTTTAATGCTTAGTCACAGGGACTGTGTCTTAACAGCAATAGAACACAGACTGAGACAGAGTTGGAGGAGCTTCAACATAGCATTGTATTACATAGTGTTGTCTCTTCCAGACACAACAGCTCTAACTAGCCCTCAGAGTGTGCACAGTTATGCACTTTATGTTAGTCATTAGACAATGCTAAACATTGAAAAGCACAACTTAAAGGCGAAAAGATTTCCTCTGGCTCATGGTTTGAGAGTTTTCAAGTTTATTGCCTTTGGGTTAATTGTGAGGCACAGGCAGCATGTGCCAAGTTTATTGCCATTGGATCCATTTTGGCACAGACAGCATGTGCCAAAGCAGAGCTGTTCACCCCATAGTGGGCAGGAAGCAGAGAGGCCGTCAGGGGCTGGCACAAAACACCTTAGAACACGTTCCTGAAACTGCTTCCTTTAAGCTTCACCTCCTGGTTTCTACCACCTCTTAATAATGTCATTAAATTATGAATCCATTAGATGATTAATCCATTGATTAGGTTGGAGTCCTTACCAATCAGTCATCTCTCAATGGCTGGATCCACCATTTTGGGTCCATTTATGTAAGATTTGCAAATTACTACAAGTCTATAAATATTTCTTTAATTGAGCAAAATATTCTATTTGTTATTACTTATTTTTGGTATGAACCTTGAAGATATCACAAGTAAGTCAAGCTTAGTCTGAAAACAGAATTCTTTAATGTCTAACATTTACTTCAGCCTGGCAAATAATTTTATGGATTGGAAATGTGTATGGAATAAGTAACAGAAAATTTCTCTGACAGTAATTCCAAATACCAATTCTCTTTTGATCTGAGGATTGCTTTAAACTCTTAAAATTGATTAAGGACACTGTTATACTTTTATTTATATGTATTTTATCTATAGTGATTTACCATTTTAATAATTATGGTGGTTAGAATTCTTAAATTTACCCAGTGATTATTGTTTCCTGGGATTTGCCTGTGAGTTGATTCTGCAAAAATTAAATTACACAAAAATAACACTAAAAATACATCTTACAAATAATCCCTACTTTTAGCATTATGATGAAGAGGATGGTGATGATGATGATGGTGATGTGTGTGTGTGTGTGTGTGTGTTCACATGTGTGTATGAATGTGCTACTCTGTGTTATGGAGATCTGAGGACAACTTTTGAAAGTTGGTTTTCTCTTTCTGCCTTGGGTCCCAGATATGGAAATTAAGCTTTCAAGCTTGGTGACAAGTGACCTCACCTGCAGAGCCATCTCACTGCACACAAATGCTCCTTATTGCAGAGTTCTGTGTCCAGTATGTCTCACTAGGAGAAGACACTATGACTAGAAGTCTCTCAGCCCTGTACTGAGGGGCACCACAAATGTCTTCTGCTTTCCCATGACATCTATCCAAGCCATCATTATGGCTTAACCATTTAGTAGAAGGTTTTGTAACTCAAATTTTGTGAAAACCTTTGGAAGTCACTGTGTTCTACCTCATTTCCTAGTGGTGTAACTACATCTCCCAAGATTGTGTATAGCCAGGATGTTATTGGAACTTCATCTGGATTTTACTGCTTAGTCTCAGTCCATAGAGGTTACTCCTGAACTGTCCCATATCTCTGTGTGTTTCTATTCCTGTCGTGGAGTGCTCCCAGGCCCTGTAGAGTCTGCATGTGTTAGACTCTGCTTTCTTTTTATTCTTTCTTTCTTTCTTTCTTTCTTTCTTTCTTTCTTTCTTTCTTTCTTTCTTTCGTGCTCTTGATAGCCTTTCTGCCTGGACCTGGGAGCTCTGAACACATGGTACTGTATAGACTTATTCTATATTCTTTTATCTCTCCCTGTCTTAACCTGAGTAATACTCTCCCACAAATATATTCTTCATATATAATTCTTCATCATGGTCTCAGACACTAGGAAAGATGACGTAGAACCTGTCCCTGTCGCAGAACCATTGCTCCTGTATCCCCAGTTTCTCATTGCCCTCACTGTGACCTCTGCAGAGTGCTTACTGGAGAGAGGGAGGGAGGGAAGGAGAGAGAGAGAGAGAGAGAGAGAGAGAGAGAGAGAGAGAGAGAGAGAGAGAGAGAGAAGGCATACAGGGAGGAAAAAACCTTGGTTGGTGTTTCAGAAATATATTCTGGCCGTATAGTCATTTACTATTGAATTTCTCACGCAGAAGGACATCCCACATATTGAGATCCTGTATTCTGTTTTTGTTTGTTTGTTTGTTTGCTTTCGCATCAGTATGGCAGGACCTGGTAACATTTCTCTTCTTGTTTCTCAGTTATCCTGTGGAAAGAAAACACCATTAAACTCACTTCTATGCTTTATAAAACCAAAAGGCAGATGGGAGATATTTACATTTACAGGTGTAAGGTAGTACTATCCTGTGGTAGTAATGGTAGAGGATCTGCTTGAAAAAAATGTAACTGGGGACTTGATTCTACTTTTCTAGCAAAGAGAGGGACTGAAGGATGGCTCTCACATTCTTGGTGACTAATAGTGTACATGTGTTTAGTTAGGTCTCTTACAATTCTCTACTAATTTTTCTGTGTCTCCATGTTTTGCCTGGGTGTAGGTCTGTTTGACAAGGTGATTCTCTTTCTATCAGGTCCTTCCTTTGGTCTTTGGAGACAAAGATGGAGATACTTCTTTATTTGGCACTATTTTTATTTACAATCTTCTGATTATATTAATTGATTTTCCACAGATTGCTTATCTTTTCTCTCACATTATTTATCATTTTCTTTGTTGTTATTGGAGTTTCCTTTTACCTCACCCCAGGACTACAGTTTGTTATTCTTTCTGTTGTCTGTCTGACTTTAGAAACCACTTAGATAAAATATGTATTCAAATGTTACAATAAAATTTATTTCTTTTTATGCCAACTAAACTTAATTAGGAAAGCATTTGAGAAAAAGAACCCAATATAATTATTTAAAAACTAGGCCAGGTTCCTAGCAGGTAAATGTATTTCCTCCAAGACTTAGGCAAACCTGTGCGTAGATTAAGAAGAACTGACTCCTCAAGTTGTGCACTGACCTCCACACGTGCTATTGCATGAGCATACACAGAGTTAGTTAGTGAAACGTTAAATATTTGAAAAATATATAAAGGTTCATTTGTTTGGAATACAGCTATATGAGTTTTGACAAACACATGTGGTTGAATGACCACTGTGATCATGATCAAATGTAAAATACTCTCTCTCATACACTCTCAGTGCGCGTGCATATGCATGCAGAGGTCAAAGGGTGATATTGGGCATCTTTCTTGTTTGCTTTCCCATTTTATTTTTTGAAGCAGAGTCTCTAACTGCATCTGGAGTTCAGTGATTCAAGAGACTGGCTGGCTTGTAACCCCCAGGGTTCCCCAGCTCCACTTGCCTGTTGTTGGCACAGGACCCTGCTGTGCCAGGCTTTTACATGTGTCCTGGGGAGGTAAAACTCCAGTCTTCATGCTTGTGAAGTAAGCGTTTCATGAAGTAAGCCATCTTTCTATATCATTTCTAGAAATTCTCTCTATGGCTCCTGTGTAACCCACCTGCCCACAACCCCCATTTCCACATCCAGATTCAAAGCACGCGGGCGCGCGCACACACACGCGGGCGCGCGCGCACACACACAAACAGGTTTTTGTTTTGTTTTTGAGACAGGGTTTCTCTGTGCAGTGCTGGCTGTCCTGGAATTTGCACTCAGAGCTTCTCCTGACTTTGCCTTCTGAGTGTTGGGATTAAAGGCAGGTGCCACCACCACTACCGCCCAGCATCAACAAATACATTCTTAAGGTTTCACTTTCCTGGGAGTCTTTGGTCGTTTGGTTTGCATTTTTCCCTTTAATTTGTCTTTGTAGACATGAGTACTGCATCTGTGAGCAGGATGAGCTCTAATGGCCTCTTGAATGTTTTGCACAGTTCTTGCATGTGAGTTTGTTTCTTTCAGAGTAGCCTTCCCTTTGTCCCTGTCTTACTCTCTCCTGTCTACATCTCTGCGCTTCTCTTTTTTGATGCTGAGGTTTCTATAGAAATCTATACGTGTGTGTGTGTGTGTGTGGGGGGGGGGCATCATTAGTTTCTTCTTTTTTTTTTCAAGATCACAAATCTACTTTTATTTATTTACTCTCCATTAGTTTAAATCCAGGATTGGTACAGCATCACAGGGATTCTGTGTCCAATGGCCTTTGCAGGAAGGTTGCTTCGGAATTCGGCACGAACCATGCCACTGTTTCCGTGTGCCCTAGTTACCTTCCCCCAGATCACTCTGGTTTTGTTTGGTTTGCCTCCAAGAGTCACTGTATTGTTTTTCACTTTGTACACATAAGCACATCTCTTGCCTAATTAGAACTCAGTTTCATCTCGGGCATAAATGCCTTCAATTTTAAGAAGAGCCGTGTGCTCTCTTTAGTCCCGGAGACCTCGCTTGTAGCCAGCAAAAGTGGCCTTGCACCACAGCCTTCCAGACATACCTGCTTTTAGAAGTCCTGTTCCCAGCAGGCCTGCGAGGAAACCAGCTTATAGGGACCACTGCTTCCTGGGCAAAGCAAGATCGGGGAAATGCACCCATTCACTTCTCAGGAGCCCGAGGACCAACTGAGACCAGCGATCTCTCCTCCCCTCGGCCTGGGCCTCAACACCATCAGCCCGTCATCTCCTCCATCCCGCCCTCCATTTCCCTGGAAGCCCAAGAAATCTCTGGTGGTCAGGTTCTCCGAGAAGCAGGGTTGTCTCGGTCGGGTCATTAGTTTCTATCCAGTTTGGGAAACAAAGGTGAAAGAGCAAAACTGCCCAGGATACATTTCTGTCTCAGACGGAGTACTTTCCATGGGCCTCAACACGCACATGGCTGCCGGTGGAGGTAAGCAGCTTCCTCAGGAAGGAGAACCCTCAGGTTCTAGGAGCAAGGAGGACTGTGGTTTCTTCACGCCTGAGCATTTGATGTGGGGCCTATATATTACTTCAGAGACCAACATTCTTCTCTCAAGCCTCTCGTTAGGATATAGACACCACAGGTGGATTGCTTTCTTTGTTTAGAGATAAGTAGTTGGCAAGGAGCGTCTCTAGTCATCTGGCCTGAGTGTACTTTTTTTTTTAATAGCCTGGCCACTGCTTTTATGGAGACATTTCTAGCATCTTCTTCCATCAGGCTGATCCAATTTGACCCTATGTGATTGTATATTTAGCCTTTACTGTCTATCTTTATGTTTTTTATTACTTTAAATAGTAGCTTCGCTCTCCTTTTCTTTTCCGTGTGTGTGTGTGTGTGTGTGTGTGTGTGTGTGTGTGTGCATTTATACATCGATATGTACTTGTGTAAGAGTTAAACATGTAAACATTTCAGTTGGGTTTTGAATGGGAGGTCCTTAGCTTTGCCGTTTGAGTTGGAAGCTGATCTGTATGATGAGGTTCAAAGGATTGTAAATATGTTCCTTCTGAAACATGGAACCTGGTTCAGACCTTCCACAAAGTTCTTTTTTCTTTTTCCACGTCATTAACCTGCGATGACAAAGGTTAAAGCTGGACATTTTTCTTCTTTCTCTGGGGCTCTGAACCCAGGAAAAGTCTAATGACCTATTGAGTTTTAGTGTAATCATACAATCAATGGTCAGGAACAAGTGCATTTTAGAGGAACTGATATATTTTGTAGTTAGACTCTGCCTTGAGTGTCCAGGGAAGGGAGAGAGGCTTGCTTAGTGCATCGCGTGGAAGAGACAAAGAGGTCAGCCAGGGACACAGTAGTTAACCATGTTAGAATAATCAGTTCATTTTCTTTAATGCATAACGATGCAAAAGATACTGGTTTTGTTTTAATTTCCTCCTTTCTTCTCTCAGTTTACTTACCCTGGGAAAGTGCATTAAAATAAATTTAATACGCAAAATTAGAAGCTGACTAATTGAAGTGTATTGAACAATCTCCTACATTCCCCAAGGACGGTTCTTTAATTCTGTAGTGGAGGCAATGGTTAAGTAGGTTTTAATTTGTTCAAATTTGCTTTTATAGCCTGGAAAGTGAGGAAACAAGCCATTCGCAAATGTAAATGGATTCTGTGAATTACAAAGAGATTCATGTTGTAGTCCAGGCCATTTGTCTGCAGTTGCCTGGATCACTGTGTTCAGAGGATTGTTGGGTCCTTTGTGGACTTTGCCCGGCATGATGTGGTTAATGTCTCTGCCCTGAGTGTAGATAGTGGTGTGTGAGCTGAGTAACAACCACTGCAGCAGTCTTCTTCTTCTTCTTCTTCTTCTTCTTCTTCTTCTTCTTCTTCTTCTTCTTCTTCTTCTTCTTCTTCTTCTTCTTCTTCTTCTTCTTCTTGTTATTTTTAATTGTTTCCCCTCCACAATTGATTGGCTAACTTTTAGCCACAAATTATCCCTGAGACAGTAAAATGTTAATGGAGATGTAGCTGACTGTAATATCTCTGCTTTTACATCAGTGCCTCCTTAAAACTAGAATTATCTGATGATTTCCTCCCTTCTTTGGCTTTTATTTGAATTTATAATTATTCCTAACAAGGGAATGTATGTGAGACCATATTGTTTGTGTCTCTAATTTGTTCTTATAAGATTTGTTTTAATATATTTTCAGGCTACAGTTGTATCTTAGATTCCCAGATCTGCATGTGTTCGTTTCGGCTGCAGTCAGCAGTACCTTTTGATTGATATCTCATACCCTCTTGATCAATATCAGCCACAGTGTAGGGAATAGAAGCTCCTATTTTTTATCAACAACATATGAGGTGTATGTGTGTGTGTGTGTGTGTGTGTGTGACCATGCATGTGTATATGTGTGCATGTGTGCATAAGTCACACATATTAATATTTTGCCTTTTCTGCCATAATTCGAAATCTAGGTGGCAGGCTCCAATAGCTGATAAGCATTTCCTAGTGTGGTGGGTCAGGTTTGCTGTGTAATCCCTTTGATAAAGCCTTCCTTTCTGAATACACGAGGGGAGTTACAATGGTGCCCTGCTGAGCCAGTAGATCAATAGGTGGCAAGTTGTTTGACCCGAGCCAGCCAGAGAGCAAGGGTGTCCCTCCTTTCAGCTGGGGCTTGTATTTCATGGATGAGACCTCCATTATCATAATCCATTTTTCGCTTTCGTGTTATCTATCAGCAGCTCTTATAAGCCTCCTTTCTGAAGGGCATTCCCCATTTGCTTGCTCTAATTCTTTCCTTTTTTTTTTTTTTTAAATCATAAAATTGATGTTTTGTAACCAGCGGCGTTCTGTGTGACTTGTTTACAGAGGTGCTGCAGGGAAGAAGATTAGTGGTAGAATCAAGTATGAGATGACAGCTATGGAGGGAGATGTGCGAATAGACGACCCATCAGTGCCTAGGAGGATGTGGGAAGGAAGTACATTAACTGAAGTCCACGGCAAACGCTGCGATCAGAATTGTATATCTTTGAATGACGTCAAAGAGTGATAATGGTCCACCAGCACATTCCTACCTCAGTAACTATATCAGATAGGAAGACGCTCCTATTGACCACATATGTTATTTTAAATGCCCGTGTCTATCAAGTGGGGGATTATTCCATCATTATTCAAACCCCACATACACACCATGCATTTAATCTGAGAACTTTATACAGTCATACATACTTGGAAAAGAAAATCCAACAGGATTATTTCAAATTCTTAACAAAATTCCCTAGGAACTTAAAAAAAGATATTTTTTATTTTTAATTATGTGTGGATGTGTGTTTGAGAGTGTGTTTGGGCATGTAAGTGCAGTGCCTGTGGAGACCAGAGGATGACTTGAGATATCCTGGAGCTGGAGTTCACAAAGGCTGTGAGATGTTAGGTGGATGCTGGGGACCCAACCCAGCCTCTCTGCAAGAGCAGTAGCTGCTCTTAATAGTTGAACCATCTCTCCAGCTCCAAAATAGGTATGTGCATGTGTGGTTGTGCCCATAATGTAGATGTGCCTGTGTCTATATGTGTGTAGTATTGGTATGTTTGTGTGTTAAGTATGTGTGCAGTATGTGCATGTATGTTTCTGTGTGTATATGTATGTGTAGTGTTCATCTATGTATTTGAGTATGTATAGTATGTGTGTTTGAGTGTGCCATGGCATGTATGTGGAGTTTAGATAACATTTGACCGTTGGTTCTCTTCTGCATTGTTTGAGACAAGGTCTTTTGTTCACCTGTGTGGTAGCAGAAGAGCTGGCCTGGGACCTTCTGGGGCTTCCCTCTTCTTTGCCTCCTTCTGTCTATTGCACTGAGGTTATCGCTCTCACAGAGGTTCTGAGGATCCAAACTCAGGTCTTCATGCTCGAGAGGCAAGGATTTTTATCTGCAGAGCCATCTGCTTAGTTTATCCTAGAAACAATTTGATTTAAGAAAGAAAACCCTCCACATTCTTCAGTCTCTCAAGTAATATGACATTTTTCTTTACAGTTCTCAAATCAATGAAGTCTTTGGGTGCACGGAATATGCTTACCCATTCTTGAGAAGGAAAGACACCGAAGATAAAAGTGCATGCAAATAGCCTCTGACCTCAGAGGGCAAGTGGAGGAAGACCCTGGCTTGCCTTTGGGGGTTCAGACTTCTCAATTTGGGTGGTAGTGGGGGAGACCATGGTTGGTGGAGAAGGATGCTCAGAGGCAACTGTCAAAGCTTTTGTACACTCCAAGATGTCTCTTGTTCCTGCTGTAGCAGCCTGGTGCTGACTTGCATTCAGATCTTCTAGGCATCAGAGGAGGCCTTCCTTAAACAAATCTCTTAGCATTTTTGATTTTGGAGAACACAGTACCCCAAAGACATAAATTCATGGGTTCATATTTCTGCCTGAACTTGCTCCATCTCTCACACATCTTGAGCCCCCCACCCCTTCGTGGGTAGGCTCAGTTTCTGGTCAGCGTCCGTGGCTCTGCAGGTGCCCTTTGTCCTCCTGTAGTCTTGATTCCAGTTGTTTCCTTTGCTAGTGGGGGCTCTGGCTCCATGATGCAGACATAGTGTCAGCTGTCCTTTTCATGGTCAGCATGGGACTCTTGGTCCCTCTCTGTCTTAGCCTTGTTCTCTTTCTTGATCTCTGTTCATCCCCCTCTGCCTCCTGCTCTTGTGCCTCACTCCAGGTTCCCACCATTACCTTTCCTTACTTACTGCATCTGGGTATGAACACAGACATCCTGAGTGAGGTGCATTGAGACAGGACAGAATCCCGTGAGAAGCCAGCATCATGACAGAGATCAGTGTTCCTTTTATCCGTTCTTTCCACTCACAGGGCACATTGGCACCATGAAAACCTGACCCACAGGATCTGTTGGAAGCAGGACAATGGCTAGCTACTGTTACACATTGAACAGCCATTTCTGCTCTGATAAGTTAGACACCCTTTTTGATTAGCAAGTGCCATGATATATTAGGTTTGCATAGTCCCTTCCCTTTTTTGATGCTGGGTTCAAACTCAGGTTTTCTCCTATGCTAAGCAAATGGTCTACCACTGAACTATACCCTGAGTCCCTGAAGGTACATATTTTGAATGCTACATGCCTGGGATTATCATGAGTTCTGTATTTCACATGGTGAATATCTTTAGTCATGTTCGTGTCTGCTTGCTTTATTTTGTAAAAATTGGAGGATTATGTTGAAATATTTCTGTTGCTGGATATGTCAGTTCCCTTGCCTTATTAATTTTACATTCTTCCATTGTCACATATATGTTGCTGGATATTTAAACATGGATGAGGCTGATTTTAAGCTTATTTACAGTTAAGATACACTTCTATTGGAGAATTTAATCTTTATCACCAGTACATGCATATTCAATAACAATTTTATTGCTACAAATAATTTTGTTTTATATTAGTATAGCTGTTTTATAGTAGAATGAAAACTATGACAGTAATAGGCCTTTGTGTGGCATTTCCTAATTACATTTCTATGATTAAAGAATTATTTTTCTCAACTGTTAAATTTTTGTCTTGTTTATTCTATGCAGCTTTTTTCCCAATCCTTAATTTTTTGTTTTTTTTTTATTGTAATGAATAAGGCTTTATGGTGCTTTAAAATTTTTATTTTTATTCTTTTCGCTTTTATGAAATTTGAATTTATGTAGGATAATTCCATTTATTTATGGTTGCCTGTAAAGTTTTATCACACATATTTAAGAAAAATACGAAACTTAATAATATAACAAATTTTCTTAAGAAGAACCTTAGAATACTTTAATTTTCATACTCTTAATTTGTCAGATGGTAGACATTGTTCTTGTTTCACACACTGTGTGCCTTTGTGTGTATGTTGGCACACTGTGTGTATCTGGTATATGTGAGCCTATTTTATGCCTATGTGTATCTGTGGACACACTGTGTGTCTGAGAATTTATGTGGGCACACTGTGCACATGTATACTTACTTGCATAGTCACTCTTTGGTATTGTCTTTCTATTTTATTTTTTTCTGTAACGTCTCTTTTCTAAGTAGAGACATTATAAGTGACCTGATAGCAGTAATCACCTGCAAGTTTGTTCATTTAAAAATAAATTAGGAGGATGCAGAGATAGCTCAGTGGTTAAGAGCACTGGCTTCTCTTCCTGAGGTCCTGAGTTCAAGTCCCAGCAACCACATGGTAGTTCACAACCATTTATAATGGGATCTTATACCCTTTTCTTTCATGCAGGCATACATACAGATAGAGCATTCATATACATAATTAAATAAATATACACTTAAAAATAGAAATGGATTTCCTATCTTCAAAGGCATTTTTGAGTGATGGGAATTATTGCTATAAAGTAGAATTACTCAGATTTGAGGAAAATACTCAAAATTACAAGTAAACCTTGCCATCAGGATTAGTTGTGATTTTGTCCCTTGGATAAAATTACCCATTTGGTAGTGTCACTCAGAGTATGAAAGATGGTCTAAGGTTGAGGTTACCCACATCACTCAGAAATGCAGAACTGAGAGGCCAACATAGTAATACAAGATCATGGCTTTTGCCTTTAAAAATGTTCTTAAGAATTAAAGTCATAAGTTTTTAAAAAGTTGATATTTGAAAATATGTTAAAAATACTCCCCTTTTCATGAAGAGTATCTTGCCAGGCATAAAGTCTGTATCAGAGGTCCCCAGATCATTCCATGGTCTCATCATCCTTTAGGAGGTTTCCCAGCACTGAACATACATAGTTATGCTCTTTAAAGCTATAGTCTTTAAATATATAACACTCACTTCCTTTTTCAAAGGGAAAAAGTAATAGGAAATACCCTAGAGAAATAAGCTGTGAGCTTTTAAGGTCTCCTGCCAGAGTCACACAAGAGGCACTTAGTTCTTCAAGAATGAGTTATGGCAGCACATGTTAAGATGGTTCATCTTGATGCCCAACTTGATTGATTTGATGAACTCTTATGAGGTTAGTAATGCTAACTACTGGGTGTGATCATAACATTTCCAGAGAGCACTGACTAAGGATGGGGAAAGAATTTTTCTGAATGTAAGTAGCACCAGCCAGTAGGCTGGAGTTTCAGATGAAATAAAGTGTTAAAAATAAAAAAGACAAAGTCTGTGAATACAGACATTCTCTTCATGCTCTCTTGACAAGATGATGTCACCTGCCAAACTCTGCCATGTCTCTCTGTCTTGATGGACTGAGACTTCTGAACCTATGAGCTAAATAAATCTTTTCCCCTTTAAACTAGGCAGTATTTGTCACAGTGAAGAAAGTCTTATTAACCCAGTGATCAAATAAGCCAAGCAGGGAATCTCAGTACATTCCCTGTGCCCAGGTTTTCTTACTGAGGATCTAGATATATAAAATAAGGTTTCTAAACTTCAGAATGTTGGTATTTCTGACAGGATAAGTTCTGTTTTGGCAGGTGGGGCTGTCTAGCATTCTATAGGATGCTTTGCAATATTATTGACTTCTACCCACTAAGATGCTGTTAGTTTGCTTCGCCAGTGGGACAATCAAAAAACTGCCTCCAGATGCTGTGTGTTGTTAAGTTGTCCTCTGGGGATGGTGGTTGAGAATCATTGCATCAAAGCATAGGTTTAACCTTAAATACAAACAGAAGGATCTTAGACTTATAAATCTAAGTGGGTTACTACTGTCTTACATTCACAGCACCATTCAAATACCAAACCTCTATTATGAGATTTTTAGCAGCAACTCCATGAGATGGGTGGGAATACTTTTCCCCTTTATATAGACAAAAGCAGTGATACACAGAAGTGATTTCCCTCTGTGGGAGAGCAGAAAGGAAAGAGAGTTAGGTAGATTGTTGACAGTAGACTTGCAGTTGAAAACTTGCTATGATCCAAATCCTGATACCATCTGAACTGTTTTTGCATGATCTCTGGTCCTCTGACCCTCACAGTCTCTCACTCCTCTCTCCAACAATGTTCCCTGAGCCTCAGGCATAGGGGTTATACTGTAGTTACATCAGCTGGGGCCAGCCTCCCCACAGTCAGCTCTCCTCTTCATTTTAACCAGTTGTAGAGTTCTGTAACGGTCTCCATATGCAGTCAAAGCAAATTTCTTTGTTGAGGCATTGGAGCTACACTTGTCTGTGCATGTGAATACGATACTTATACTACAGTCTGAAATTATACTGATGGAGGAAAGTGGCGGCACTAGGTCCTTCTCTAGGCTTCATGACCTTACCAGTTATAGGGATTGACTGCATTTGCAGTATGAGGCACACATTCCCTCTCCTTTGAGCAGAACTTAAGTCCAGCTACACAGATGTTGGTTGCCTCTAAGACATAGGTGACATTATTGTAGCCTTGGGCAATCCCTTGCCATACTTCTCATTGTTACGGTACATACTTAAAAAATTTGATTCTTGCTTTTCTTGGAGCATTTGTTTCACATCCCCTTTAGCCCATGTTTTCATTTTCAATATTGCAGGGAACAAAACTTTCTTCTTATAATCCTGGTAAATACATCTTATTATCCTAAGAGGACATTAATTTGGGAGAGACGTTTTCATAACCATTTAAATACACTACATGGAAGGAGCTAGGAAAAGATGTGTGATGCCACCAACACTTATCTTTGGAAAGCTTCATTTCTCTTTCCTGGGCTCTCATCAAGCACCACTTAGTTTATTTTGTGTCTGGCTCTCTTTTCTTTTGGAGTGGACCTGGATGGTGGGTAGCTGGGAGATGAGACTTTAGCTTCAGAGAAGTTTGTCAGGTTAATTCAGATGAATGTCGCCATTTGGATATGAGCTTGAGAAACCCAGCGTTTGACAGCATTTCCAGCTCTACTCAGGACAGAATTGATGAGGCTTCTCTTACTTTGTACGAGTGGATACAATACACTCGGTGCTGCCATCTCTGTAATTACACTTATTTCTTCTGAGCCTTATGAGTCCAACTCATGAGGTCTTCTTTTTCTTGACAAGCATTTTTGTGTGAAGACCAGAAACTCTTGAATTTTCCTTTGACTTGACCCGTCAAATGCACAGGTTTTCATTTGTGTTAGTACTCATGACCTGTGATATACATGCATACTTTCTTTCCCTCCATATTTATTAGTTTGGTTATAAGACTAAACTGGAGAGATAACTTAGATAGTAAAATGTTTGCTGTGCAAGTGTGAAGACCTGATATTACCCAGAACCCATGTTTAAAAGAAGCTAGATGTAGTTGCACGAGATTATAACCCCAACGCTCCATAGATAGGAGATAGGCTTCCTGAGCTCACTGGCCAGCTAGCCTACCCTAATTCATGAGACTCAGAACAATGAGAGACCCTGAATCAAAGAACAAGGTAGATACCTGAGGTTATCTTCTGTCCTCCACACACACATGCACACTCTTGCATATGCACAAACACACATATGCACACCACATACATGCATATATGGTTGTACACACAAATAAATAAATAGTAAAGAAAGAAAGTAAACTGGGCTTTTCTCTCCACATTGAGATTTTAGATAATTTCATTTTGTCACAGTGGTAACAGAAAGTTATATATAGATTAACCTACTATGAAAAAAAATCACTGAAAGACAAGATTGAAAAGGATATTGGAAAAGTGTGATGTCTTGGCATCTTTTTATAGTTGTAAATATAACTGTAACTTTGCACAACCTGTCAGTAAGTCTGCTGTTTTATAATCAGGTTAGCAAACTGTGTCTTCTTAAAAAACACACCCACATTTCAGTTGTTTTTGAACCCTCTTTCTAAATAGGACTTCATATGTGCTGCTAAGATCTAACATATAAAAGTGGTGTTTCTTTATTATGCATATATTTTGAAATTTAAAGTCCATTACAGTAGAGGCAATTTTCATGAAATGAGACTTCAGAATTAGAAGTCTGTGTGGCCAGTGAGGAACCCAGTAGAAATCATTTTTCCTTTTCCAATAGGACATCTGAGTATGTGCAGTAAGGCAGTTTGTATCAACATTAGTGTGTTCTTGAAAAGCTCATGGAATTTTTCACTTGAACGTGATTGGCAGTCGAAGTGTGTCTTCCCACCGCAAATGAGTTCACCTGCAAGTGGATGTAGCTGGAACTGAGCAGGCTAAAGGTTTCACGGGACATGCCAGAGTACGTTTTGATGATGGTTTAAAAAACAGATGGCATGATAGATTTTTTTAAATGAAACATAGCAGAACCCCACAGATATCTGTGAAACTTTATGTAATATCATAGAATGCATTTTGGGAAAAATCTTGCTAAATTATTTTTTTTTTTTTAGCCTTCACTATGGCAGTCTACAGTTGTTACATTTAAAGTCTAGTGAAGTTCAAGTTTCAATCCGTAGCTCAGTGGAGCTGTGTATCTTGATCTGTTTATTTTATGGAGCACTGTGCCAAAGTTATCCTTAGAAGGGCCTGGTACCCAGGGAATCTTTGACTTCAGCAGGAGAGGAAGATTTCATATCTACTGCAGATACTTACTAGAGTCATTGAATATACTGGTCAGTCACTTGATTGTGTACTTTCTTAGTCTGAGTTAGAAGAAGAAAAGACAAAGAAGAGATGATCCTAGGGGCTCAGGGCCATGTGAGAAATGATCTCTTGACAGCATCAGTTCAGGAAAAGCACAGTGAACCTGAGCCATTTAGGTCAACCATCCTTGTAAACTTTGAAACAGTGACTCTTCTATCATGATCCCACATCAACACAGCTTCAAACTGTCACAAATAATGTACATTCGGTTTGTATGTGCTCAGAGAAGACAAGAAAAATGTAAAGGTTTTTAAAGAATGTCCAGAAAAAATGGTTAAAATGGTTCTAATAGTTATGTGGATAACTTCAGTTTCCTGGAACATTGATGCTGTGGGATGTTAAATTATTGGAGGATGGAAGACAGATAAGGCACGAATATACATTTTCCTGCCATGTATCTCACTGCAGAAGTTTACAAAATACCTAATATTTATTTCATAAATATTAGTGCACATTGAATAGGTTTTAGAGAGTTTATTTGCGCTAAAAAAATAAAAAAGGATTTCTCTATCAATATTCTTTCTGGACACCAGAAAAAGGGGTGTAAAAAGAACCTTCTGCAAATAGAGTTTAAAACAATGAAGCTCAGAAGGAGTCAGAGAAACCACAGAAAGCTACACAGATGAACATCAATTAATGAGAGGCCAGGGAGTGGGAAGAAAGAACACGTTCTTTGAGAGTAGGTCTGAGCTTCATGGGCTTTGTGCTGATAGAACCACGTCAGCTAGATGTGCCATGTATGTTTTGGCTGGGTGTTTGCACCACGAGTGGAGAGGACCACATCCCTGAGTTAGTGTTTGTTTACCTACATGGTGGGAAGAAATGCTTTTCCCCTCACCTGAAGGTCATACTGAAAGGCAAGCTGCATCTTTGCCCAAGTGTTACAAAGTATAGCTATGTCATATGCCAGATCAAACCTTTCCTGTGGTCCACCTTCATCTCTTAGGCTTTGGAAATCTTTCCATTCTTCCATTTCTTCTGTTTGGAAGGTTTATTATGTGTATCTTTAATCAACACATAATAACTATACATTTTTTATGGGTATAAAATAGCATTTCCACACACATGTACAATCGGTTCAGGGTCATTGGCATATCTGTAATGCTACACAAATATGTAATTTTTATGTGTGTTGGGAACAGCCCAAGTCCTCTCTACTAGCTATTTTAAAATAGCTAATTAGCCAGTGTCAATCATAGTTACCCTACAGTGCTTGAGAACATGAGATTACTCTACCTGATTGTATCCCCGTATCATTGTTCGTTTTCTTTCCCTCCACCCCTTTTCCATGCAAATATTTACTGAGCTCACATTGTAAGCCAAGCACCAGTAGGACTGAAGATAGTGCCAAGAGTGTACTCTGGCAAGGGACAGGACCACCAGTTCTTACTGCCACAGAATTTTCATAAGAGGGCTCATGAAGAGGGTAGTCAGAAGACATGAATGAAGGTATGAAGCAGTACAACAGGGGGGAGAAAGTGCATCCACAGCCCATTCCCACCCAACCTAGGAGACCAAGTATCCTTCCCAGAGAGGGTGACATCTAAGCAGGACCAGTGGGATAACCAGGGTTATCAAAGGGAGTAGAGTGGGAAGTGGACACATGTTCCAGGCAAGAAGAATAGCATTTCCGTGGGAGATGGGAACAAGAAGGGTGAATCTGAGGACTGAGAGATCCCCTTGGCCAGAACATAGAGTGAGTGAGAACTCTGGAGAGGGTTGGACACAGAGGCCTTGGAAGGTCAGAGCCTGGACTTTTATTCTCAGATCAGGGGGATACTATTGCACTAGAGAATGATTTTACTTGGTGATGTAACTGGCTTTGCATTGTGGATCATTTATTTCAACAATGAAGACAGGAAGGGCAAGACCAGCAAGTTCTGTAGTGTGTGTGTGTGTGTGTGTGTGTGTGTGTGTGTGTGTGTGTGTGTGTGTGTGATATGTATGTATCAGACAGAGATGTCAAGTGGTCACCCCAAGATATCTGACTTACTTATTTCAGTCCCAATAAAAATGGGAAGACAGAAAGTGGAGGATGCATTTGTTTTAGGGGTGAGGAGGGCGATGAATGGCTGAGGTGCAGCTGACAAGAGTTCCTGGTGGATGAGGGATATTGTGAGGGAAGTGCCAACAAATCTGTAAACTTAGGGTTGTGGGTACCCTGCTCCACTACAGGGCTTTGTCACTTGGGGAGGTGGAAAGCCAGGGGTGGACTGTGCTTACCTTAGGAGCCTCTGGAAGTTGAAGAAGAGCTGAGAAAGGAATCAGGCTGAATTTAGCCCCAGGGCCATGGGGGATGGAGGGGGGAGCTCCAGCTGGTCCCATGGGGAGAGTCCTTGGCTTGCTGGTAGCAGAGTTGGGCTTGGTGTTGGTCATGGCTGGGATCACAGAGAGTCCTTCTATGGGAGACTAGATGGTGGCTCTGTAGGTGAAAGCCTTCTCCATGGCTCCTCACAGTGAATCCTGATGAGAAGAGGCAGTCCAGGTTTTAAGGCATTTATTTATTGCCATGGCAGAAAGTGGAAGTGTAAAATCATATCCTACTTCTCTGGGTGTGCCTGAGATTAGATACCTTTTACAGGGAGGAATGTCTATGAAGGAAAACGTACTAGCTGAGCCCTCCAGGCCTCTATGTACCTCATTAGCATGGAGATCTTTCTTGAGTCTTTTCCTCATCTATATGTGGAGGGCTTGGGGCATTGGCCTTATGTGACTGATGGCCACAAATCTATGGGGGATTGCCACTAGTGACAGGGACCTGGTGCCCTGGAACAGACAAAGCTCCTACTGTCCCTTCAGGGTCTCCTGGGCTTCAAGCCTTAGCTCAACCAAGGACCAGGCTACCTCTGACAGTCCACTGCCCCACAAAAACTGAGTTGAAAAATCAGCAAAAAGCAAGCCCTAAAGGCTGCAGGGGTTGGTAATATCTCTTAGGTGTCGGTTGTGTTACTGAGCAAAGAAAACAGACCATGTGTGGTGCCTGCCATGGGTGGTCCATGAAAGCAGATCCTACAGAACAGGGAGAAGGGGGAAATAGGGGAGAAGCAGCCAGGCTGGAGCTGGGTGGGAACATGGAAACTCAGAAAAATGACATTTCAAATTAGAGGGGCAGCCAAGCAAAAGAACTAAAAGATACTAGATGTTTATAGCAAGTTGTTCTAATCACGATTTCCAAAAAATGTTTCTTTGCAGACACTACCCAAAGCAGTCCTTCACCACGGTGGCTGATACACCCGAAAACCTTCGTCTGAAGCAGCAGAGTGAACTGCAGAGCCAGGTAATGCGCAGGAGGCTGGCTTTATGGTGCTGGTACTAAAGAGGACCCATAAGCCGTTTCTCTGAGAATGCCAGCCTTGGGTTTTCTATGCCAGCCATCAGCCAGCATGGAGACTGACAGCAGGAGGTGTGGGAACCCCAGGTGAAAACACTGCTCCCACTCTTGGATCACCCCAGTATTCTCAGTTTTGTTATTTACACAGAACTAGTGCAAGAAAATGACTTCTGGTCAGAGTCAATATTTCCCAACAATATTGATTTATTTGGTCCTAAGTGTTTAAAAACATTTTGTAAGTAGCGTCTCCATATTGCATGTGGGGGAAAAAAACACAAGGCGTTAGCTTGACCCAATTGCTTTGCACGTGGGACTCACACTCTGTCAGTGGATCTCATACCAGATGTGTCTTTGTTGGGTCACTTTATTCATATTCCTTCATATGTCACAGTGACAGCATGGAGAAAGATTAAAGTGCCACTACTGGCTCTCAGTCAACCAGTTTAGATGCCAACTTGCCTTCAAATATGTTGAAGCACGTGGGCAGGGACTAGGGTTTTAAGTGGCAGGGTTTTCTACTGGGACGCCCAATTCAATGCAAAGCATAGGACACGGGAAACACAGGAAGATGTTACCTTGATGGACACTGTACAGGAGGGTGCCGAGCAACTTCTCGGCAGATAATTGGTCAGTGTTACTGTACTAACAACTGCACCAAGGAGGGAGGGAGGGAGAAAGAGAGAGGAGAGAAGTGGGAATGAAGGGCCTTGGACCAGCTGCCCAGGTTCTTTGTGCTTCTGTGAAACAAGACCGTCTGCCTTGTTACCTGTCGGAGGGGGCCACAAGTGTCATGTGAGGTAGAGGATAAAAGCATTTTGAAAAGTTTCTTTAAAAAATCAAGTTGTTGGAGGCTTGCAATGTTCTGAAGAGCCCTTGATATAAAAAAGTGAAAAGAGGGGGGGGGAGAACTTGTGAAGAAAAGAGGTACTTAATTAATCATCTTTGAAAACGTGAGGCTGGAGTTCCGTACAAGACTGACAGTGGCCTAGCGTGAAATGCTGTGTTGCGGTTTGTCTATTCATGACGGGAGCTTGGGATTGCCTTCGATCTCTTTCTGTGAGACTAGGGACCATTTCTCAGTCCACCTGATGGCAGGGATAGAGTGCAAAGTAGAATTCACTGTTGGTTAATGCCGTGAAAATTGTTCAGGAGCTAATGTATGATTTGTGTAAAATGCCTGGTGTGCTAAGCCATTAATTTCAAAACTGGGCACTGCTTTTATATCGGTAAAGACATCCCTGCTTTACATCCTAGAGGTCTTAGGACTTGGGTTCAACCTATGCACATCACTGTGCTTTCCTTCTTTCCAAGTCAGCAGTCATCAGATAATCATGAAGAATCAGTTTAAACATATCAGAAAATATAAATCAGTCCAACAGTCAACTGCTTGTTTCTTGCCTGTTGCATACCCTGGTACTGCAGGAAATGGCTTCTAGTTACTTAACATTCTTCTTACTGAGCCTACAGAGCATGTGAGGACAGAGGACCAGCACATATGGAATGACTAAACATAACTGACAATATAGTCTCCGAAAGAGGAATCTGTTTGGACTGGATGGAACAGAGCTTTCATGCTCATGTATGGGTGTGAACGGAGCCTTGAAGGTTAAGGAGGATCTCCTAGCAACATTGACTGTGTCTTTTATAAGCACATAACTCCCTCTGGGCGTGGTGGTCAGTTGTGGAAGTCTTCACTCAGCTGAAGAGCAAGTACCCAATAGTTGCTCACCACATGCATGCCTTTGAAAATGCCATTGGGAAAGGAGCTTGTGACTCTGTGGAAGGCTAATTTCATCCTTCCCCATGTAGCAAGCTGCTGACTTTGGAAACAGCATGAACAAATGATTCCAGGTGGGTGAGACAAGAGCTCACAGAGATATGCACAAAGCACTATGGAATCCCAGGCAGTAACCAGCTGAAGGCATAAGATTCTCTGGAAGACTTTGCTCAACTATGATCTTCTCTAGAAAGAATGGGTGGCATGCCATCAGGCAGGCAATGTGGGAAATTCAGCTCCGTTCAGACAACGCAAACCCATTTACTGCTATGTATAAGAAGCTGGGAGGGGTGTCTGGGATCTAAAATAATTGTCTTCATCAACACCATCCCTGCTACTTTCTAAGCATTAAAGGCAAATCTTTTATTACCTCTTAAACAGCTCAGCGATGGGCATTTGTTGATTTTCTGATTTGAGTGAAATATCTGATAGAGAATTTAAATAACTTGACCTTCCAAGGTTGCCCAATAAGAGGTCAAGCTTAGAACTAAACCTGGGTCTGTGTGCTCCTAATGCCTTAACCAGTACCTTTGTCCTGTTGCTCTGAAAAAGCCTAGAAAAGGCGTATGAGCAAAGCATTTGTCATTCAAAGGATGTGCAGTGCAAATGAAGGAGGAGCTGTGTATGCAGTAGCGGTGGGAAGAGGTTCCTGGTGTTTTGTCTGAGAGGTTACATTTCTGCTAACCATATCTGAAAAACTGTAGAGTGATATTTTCCCTAATTGTAATACTTAGTAACGGCATTTTAAAATCTAATTTTAACTTACTAAATGATCTGCTTCTACAACAGACCATTTCCTTAGAGTTTTGATGTCTGCAATTCTGAGCAGCTCACTGGTTTGGGAGGAAGACCAATTAATTTTTTTTTTTGTATACTTATTTTGGCAAATTGTGATGTTACATGAATTAGATTTGCAGCTTAGAGTCTTCAAATTCTGAAATCTTTTAGAATTCTTTGTGTCATACGAGTTACTTTCTCTCCTTCATTGGCTGACTTATCAAGTGAGAAAAAAATAAAGGGGACAACAAAATTAATTCCAGTCCCATCCAGGCAGTTTTTTATGGGTATAAGTCATCATCTCTTTACCTGTTTGTTCTTTTCTTCCCTCCACACTATTTTTGTGGAGGATTTCTGGAGGATTGCTGCTGCTGCTGCTGCTGCCAGCATTTTAACCACTACTCCATCCTCTCAAGCATCTTTGGGCTCTATAGGTGCCAACATGTCATCAGAAAGTGAGTCAAACTTTCATCAAACTCTGGAAAAGCAAGCACATTAGGAATCAGCATCTCAGGACAGTAAAAAACAGTGACTAACAGGCTCCACCAACTTGTATAAGATTGGGGGGCATCCCACTTGGCCAGCCACAGCCAGTGGTGGATGTGGGCTGCCCTGGAACCTGGCTCTCAAGAGGAAGAGAGAAAGGAAAGTCCTTCTATCATCCATTTGCTCCTCTTTCATCAGACATCACAAGGTGAACTGCCTCAAAACCATTCCATCCGTAGTGCTCGTGAACCCCCCACTGGCCTGTGTAACCCATTTGACAAGGACAGGAAGTGGAACTTACCCTCTGTGGATAACGTTATAATTCCTCTGTGGGGCATCTGGCTTTTATAGTTCCCGGGGATCAGCATAGTATCTTTTGTTCTCTTCATGGTAAGAAAGTCCTGGCTTGCTGAGAGATGGCTCAGTGGGCAAAGGCACTTGCTACCAAGCCAGAGGACCCGAGATCAATGCCTGGGACACACCTTCCCTGCTGAAGGAGAAAAACTAAATGCTGTAGGTTATCCTTTGACTTCCACATGTATGTCGTGACATGTGTGTACATGAGCGTGCAAACACACACACGCACACATGATCGGTGTAATAAAAAATGTTAAAAAGAAATTGAGCCTTAACTTCCACAGACATAACTTTTAAATAAAAGTTGGAAGCCGGCTATGTAACTCGGAGAAATCCTAAATGACCTCCAGCCAAGTGACGTGCTCCTTATGAAGGGAGTCCTTTGAGCTTAGCATTTTAATATTGTGCTATAGAAAATATCTATCTTTCCAGCCTGGGTGGTCCACACTCTCTTTGAGAAAGAGAATGCTCAAATATTGTCAGTTCTCTGGGTCAGGAGTCTATAGACTTTCTTTTTATTGCCAGGGAAATGATTTTTTTTTAAATCAGTTATTCAGTGAACACCCCGCTCTCTTCAGAGAACAAAATGAGGGTGTGTACTCAAGGCCAGGCAGGGACAGACTCCTGCTCACTTGTAGTTCCCACTTCCAGAGTGGAGACCTAAGCTTTAGCGGGCATCACTTTGAAAGCTGCTAATCAAAATGAAGACGAAATGCTAGTAGCTTCCTCACTTAGCCGCTGAGAGGACCAGCTCAGCAGTTTGCAATCCTATCAGAAGCACTAGGGGTTGGGCCTCACCATGTTCTTTAATGGAGTATATGCACTTTATGATCACTGACATCATAAAAGATTGAGGGTGATTATGGCCAGGGTACAGATCATTTATACTTCTTGTTGGTTCTACTTAATCTCTTAAGTTTTTGCAGAGGCATAAAAAACATGGATCATAATGGGTAGCTTGTGATAGCAGTTAGGGTTACATGACTGTTTTTTATAGGGAACAGAAGAAGCCAAACACCTTTGTGAGCATAATAGAAACATATTCAACAGAAGCCACGGGAGCCTCACAAAGAGAATATCATAGTATCTTCCTTTGGCTGGCCTTAAGTATCCTCCAGTACCTTCATTACATATTCCATTTCTAGGTCGTCTTCAGCTACCAGCCATCTTGCCCAAAGCAAGACTTTTCTCCAGTGGCAGTTGAGTCTTTGAAAGGCATTCACTAGGGTTTGGGGATATGACTCAGTGGCAGAGTGCTTGTCAGACATTCACAAGGCTCTGAGCCTCACCCCAAATGGTGGTTTTCTTTCCAATTTCAATATGACCTTTAGAGACAGTTGAGGTTATTTTATTGATATTGTTATATTTTATAGGTGTGTGCATGCATTTATGTGCCCATATGCTTGCCTATTCATGTGCCTATGGAGGCCAGAGGTCTTGTCTGGTGTTCTCTACCTTACTGAGTGGCTGATTGGCCAATTCATTGAGATAGGATCGCTCACTGAACTTAAAGTTCATTGTTTCAACAAGCCCCTGGGAACTGTCTGTCTATGACTCCTGAGCTGAGATTGTAGACATGTGTTCCTGTGATTAGCTTTTACCTGAGTGCAGGGGATACGAACTCGTGTCTTCAGGCTTGTAGAGCAACCACTTTATCCACTGAGCCACCTTCCCAGCCCCTTAATTATCACATTTATTATTATTTGACAAGGGTAGTCTAATCTAGTCTCAGATCCACAATCTTCTTTGCTTTTGCCTCTTAAATGCTGGCATTATAAGCATGCATCACAGCACCCAATTAAAATCATGCTTTATTATTATTGTGTATATGTGCATCTGTGGGTATGTGTGTGCTCCGGCCCATGTGTGGAGGTCAGAATACAACTCTGTGGTGTCGGTCCTCTCCTCCTACCTTTATGTGGATTCTGGGCACTAAACTTACGTTATCCTGCTTGTTTTCCAAGCTCTAGCTCCCAGCCTCACCTGGTGTAATTATGGTTTAAAGAAATTTCAAGGAATTGGAGGCCTGCTTCCTTTCTGCAGATAGTTGCATCTCGGATCTCAGTTTTCTTTGCCACATGTTAACCATGGAACCTAATTCTAAATGCAGACACATCCTCCCTCTGATTCCTCATCTTAGCTGATTGCTCTTCAACAACTTGGGGGCCTCTTACCATCGTCACTTGTTTGCTTGGACCACTTCAGACTTCTAGATGCGAGCAGTCTCTAGACAGTTTCCTCGGGTGCTTACTGTGCTCTTGGGGTCTCAGACAATGCGCCTTTCATAGCTGCCACTTAGTTTTCTTTCTCTGACTTTGGCAGCTTCGCCTGTCTCATTCTAGGATTTTTTTTTTTCACTGTTTGATGCCTGGTTCCCACAGAGTGGTGGCTCTTCTTTCCCACGATGCCCATGGATTTGTGGATGTGGAGGTAAAAGTTCATTGGAGAGAAGCTTCAGTGTGTTTCTCTCCAACGTTTGGGGGCCATGAAAAATAAGGAAAGATTATGTCTCATATCTAGAAGGGATGAATGTGAGTAAGAACTTCAAAGGAGAAACATGAATCCACTGACAGATCACATGTCTTTCAGGGAACAGAGAATGCCGAGCAGATGTTTACCCTAACCTTTGAGACTTTGCCATCCCCTGCAATTTCACATAAGCCAGATCCTCCCCTTTTATTCCTGACTAAAATGATGTAAGAGGCAACAATGTCAATAGTGAGAGACAGGAGGATACATGGGAAGTTTTGAAGTGCTGTGTTATGACTAGATTTTGGAGCCTTTAATTGCAAGGGTCTGGTGCCTTACTCTTTAGTCTCTCCAAATAACACATAACCCTTCCATCTGTTTCCTGAGTCCCAACAAGGCTGATTCATTGATGACCTCCCCACTTAGCCAACTTCCTTCCTTTCCCAACTCCAGCTCTTGGTGCAGGGTACGGACATTGTGTCTTGGATGAGCAGGCTACTGATATCTGCTACTTTTGAGCATTCCAGAATCAGATAGCTATTATTTTTCTATCTATCTATCTATCTATCTATCTATCTATCTATCTATCTATCTATCTATCTATTGGTATCTATGGGTATCATCATGCCATCTTATGTAGGGAACTTAGATGCCTGTGGATTTTGGTATTAGTAGCTGGGCATCAGGTCATCTTAAAACCAATTTCTTGCTGACATTGAGAAACAATCCCTTTCCTCCAAAACTATCACAGCCCTCACACCTCATAGGGATATGGACACCAGATGGAAATGGGAACAGGAAAAGGATCTGACATGACCTTAACTCTCTGTCTAAGTCCTTTGGAGTGGACTGTGTGCAGTAGCTAGAGCTATGTTTAGTTCTAATCCCACTGTGGTTGGAGCCTGTGAGAGGGATAGGAAACACAGAAGCTTTCTTTTGAATCTCAGTTCCTTTTGTGTAAAATATCGATTTGTCAGACACACTTGTAAAATTTCCTCCAGTTTTAGATGATGTTCAACCTTAGTGCAAAAGTTTTCTGCACAGTATCTCCAGTAGCAATTAAAGTATTCTGTTCCCGGAGAACAGTAGAGCAGCCATGCTACTGTAGGATGATTTACTCCCTTTTGCCTCTGATACCGACTGACGGTCATGAGTGAGCACTCCCTTAGATTTGAGAAAGTTTTCCAGAGAATTCATTTTTACTTTGGGAGATATGCCTAAGTTTTTACAACTTTTGACTAAAAGGAAAGTTAAGAAGGAAGAAGATAATGTCACCTTGTCATGATGCCCATACAGCGGGCAGTGTCTTCAGTGTGGACGTGAGGGGACAAGGTGTTTATTTTTTTGGGCCACACATCTTTTGGTGTTGAGTGATCATTTTTATTGAGGAACACTAATGAGTACAGCAGTAACACGACATTTGTCCAATCCCCACATGTTCACATAGTGAAGATATATGACATTAAAAACCCTTCAAAAAACAAGTTTTAGGTAAAAATGCATTTCTAAATTTTTAAATTTATTCAACACTGTCAAGTTTTTTCACTTATTTCAGTTGTTAATTTTTTTCTTCTCTCACATTTAAAATCATTCATGACATTTCTTTCTTTGTGTGACACACACACATACACACACACACACACACACACACACAGAGAGAGAGAGAGAGAGAGAGAGAGAGAGAGAGAGAGAGAGAGAGAGAGATCAGAGGATGTTGGCACCTTGTTTTGACACTCCCTATTTTAATTCTTTAACATAGGATCTCTCACTGAACCAGGAAGTAGGCTGGTGGTAATTCTGCCGTCTCCTCTGCCAGCAGTATTGTGGTTACAGGTTTGTTGGTGCCAATGCCCAACCTTTTTACATGGGTGCTAGGGAAGGAACACAGGTCCTCATGCAGGCACAGCGAGCATGCTTACCCACTGAGGCAGCCACTGAATGTCCAGTTACAACTCTTCTAGACTCATTGCCAGAGTTTTGATATTTTCTATGGATGATAATCAGGATAACAATGTTAGCTAGCATAGTTAGTTATGGAAGCCTCTTGGCTTTTTTACTTTCCCATCTTTCATGCTGTGCATTTCTCATCATCCAAGTGTCTTTAATTATGTAGTAGCAGATAAGTCTGGGAATAGCTTGATGCTATAACAAACATGTGTGCTTAACATGTCTGAGGCTCTACGCTCAGTCCACAGCCCCATGCAAAGGTTGGCTTTATCTCTCTACAGTGCTATTATGTATTTTTTTGCTCCCTTTTCATTTCTGTAAGCAAACTACTTTATTGAGACCCACACTCAATTCCCTGGGCCTAAAGTATGATGCCCATGGATCTCTGTCCAGTATCTCTCTTTCCTTTCTTACCTTGAGAAGCTAATGCAATGCCCGTCTATTTCATTAACTCCTCAGACACATTAATTAATACTCTTAATTAATTAATAAGAGATTGATTAATTATTAAAGAGATTAACTACAGACTGAAATGTGACCTCTTCTTTCTTTGGTGGGTGATGTTTCAGAGAGATGGGGGGGGGGGGCTATCAGGCAGGCAGAAAAAAAAGCCAGGAACAAATGAAACAGCTCTGTAACACAAAGTGCTTCTGTCTTCCCCCAAAGCCTGTGACAAATGTAGGGCTTCTGTAGCATGGTGGGCAGGATGAAAACCAAGCTGTATTTCCCAGTAGCTCAGTCTACCATCTCAAAGGCCATGGAAGACATACCTTGTGATGGAAACCTGGGATGTTTGCTGGGATCCTGGGATGTACTTACAATTTCTTCATAGAATTCTGGAATTTGGATGCTGCTCTGTGGTGGAATCAGATCACAACCTGAATCTGAAGGACAATACTGAACTCAGGAAAGGCCTCCTGGGATAGCTCTGAGGACAGACAGCTGCACATGATACACCCAGAATATCAAGTTTTTCAACTCTCAGAAAGTATGTATGTGTGTGTATAATTACTATTTTTTTGAACAAAAATTATGTGACCAAACTATACTTTCACTTTTCCTTAGAAATTTATTGTTAGCTTCCACTGGTTTCAGAATGACTTTCCAACTGAGACGAGGGAGGAAGAGAGAGAGAGAGCAAGGAAGAAAGGCAAGGACAGATGAAAACAGGCTCAGGGAGCTGCTTGCTGCTGCTGCTGCTGCTGCTCGTGGTGGTGGTGGTAGGGTGGGAGATGAAAGATGCTTCTTTACTTTTTAAATGCAAAAATGTATCAAGTAAGAAAATGAAGTGTTTAAATCAATTTTCCTTCTGATGAACAGTGGAGGTTGGTAGAAACTTGTATGGTATCATAAAAGTTTATTTTAAAAGGGACACAGCAGGTAGAGGGAAGAAAAGCATGAAGACAATGGGTCTAACAAGTCCGGAGAGAAAATGCCTGTAGATTGAGAGTAAGATTGTGAATATGTGACCTGATCATCAGCCAACATAGAAGGCAAATAAAAAGGGAAATGTGTCAGTGATAGTTCAGATAAGAAACACCAATTTATAAAGCCAGATACCAAAATTGTTCAGTTACAGATTAGCAGATCTCTTTCTTGGTAAATCAATGACCTTTCAGAAGACCATTGGTAACAATGTAACACAATACCCTCAAGTAAGGCAAACATTTAGAACATTTAGTTGTGCCAGGTTTTAAGAACATCCCATGAAATTTACAGCAGGTTAATAACATTCGTTACCACCAGGCTGTTTAATATATAGATCTATATCAATAGCTACAGCATCCATATTTATCTATAAAAATATACTTCATAAAATATTAGACAAAAGTAGCAACATTTATTCACCTCAGTATTGTCTGGGACATATAAGCGTGTTATACAATCCATGAAGGGGTACAATGGAAGAAAAACAGTAACTAAAAATGAAACTCACAAAAGCTGGTTTTTAAAAAATAAATTGAAAATGTTTCTTAAAACATATACCAGTTGGACACTAGACATGCTGTTTTGGAAGACCTCTATTTGGACTTCCAAACAAATTGGTTGTATTATTATTTTATTTTTTTCTGGGATAAGAGTCTTAATATATAGCTCAGGTTGGCCTGCAACTCTGTTATCCTTCTGCCTCAGCCTTCTCAGCACTGAGATTAACAAGTACTAGATGCTTGTACCTTTTCAATCCAGTGTAGCTCATTACAAAGTATCCCAGGAGAACAATTAAAACTTTCTTACCTATCTTCCTCCCTCCCTCCCTCCCTCCCTCCCTCCCTCCCTCCCTCCCTCCCTCCCTCCCTCTTTCTTTCTTTTCTTCCCTCTTGCCTTCTGATAGGAGGACAAAGATGATGGCAAATCTCAAATGAAGGTGACACATGTTTGACCTCGGCTAGTGGAGTAGTTCTGGATTTGACTGGCCTGACACTCTGCCTAGTTATGTGGAATTGTTATTGGCAGACTCTGTCTGTGACTGTCTCCTAAAGGAACCTAATACGTGTCTTTTGTTACCAGAGTGGCTTCTTCAGCACACTGTACTTTTAGACCAAAGTACATATGGCACATTTGAAACTATTTACACCAGAGAAGTCAAGAATAGTGAAACCAAGAATCCTATCCCGTTTTTCATTATGTAAACAACCTTAGAGGTTTAAAACAATTTACTTCTGTAATGGGTCTAATGTTTATAAACCACATACTGAAGCAAAGCCTAAGTCTTTTTAGGCTATTGGACAAAGAACAGACTCTTTCCAGTATCATCTTAGAATTGAGTGTCTGCAGCTACACTGGCTTGAAGAGTCAGCAGGCTGATAAGTACCCAGGTGGGAGAACTTGGTAACTTCCAGGGAGCTGAATTTTTTAAATTTAAAAATGTTTTATTCTCTACGATCTATCACTTAAGTATTAAGTGTAGATACAAAATATACATACATACACATATGCAAATATATGCATATAAACATTCCTAGATTGACTCATGTATACACTTGTCTACACATACATAATATAAAGTTAACTTGGGGAATTACCTGTTCATAAAAGGCAGAACAGACTGAAGAAATGTACATCTTTCCTTTCCTGCTACTAATGGCTAAATATGAGTTGCCACTGGATTCCTGTAGTTACTTTTCTATTGCTGTGAGAAAACACCATGTTGTGGGACTGCTATAAAATGTATACATCTGAGCTGCTTTTATTTCACTGAAAACATTGCCTATCCCAGAGGGCATATGCCCATCTTATAGGCATAAACAGAAAGTCACTGACTCTTATGTTAGTGTCCTTTTCACCATCTTCAGTGTTGGGGACAGAAAGCAGAGCCTTGCACATGGAAGGGAAGAGGTCTGCCACTGTGCCCCACACCCAGCATTTGACTTTCTTACTGTGTCGTATACTAGATTTGAACTCACTGTATAACCCAGGCTAGCCTCAAATTCTCTTCTTGTTTTCTACCTTCTGAGAATACAAGTGCACTTCATCATGTACTGCTTACTGTTTTAAAGATGTCTACTTTAATTTTTGTCCCTTCCTGTAGATTTTGAACTAGCAGCTAGTGATCTTATTAATCTAGTGGTTATTATTCAATTACCATGCTCTCCAAGTGTTGGGATTGTGATGTAACACAATAATGAAGATGGTAATGTATGAAGTAGAGGGGACGGAGTGGAAAGTATTTTTCATAAAAATCAGGACCCTTACATGAATGAATTAGGCACTTTCCTAAGAGGGGGTGGAGAAATTGCCTGTTTAATTCTGTCTTGGCATTAATTACAAATGGGGGACAATCATGGCATTCCTCAATTTTAAACTATTGCCAGCAAAGAAATCTCACGGAAGGGCCTGCGGCATTTCTCTTAATTGATTCTGTGTAAAGCTGCTTCTATTATTTATTGGTGTAATCTACATTTGCTGAAAGTCTCTCTCTCGGCCTTACAATGTGCTATCTTTGTGGGGCTCAGGTGAGCGTGGAGAAAAGCCAGTGGTTGAGAAACTAGCAGAAGGCATCTTGAACCCCAACTTTCATGTGTCTATTGAGTCTATCAAGAGAGATGCTCACAACCCTGAGAACCCTAACTCTCCCTTTCTCCTGCACCTCATTTGGCTCTCCCCACTTTCCTCTGTGGATGTGTTTGCCTCTCTTTGGAAGGAAGCCAATGATAACTCCATTTTTCTTTACCTAAATGGAATGGCCAAACTTCTTTGAAACTCAATCCAGAGAAGAAATAATGTATGAGCTGGTTTGAGAAAAACCTTTCTACCCTTTCTCTCTTCTCACCCCCTTCAGGCTATTTGTAGAGCTTGTTCCTTCTTAATATCATGCCAGTCTAAATGTTTTGCTTTGCTTCCTGGACTCAGGAAAGTTTTCTCAACAGTAAAGGCCAGGTTGGTGGTCTTGTCACCCCCAAAATGGTAGGCCCATGGCTTCTATCCTGTTTTGGGGTCAGAAATTCCTTTGGAAAGGTAATGAAAACCTCACAAAGGAGTTTCTTTGACAGAGATGTACCATCCAACTTTAGAATTCAGTCTCCTAACATTATGTTGTCACTTTCAGGATTTCACAGAGAAAGAAAACCTTTGGTGGGACCCTGGAGAATTCCTAGACATACATGGATGAGCCACATTGGCCAAGGAGGAATTAAGAAATGGCTTGGAGGCCTCACACAGGCTATAGATGGTGCAGAGATTACGCATGATTTAAATATTACCATTCAGGCATGATTTGATATATTAACTACTTCGGAAATTTGAGTGCTACTATCTCTTTAAGAAAAGCCATCTAATGACAATAGTTGAAACTTAAATATATATATATACTCTTATGCTGCAGTTCTACACCCCTGGAATTTCTCCTGTATGTAAACACAAAATGACCAGCAAAGATGACATCCACATACACACCTCTATGCTTTAAAAACATGACCTACAGATTTAAGACCTTAGCATCTTACCTCTTTCTCTATGGCAACACTGTACAAGTTCAGATCGAAAGAAGTGAATTAGCCAGTTTAGGTGAAATTTCCTTGCTGACTGCTTAGACGGAGTCTCTGTGAGTTACATAGTTACTCAGTAATTTAGTAAATCTTTATTGTGTTCCTTTTATGAGGCTCTTGTGCTATAGAGTACTCAAAAACAGATGTGATTCCCCTCCCCACCCCGTGTGTGTGTATGTGTGTGTGTGTGTGTGTGTATGCACGCGCGGCGCGTAAGTCAAGAACTGTTTGCATTTGAACTTAGCATTTTGTTACCAATACACAAGGACTTCCTTTCCTCCCGTTAAGCTCCACCTTTTATTCAGTTGCTCCGGTGTAAACACGAAGCATCTAGGTGCTACTGTCACCCCAGAACTAAAAATTTCATTGGAATGAGTTCTTGAGTTTCCTTTTGTTTTGTCTTTATGAAATGATCAGTTGTCATTTCTTAGTTTTTCCAAAAGTGAGGCCCATAGTCCTTAGAAGAATAATCTTGAGAAAATTTTCAACGAAAAAGACGTTTTCTAAGTCGTGAGTTCAAATCCCAGCAACCACATGGTGGCTCACAACCATCCGTAATGAGATCTGATGCCGTCACATGGGTGTCTGAAGACAGCTATAGTGTACTTTGGGCCAGAGAGGGAGGCTAGAGGGAGCATGGCCCGGAGTGAGCTGGGCCAGAGCAAGCAGAGCTAGCAGGCTGGAGCAAGCTGGGGGGGGGGGGGGTGGGGGCAGAAGGAACCGGGCCCTGAGCAAGGTAGGGGTGGGGCCAGAGCAAGAGGGAGAAGGGAAGTGGGTGGGGGGAGACATTTTCTCTAGATTAGGGTTTAAATAGGTTTCCTCCCTATCCCTACCATGGTTCTGTAGTGAATCACACTCATTTATGGAACTGACCCCTGACATGCTAAATGTGTGGTCTACAAATATACATGGTTAGTAAGTGACCCATGTAATTCTTACATGTGTTGATATTTCATACCCATTTATATCTCATTTAGTCCCAGAGAATGAACCTTCTAGGTATTATTTCCCAGAATTTCTCAAGACATTCTAGACCTTGAACTCCTTCTCTGTATGATGTGGAATTGTAATATTTTGTCACATGGAAACTGGTGTGTGACACAAGACACATGTAGTCGTGAGCCACTGTAGATGGCTTTTAGAATGCATACCACTGTCCCCACTCCAGGCAAAATGTATGGAAAGGAGAGAAGGAATGCTTGGATCTTGTTCTAAGGCACTTTAGTGTGTGACACAGCAGACAGTTGCTTTAAAATGTTCCTCTAGTTGAAGTGGCTCTGAACCTTCTGTGTTTAATTTACTAATGATGGTTACAGTTTGGAAGAGATCTTCTGAAAGTACAACTTTTCAGATGACACACACCATTGACCCCAACTATACGAAATACCATTCTAAGGGCAAAGTCTAAGGGACTTTTAAAAATCAATAATCTCAAGCTCAAATTCCAGTATCTTTAAATGACTGAGGCAGCAGATAGATGTGTATATGCTCTTATATTTAAGTGGAAATTTGAAATTTTTATTAATTTTGCAGTCTGCAACCATAGGAATAAAATAAGACTTGTACCCATTATACCCTGGGGGGGATTCTTTATTCTTTGAATTCCTTTTAAAAAAGAAATTTCTGTAAGAGAGGAACACACTGGAAGTGTTTTTCAGAAATTTATAATTCATCTCCTTTCACATTTCCAAGAATTTTGAGATTTACCTGAAGTCTCAAAGTGACTCACTGAACAAGGCTCGTCCATATACACAGCAGACTCCTGTGAGTGCCTTTTCTATTTTCCTTGTGGAGTTGTACCTGTTTGGATAGCATTGGATAGCAGTCTTTAGCCTTTCCTGATTTGAAAGGTCTTGTCTGAGAACCTTGTATCTCCTCAGCAGGATAGATACATCCCAAGTCGCTGCAAGAAGCCCATGACGTCATGCTTCAATCCATAGTCACTGATTGGGAAGACTTAGTTTTAGTGTGGTGTAGCAGGTACCAGGAGGGATGCAGGAAGGAGAAGCCATGATTTCTATCTTTAAAGAGCAATACAGCTTAGAAAGTAGTTGAAACCTGCATGTCATGACACGGTTCTGTAACAAAAGGATATTTAAATAAAAACTAGTAGGGCTGCTGAAGTGTTAGGCCAAGGATATTTGTTTATTGCATTTTCAGGAGACAGCTGATCAGGAGCAAGATGGGAAAGACAGTAAGCTGGATAGCAGGGAGGTCAGTCAGTTGAGCCTTTGTTCCTGAGGATGAGGGGAGATACAGTAGCAACAGTCCATAAACTAGTAAGTCTCCCTTTACTGTAACAGACTACCCGAGTTAACCAAGTTATAAAGACAAAAGATGCATTTTGCCTCACAGTTTTAGAAGTTTCATTTCATGATAGAAATCTTTCCCAAGAGTTCTTTTGAGAGACATTTGTAGTTCAAAGTATAGCAAGTGATGAGGTTCTCAGTAAGGTCAGGGGAAACGCCATGAGGGACCCGTCTTCTGAAGATTTACAAAATCTGAAGTATGATGATCAGTGGTAGGTATGCAGCAGAACCGGAGCTGATGAGACAGATGGCTCAGTGGGTAAGGGTACTTGCCACAAGTTAGACACCTTGGATTTAACCACCGGAGCTCATGTCAAAAGCTGGGTGTGTTGGCATGCATCTACAACCTTGTGAGTGAGGGGGTGGGTAGACACAGTAGAATTAATCATGATGTCATACTTCTCCCTCATACAGCTCTCAGGCCAGCTGGCTTGGAGATGGAAGAGTAGAAGAAGCAACAAGAGAGACCCTGGAAAGAGATGGCTAAGGGCTATCCTCAGACCTCCTCACACGCACAGCTCCTACCCCTAGTGTCTGAGTTAGGGTTTTACTGCTGTGAACAGACACCATGACCAAATCAACTCTTATAAAGACATTTAATTGGGGCTGACTTACAGGTTCAGAGGTTCAGAGTTTCAGTCCACTATCCTCAAGGCAGAAACATGGCAGCATCCAGGCAGGCATGGTGCAGGAGGAGCTAAGAGTTCTACATCTTCATCTGAAGGATGCTAGGAGAAGACTGGCTTCCAGGCAGCTAGGACAAGGGACTTAAAGCCTACATCCACAGTGACACACCTACTCCACAAGGACATACCTACTCCAACAAGGCCACATCTTTTAAGAGTGCCACTCTCTGGGCAGAACATATACAAACGTTCAGCAACATTTAAGAAGTAGTCTAATAGCCACTTTTTTTGGGAGAGAACTGGTTATTAGTGATGTTGGGGGCTGGTAAAGTTATATAATAAAAATAACCATGAAACTATTAAAGTTGCCATACTGGACTCAACCCATGGCTTCCATGTTTGACCTCAGTGAGAAGGTATGCTGAATAGTATTGAGAAAAAAACTTGATCAATTGCTTTTTAATTTTTTAATTTTCTGTGGATTCTGATTTTTAAAAATCCATTTGTATAAGGAAATGTAAACATCATGTCATAGATCTTTGAAATGGCAAATTTTACACAGTTTAACATAGCTTAGTTATAACACATAACACAGTAGGAATGAGTTCTAGTATTTATCTTGCAAAGGTAAAGGCAAGTCAGTAAAAGTTTTATTTTATTTTTTTCTGGCATAGGACACAAAACTGCTACAATTACTTGTGAATAATTTTTTATGACTCATGTTAGAAACTATTATGCATTTAAAAGAACAATGTCAAATCAACATGAGGAAAAAAAAAGACTCCCTCCCACCTATACCAGGAATATTCTTCTTGTCTAAAGAATACCTACTTCTGTTCAGAGGTTGGCATTAATCATGAACAGGGTCCTTTCATATCTTGAAAGAAAAATATAAATATATTGAGAACCAAACAAATCACCCTGATTAAGGGTATATGCATTTATATCAATCTAAAAGGAAGGAATAATTGATATTGAAAACATTAAAAAACCTGCTTGGATTATATGTGGTGTGGTAGGAGTGAAAGCCAGGTACATCAAATTGCTACCTCGGATCAAGGAGAACAATTCTTAGCTTTTTTTGCTGGAAAACAAAGCAATTGACTGTTTAAAAGGACTTGGGTTTGAAAGAGTGTATTGACGATGTGCCAAGGAACATTAAGCTGCTGCGATCTGCTCACACACTGGCTGCAAAGTCAGTTACCTCCTCCTCACTGAAAAATTGGGCTTTTCCAATGGCAGTGTTTACTTGCTTTGTTTCCCTGGATTATGTGTGATAATGCTATGCCTTGCCCTGCAAATCATGTAGTTGTGTTGACATGAATCTGTGTCCACCTAGATTTTTCAATGGGTTCTTGTCCTGTGGGATATACACGTGACACAACATCTACTTGCTTCTCTTGTGTGCCAACCTTCCCCTTCTTCTTAGGAGATTTTATAGGAGGTTGTATGCACTTACCCCTCTGGGAGTCTGCTGGTGAGTCAGCCAGGGGGAGACACCATGGCCGTCAAAGGCTGATTTTAGACGACCTTATTCTTGACCACCTCGGCTCTGACATTGTGAATGCTATTTTCCGCCATGGATGTAAGAGCTATAAAAACCAACTGGGGATCTGCACTGGGTTTTACAGGCAATCCCAGAATCCTGGACATGGATTCCAGAGCTGCCTCAGATCCTCCATGGTTAGCCTTCTCTTCCTGAGACCATATCTCCAGGTAAACAAAGCATCTAGTGTTTCCTGTACTCTTGGTTTTTTACCATGGCTGTCACAGTCACCTCTTCAGCACCATCCTCCTCTGTCTTCCTTGCCCTTGATTTTTTTATTCCTCTTCAGTGAATCTGATTTCTTCCACGTTTTGCATTCCCAAAGAGTAGAGTTCCAGGAAAGGAAAGAGAGAAAAGGTGGAGTAGGGGTGAGGTGGGAGGGTAGCCGGTAATGGGTAGGGGATGGGGATGGGACTTGTCAATCTCTATTCCATGTTAGTTGTTGGTTTACTAAGAGTCATTTAGAAATGTTGCTTCCTTGTTTGGGGCCTGTGGTGGTTTGAATATGCGTGGCTCAGGGAGTGGCACTATTAGGAAGTATGGCCTTGTTGGTTGAAATGTGTCACTGTGGGCATGGGCTTTAAGCCCTTCATCCTAGCTGCCTGGAAGCCAGTCTTCTCCTAGTGGCCTTTGGATGAAGTGGTAGAACTCTCAGCATCTCCTGCACCATGCCTGCCTGGATGCTGCCATGTTCCTGCCTTGATGATAATGGACTGAACCTTTGAGCCTGTAAACCAGCTCCAATTAAATGTTGTCCTTATAAGGATCGCCTTGATCATGGTGTCTGTTCACAGGAGTAAAACCTTAACTAAGACAGGGCCTTATCATACAACTGCTTATCAGGGACAGCTTCTCTCTCTTTGGAGTTCTCTGCTATTTGCAGAAGATTGCATTCCACAGCCCTGAAGATAGAAAGGGGCATTCTGCCAGGAAAAAAAAAAAATCTCTCGATGTGTGAGGCATCACCAAGCACGGAAATAAACTTCCCCCTTCAACTGCAGCTTAGTAGCCCCCGCCCTTCCCCCCACCTTTTTGCCTGTCCTGTAGCTTATGCTAGGACTAGGCTGTGTTTCTCAGAAGAGCAGTGACAAACCTATCTTGTGAGTATCATCTGGCTTCCTCTTCTCATTTCCCTGTTCCTGTTGCTGAAGCTCCTTGTGAGAAATTCACAGGGAGCTCTTTGACACTGCCCCCAGCCGTCCTCCTCCATGTCTTTCACAGAGGCAGTTAGAGCTCAATCTTTAAGTCTTTCAGAGAAGGAAGTGCTTTGTAGTAAGTGCTTGTATTGCCTGAAATCATTTACTCGAGGAGTCTTCATTGTATCCCTTAGTCATTATGGCTGCCTCACGTGCTTTTTTCTCAAACATCAGCATGGGGAACCAACGATGAAATTGCATTTCTTTGAATTAGAGCACAGATGATTATGGGAAGGAAAAAGACATTACAAGAGAAATGTTCATCTTTATGTTTGAATAAATGGAGCAAGCTTCCCAGTCTCTGAGGCGGTTAGAGCGTTTATAAGGCACGGTAGAGCCATTGTACCACATTACTCGGGTCTTGTCTCAGAATGTGTGTGCAGAGTGCTTTGAATCATTCCAGCCTAAGTATAGAAACCACCTAGAAAGTGTAGCATGCATTTCCGGGGGGTGGGGGTCAGGTGAACACAGCATCACACATGGATGGCTCCAGCTGTATCTCAGGGGTTGTTGAATACAGCATTATCACTCATGGCTCTGGCTGTATCTCAGGGCTGGGATACACAAGGCAATTAATAAGCAATTGTTGAAATAGTGTACGCAGAGAGGCCACTGCCCTCACTTACCTTTTTAATCCTTGACCCACCCTGGTAGTTGCTGGAGTGGCTTTGTAGGTAGGGATATGAGATTAAAACACAAGTCCAGGTACAAGAACCATTGCTTGCTCCTTGTGTAGTTTGGCATCACTGGGTCCAGGCAGCTGTGTCTTGTGCTTGGCTCCCAGACCTAACTCGGTGACCTGCCTCATATTATCCTGTAGTCTCAGTTTTGTTCCCACCTCCTTGACTGGTGTTATATATGGATGGACATGAGTCACTTAAAGGTGAAGTGGAAAGATGCAGCTAACTGGCTTCCTATTGTGATTTTTATGGGATATCAGAGTTGACAGGTTGCAGGTGTTAAAAAACAAAGCCAGTTGGGTTTTTAATGTACTGTGCAGACAGGAGAGTAGCATTGCGTGTGTCTTCTTATGTGTTCTTTCTTCCTTCATAGCCATCTGCTAGGTTATACATGCTTTTATTTTCACGTCAGCTATGAGGCATGGCTTATTGTTCTGTCAACTCTCCTGCCTTCTTTTACCTCCTTATCATCTTTGTTTGCAGGAAGACTTCATGGCTTCCCCAAGCTTACTGTCACTGAGAATTCCAGCAAGAGTAGAGTCCTTGTATGTGTGTTCCTCAAAGACTTTAGATAAGTAAATGAATAAATGGTTGGAATTCATATAAAGTATTATTTAGTAAAGATGAGCTGGTCACTTGCTAAAGGGTATTTTCTCCAGCATCTGCCTTAATCCATATAATAACTCTATCAGATAAGCATGATATTCCTTTGTTACTACTGTGTATGTATATGTACTGTAGGAAGCTCCTAGTGAGTGAAGTACTGAGTGGGTGTTGTTGACTTGGGCATAGCTATCTCAAGCCTTAGACATGGGGGAAAACAGCAAAGTTTTTCTTGGGCTCTATTTAGGAAAATGGCAAAGCTTGCGCTACTGGTGTGAGTCTGTGGGTTTACACAGTTTACAGTGTGTGCACAAGATGTCTGCCATGACTTTCCCCTCTGGATATTTATGGCCTAGAGAGTGCACCCCTACAGAGACATCCAAACCTGTCTCCTTCATCCAGCTGCATGCCATAAGCCCTGTCTCCTTTTTATCTGCATGTAAGACTGCTTCCTCCCTGTTTAAATTATACAGTAACCCGACTCTTTGTTCAACTGTGGTTAATAACCCTGTCTCCCTGTTCAACTGTATGTAATAACTGTCTCTCTGTTCAACTGTATGTAATAACTGTCTCTCTGTTCAACTGTATGTAATACACATGAGAGTCTGGGCTGCTGATGTTTCTCCATCAGACCCCAGTTTACCCAATCTTAGCTATTTCTGTGTGTCTGTGTTTGTCTTTTCTTCCTTTCTCCGTCCTCAGTAGAGACCAAGTCCCCAAGAGCCAAGCTAGGAGTTTGTAGTGTAAGATACAGGTGGGGTTATGTATGCCATGGTGCATGTGTGCAGTCTGTTTCTTCAGTCTCTGTAGGGGGGTTGCAGGGATCAAATTCAGGTTATCAAGGTAACAAAGCAAACTTGGGTTTGTTTGTTTGTGTTTTCACTTGCTGAGCCATCTTACCAGTCCAACTGTTCTTATTCTTTAACCTCGAGAGCTGTGGTTTAGAGAGGTCCCTCCGGGCCCCCACCCCCTCTTTTTTTTTTTTTTTTTTAACAGAGTTCTGGAAACAAAGCCAGTGAATGATGCCACCTTAGGCTAGGTCTTTTCACCTCAGTGAAACTCATTAAGACGACTCCCATGTAGACATGACTATAGGTCAACTAATCTAGATATCCCCTCAGTGAGACTCTCTTTCCAGGTGATTCTTGATTGTGTCAAGAATTAAAACGACACAGCAGCCTAGGCTGGCCAAGAATGTGTACTCCTTCTGCTTTTGCTTCTCAAGTGCTAGGATGGTAGGTGTGTACCACCACACCTGACATAGCTTAATAGTTTAATGCATGGTGTGCTGTACACCCTCAGTTGTTCAGGTGTTAGTTTTTATTGTGGACCTGTTTCCTATCTCATCCACTGTTCACTTCTGAGACTCAGCAGCATCTGCAACACTGTTTCATTCTTTATGTGTCAGGTTATGGCTACTTTTAACATCTGGAAGCGGTGTGAGTGTGGTGGTTTGAATAGGTTTGGCCCATAGGGAGTGGCACTATCAGGAGACTCACCTTACTAGAGGAAGTGTGGCCTTGTTAGAGGAAGTCTGTCACTGTGGAGGTGAGGCTTCAATGTTCTAACTATGCCCAGTGTGAAACTAATCCAGTTTTCTACTGGCTGCCTTCTGATCAGGTGGAGAATTTTTGGCTCCTCCAGCATCATGTCTGCCTGCCAGAGGATTAAACCAGTAAAACTGTAAGCCAGTTTCAGTTAAATGTTTCCCTTTTATAATAATACCTTTGTTATGGTGTCTCTTTATAGCAATAGAACCCTAGCTAAGACAGTATGCATTAGTTTCTAATTTTGCTAGTACCAGTGTTGTCCAGTGAAGTTGCCTAGAAGGAAAGCTAAAGTAGCTACTTACCTAGTGAGTATAGTCAGTAAACCCCACTAGCACTAGAGGTGCAGCTGCAAGTTGGGCAGGGCTCACTGGGGCTTTCCCTCTGTGTGTGCACTTGCATTCTGAACTGTGCTGGTGCAAATAGTATTGACGATAATTCCAAATTAGAAAGAAACCTTGAGCATTGAGAAGTTTAAATAGAAAACAAGATTCTTTAGAGAAGGCAGGGCCTTAGTGGAGGAATGGAGCATTGAAGGTGTCAGGATAAATGGATGGACCCAGGATACTGGGATGTGGTAGATATGTTGTTTGGTCATCCATGGGGTAGTGACTATACAGAAAACCTAGAAGGCATAAGAGATTCTTATAAAGATGACAATAATACACTAAGAAGGTTTGCTTCTCTGTTTTCACACAAGTCCTAATACTCCTGCACCCCACACACCCTCCTTCTGAGTAACCTCATCAGGTAGGCTTTCACTGGGACACCTTGTCTATGTGGCGAGATAGATTGTCAAAGGATTTAAGGGCTTGGGATTGACTCAAACACTGTATATAAGCTTATGCACTGTGCCATATGCTCATATCTGCACCCTGACATTGTCTCCAGGGTCTGTTTTCTGGGATTCATCCCAATACCCCCCTCCTCCATCATCTGTCCTGTTTCCACAGGGATTATAGGTATCAAACTAGCTTTGCATGAGTTCTAGGGTTCAGAACTCTGGTCCTCATGCTTGTGGAGAACTGCTTTACTCATGGAACCATCTCCCCAGTCTAGGGGGCTCATTTTAGGAGTAAAGAAGGCAGAGAAAGTGATTGTGGATATTGGAAAGTGATGTGGATACTGTACTCAAGTAGCAAGTAAACCTATCAAACCAAGATTGTGTATTGATTTGATCTGGTTTGAGGCGGTGGAAGGTTGTCTAATGAAGGTTATGTCCTTCCCCACCTGAAACCTTCCTAGATTGTGCCCCTGGGAGAGATTTCTAAAGTCTAATGTTTCTGTTGCCTTTGAGTTTTAGATTTGGATATCTGAGACTGTTGTCAGGACAGTGAGACAGTGATAAGAGTTAGAGGGATCAGGCTCCAGGCTAGGCCCATTGTCTTTGTAACTCCACATTTGTAAATGTGTGGGGGTGCAAAGGAGAAAGTAAATGAGCAGTTAGGATTGTTCAGAGCCTTCAGAGATAAACATTGATGTGCAGACGAAGGCCAAAAGGACTTAGCTGTGGAAGATTCCCAAGGTTGTATTTATATTATTCTCAAAATAGTGAGTTCTGAAAAGAAGTTTTTTTTTATGATTTATGGATGAGAAATCTACATTTATGGGTAAGAACAGATTATCATCTAGTTGTAACATTTGATTTTCACAATGGTCATGGCAGTGGCTGCTCGCACACATGTGCATCTTAGAGTATCTTCTGGGTCATCCCTGGAGAGGAGTGAGTAGAGAAGAATCTTAGCATAAGAGCTCTTTTCACTTAGCGCTACTGTCCCAGGGATGTGGCTGTGCTTTAGATTCATTGAGCTTTGCTGTTGGTCTCGAAACTGAAGCACATAGAAGCTCTTCCTCTGCACTTCTCTTTATGTTTACAAATGATTAATATGCCATTTTAATGAAGGTAACTTGTGCACTTCAGTATCTTGCTCAGCAAATTCTGCCTTTATGTAGCCTAACCTCCCAGAACTGAGGGGGTGAGACTGAAGGTTTTGTGTGAGGTGAACCTGGATTTAAATTGCATTCATTGCTTACTTCTGTGTAGCCCTGGATACTTAAATTCTCAATTTTATTCTAAAATGCTTTCCACTTTTTTTTTTGTTAAGAGATGATTGAGAAGTCGGTAGTAATGTATGAAGCTAGCAGTTTTAGGACATGACAGGCACCTGACAGGCAGATGCTAAAGTCAGCCATCACTGAAGAGAGCTGATTCTGCTACACAGTTTCACATCACCATGCCTAGAGTAACTGTTCAGTATTAAACACAATGACTATTTCCTGTATCCCAAGTGATATGGGAAAGTATGAGAGCAAGGAAGTATCACTAAAGTAATATTTGGAAACTTCCTTAGCTTTCCTCACCTCCCAGGGAGGTTCAAAAACTTGATGTGGAATCTTTAAGGTTGAACAGAAAAGCAAAGACTCAGTTTGGTTTAAAATACCTGCTATTTCTTACTAGTTCAGTGGCATAGGGGCTATTTTAAGTTTCAAGTTGATAGTCACACAACTGTGATTATTGTAGCATGGATGGATCACATGAGATGGAGTATCTGAAGAACTTGAAGTACAGAATCCATTGGAATCAACCTGAGGAAGTTCAAAGTTTTTCCTTATTTAATTTTCTTATTTATTTTTGTTTTGTTTTCTTTTTCAGTGCTGGTGACTGAATACAGAGGCTTGTGTACACTAGCCAGGTGTTCTATCACTGAACTACATCCTTAGCTAAGACAAACACGGTTTAAAATGACATAAATGAACCAGGATTGGCTGGTTGTGACAAGGCCTAGTCAGATGCTTCAGTGTTATTCTTTCCAAAGTTAAGAAGAGGGGTAGGAGGTGTTATTTACTGATACTTTCAATGTTTGTGAAATTATAATTTATGAGAATAATAAAATTTGTTCTAGCCTAATGTCAGATTCTTGCCTGAAGCCTACTTCCTTGTCTTTGGCCAATGTCATATTCCTGCCAAGCAGCCCATTTCCTTGTTCTTGGCCCATGTCAGATTCTTGCCAAGCAGCCCCAAAGGCTCTCCACCTCTCCCACTTTTTATTTCATTAACAAGACTGAGCCTGTCTTAGGTTGTTCTGACAAGAATGCCTTCCTTACCTGTCTTGAAATATGCATTATCAAAAGCAATGCACTTCTGTCTTAGGTTGGTAAGGCTCTATGCAGAATCTTACCTGTTCTTGGCTTGCCAGCCTGTTAATTTAATAACTCTGTCTGGGGGTTCATTTTCAGGTTCAAGCCATGTACTTTGGCTGCCAACGTGTTGATGTTGTTAAAGAAAAGCTTTAACACAATGGGCAGGAATGAGAGTATTCCCAGGACAAAATGGGCTAGCATGATCAAGCTGTAAATGCCATTTTTGAAGCTTGACTAAAATAGAAATACTGACCTCAGGTCATGGGAAATTTTATCAGCAATATCTACTGTATCAACACTCAGCCAAGCAGCATTCTTGAAATTCATAAGCTCCCTATGTATCATTAAAACATCCCAAAAGGTGTTAGAATTATGCCAAATACACTATAAGCATCATTAAACTTCCTAATTATAATGACTACCACTGTAAATTGTAGAACTTACATGAATCCAGTGGTATTTGGCATGACACTCAAGATGGCTCCTTACCCTTAAATTCTGAACCTCTTTCCATTAATTTGAATAGGATAAGAGCATCAATCCATTCTTCCAAATACCTATATAAATTCTTTTGTGTATTCAACACATTAGTAACATTTTTTGCTAAATGATTAGCAAAAGTAACTGTCTTAACTTCTTGTGTCACAGCAATTGCAGAAGCGGTGGTGCTAGCAATTAATGTAATTAAAGCTGTTATACCCGCAATAATCAAGCCCACTACCCTCTTGCTTTCTGCTTAAAGCCTGACTCATTTCTTCCAGTACTTGCAAGCTATTTTTAGAATACCAAAGTTCTGTGATACTCAGGGCACTAAATCAAAAGCTGGTTGATAGTTCTCTATAACTGACATGCTGGATTTCAAAACACAAACACAATTAGAAAGTGTATAATCAATGCAACTCACATGAAGTGCTGTAGAAGAAACAAAAGTATTTTTTAACTTGACAATTAAAAGAGCCTTAACACCTGTTTGACATCTAGATACTGCCCCAACTTTATGTCTTGCTAACATAACATCATAGAGAACTGCAGCTAATTTCAATGTATGTCTCTGAAAATGTCCAGAACCAGACTTCCTAATGAATACTGTTATTTCCAGTATTGGATTGATTTCTAGACCAGTCCATGATTGAGTCTGAACAAGTGGTCACATTTAAGAACAGTACAAGAGTCATTATAATTTCTCTTTTTGATTCTCTATTCCACAAGGTCTAAAAACTTGAGGCAAGGCAGCTCGTCCCATCAGGGGTATAGGTAAGCAATGGTGGGTCAGGAACTTATGTCCAATACAGCTTCCCAGTCACCATTGTCAGGGCACACAGCGAGCTCACAGGTCAGCATCATTCTTTGTCCTGGCATGGACATGTCTCACCCATCACTCTGGCACCACCATGCTCCTTCAGCATCCTGCAGAAGAAAACACAAACATGCCCCTCCCCCATATTTAATACCTGATCAGGATCATGCCTTATGCCAGTAAGTGGATCCTTCCCTTTCACCTAGGCATAAGTATGCCTAGTTGTAGAGCACTAGTGTGTAGACACTCAGCAGAAAGTTTCTTGGCATCCAATTTTTTAAAAAAAAATTAAAATAAAAATAAAACAAACATGATTTAAATAAATTTGTGGTGTATAGGGATATATCTCGCTCTCCCTTTTTTATTTTATGAAGATATTGTTTTAAAGTTCCATGGGCCCATTCCACAGTCTCTTGTTCTTGACAGTTATAAGGAATCCCCATAATATGAATAATGTTAAATTTCTGCTAAAAAGTCTCAAATGTTTGACTGCCATAACCAGTTCCATTATCTGTGTTTTTGTTTGTTTCTTTCTTTTTGTTTTGTTTTCTTTTTTTATTATTGGGTACGTTATTTATCTACATTTCAGATGTTATCTCCTTTTTCCATTCCCCAACCCCAGACAACCCTTAATCCATTCTCCTTCCTCCTATTTCTATGAGAGTGTGCCTCCACCCATCTACTCACTCTCACCTCCCCTCCCTCGAATTCCCCCTCACTGGGGCATCCAGCCTTCAAGGGACCAAGGCCTTTTTCTCCCACTGATGCCTGGCAAGTCCATCCTCCTCTACAAATACAGCTAGAGAAATAGGTCTCTCCATGTATGTTCCCAGGCTAGCTGTTTAGATCCTGGGAGCTCTGGTTGGTTGGTATTGTCACTCTCCCCATGGGGCCGCAGGCCTCTTCAATTCCTCCCATCTTCTCTCTAACTCCTCCACTGGGAACCCTGTGATCAGTTGGATGGTTGGCTGTGAGCACGCCCCTTTGTGTATGTCAGGTTCTGGCAGTGCCTCTCAGGAGACAGGTATATCAGGCTCCTGTCAGCATGTACTTCCAGACATCCACAACAGTGTTTGCACTGGGAGGGATCTCCAGGTGGGGCAGTATCTGGATGGCCTCTCCTCCAGTTTCTGCCCCATACATTGTCTCACATTTGCTCCTGTGAGTATTTTGTTACTCCTTCTACGAAGGACCAAAGCACTCACACTTTGGTCTTTCTTTTTCTTGGGTTTCATGTGGTCGATGAGTTATGTCTTGGGTATTGTGAGATTTTGGGCTAATATCCACTTATCAATGAGTGCATACTATGTGTGCTCTTTTGTGATTGGGTTACTTCACTCAGGATGATATTTTCTAGTTCCATCCATTTGCCTAAGAATTTCATGAATTCATTGTTTTTAATAGCTGAGTAGTACTCCATTGTGTAAATGTACCACATTTTCTGAATCCATTCCTCTGTTGAAGGATATCTGTGTTCTTTCCAGCTTCTGGCTATTATAAATAAGGCTGCTATGAACATAGTGGGACATGTGTCCTTGTTGTATGTTGGAGCATCTTTTGGGTATATGCCCAGGAGTGGTACTGCTGGAGCCACAGGTAATATGTCCAATTTCTGAATAACTGCCAGACTGATTTCCAGAGTGGTTGTACAAGTTTACAATCCCACCAACGATGGAGGGGTGTTCCTATTTCTCCACATTCTTGCCAGCATCTGCTGTCACCTGAGTTTTTAATCTTAGACATTCTGACTGGTGTGAGGTGGAATCTCAGGGTTGTTTTGATTTAATTTCAGGTAGAAATCTAAATCTTAGGCTAGAACAAAGAAGTCATCTTAGGCAGGAATTTAAATATTATGCTAGAATAAAGAAGTAATTTCAGACGGGAATCTAAATTTTAGGCTAGAACAAGGAAGTAGGGTTCAGACATGAAAATGACCTTGGACTAGGACAGGCAAGTAGGCTCAGATACTTTGGTCATTCTGATAAGCTCTTAGAAACAGTGATTACAGGAGTGCTCACATAATTGAGTTTAATGCCTTGCTTGTTCTTGACTATTTGTGTTTATTGTCTTGCTTGTTCCTTGACTATTTGCATCTATTGTATTGCTAGTCCTTCAACCTAGAACTGACCTTAATATATGCATGTAATCAAAATGGTATTAAAGCATAAAGGAGGAGTGGGGATACTATAGAGAGTTCTAGGGAGGGGAAATGGGGAAATGGGGAAATGGGGAAAGGGGTGACATCTGTATTGTAAATAAATAAAATATTCAATAAAAAATTAAAAAAGAATAATTAAAATTTAAAGATGACATTGCAGATGATTAAATAATGTCATCTGTCATGGAAAATGCTTGAGAATTGTTCAAGTTCAAGAGCTTTGGAGACAATCTGAGCACAGACTTAGGAGAGATCACCATGATCCAGGTGGTACTGAATTAATTCAACACCGGTGCTGTTAGGGGTTGGATCTGAAATGTCTATCACAGGCTTATGTTTTGAGTGCTTATTCCTGAGTGGGCGTGCTGGTTAAGATGGGGCTTTAAGGAGGTGAAGCACAGCTGGTTGCAAGTAGATTCCTAGGAATGGGCCTTTGAAGACTACAACCAGAACTCTGGTTCTGGTGCTTTCTCTAAGTCCCCATTTGATACAGTGTGAGCCGCCATCACCACACGTTTGTCACTGTAACCTACATTGCCATACATTTTACACTGGGATGGGTTGCACTTTCTGAAATTGAGTCCAAATAACCCTGTCTTTGGTTCCTCTGATGAGACGTTTGGGCACAACAATTCAAAAGTAACTTTACCAGCATGATACACTGAAGAGGCAGAGAGAAGCAGGAAAATCATGTGGGTGAGGCCAGCCTGGGATAACCTTTAAAAGCCAATTCTATGGTGATGAATGCCTTTAATCCCAGCACTGTGGAAGCAGAGGCAGAAGGATCTCTCCTCTTTGAGTTCAAGGCCTGCTTGGCCTATGTATCAAAAAAAAAGGAAGTACAAATATGTATATTTACTTATTTTACTTATACATATCCAAATGGTTAAGTTTATGGAATTTTAAAGTAGCAGTAAACAAAGTAAGTGAATAAAGTTGCCTTTGAAATCCATAGGCAACTTTGACAAATTGTAAGGCACTCTACTGGTGATTAAGGTACATTAGCATCTCTCTTTGTGCTCAATGTCTTGAACCAAGAGCAAGATTTAAAATCACTCTATTAGGTGAACAATCCAAGCAAAAACATATTCATGCTTCAAGACATTTCAAGTAGCAAATCTCAGTTGTGTGAGAGGATGTAGTTATTTGGGGCATATTTTATGTAAAACAGATTCTGTTGGGAAGGCAATTATTTCAACACATTGATGTTTCCTGGCAACCCTGTAGCTCCCAGCTAGGGTCTGTACCACGGTGACTGATCATTTTTCTATATGAGAAACATCTAGAAGATTCGAACTTCCCCAGGTTCACGATGAGTATGAGGGACCTCAGATTCCCATGTAGAATCACCTGAGTTAAGAGTCGGGGTCATGCTGTTCTCTGGCACTAGCTGGTGGAGATTAGTTGTGGGAAGGAATCTGGCCCTAGGAGATTCCTGGTTAAGACTTAAAACAACAGAAGACCAGAGTTAAAAACAACATTAGCAACCACTGTCAAGGAAGAAGGTTCATTCCACAGAGGGTGAGCTGGTTGGGATGGAGTGAGAGCCACTGCTCAGAGCATCCAGCGCCTCCAGCATTTCCACTCAGAAGTGGTGATTTTCTAACTGAGTAGTGTTTGCAGAAATCTCAGAAACAGCTGCATCACCTTCTGATGTGCGAAGATGGTGCAAGAATAAACCATGAAAGTAGGTTTTGTGAATTAAAAGACAACACCAGCCCCTCCTGGGATGTTTTGTATCATCTGTAGTTTACGTAAAGAAGAACAGTAAAGTTGGGGGTTTCTCTTTGCTTTCCTAGCCCCTCCCACCTGCTTTGACTGATAAATTTGCCTCCTCGGTTACCATAGAGCTGCTTGCTCATTGGTATTCCTGAGTGTTGCTGAGAAACTCCTCATAATTTCAGGGAACAGGAAAAATCTTGACTTTTAGGTCTTGATCAAGCCCAGGGACCCTTTCCCTTTCATGTGGCAGGTTTAATTCTGCACAGAAATGGCAGCTGTGACCCTGTGCTCCCCACCCCACACTTCTTCTCACTGGCAGGGTGGCCAAGCACATCTGTCTTCACGTCTGATGTGATGACACATCCTCTGTCCCAGTAAGGCAGCACTGGCCAGTGTCTCTAACCTCTGAATTTATCCTTATGGAGTCAGCCCATCATTCTGGCTCTGTTGGCCTTGAAATCTTTCTCTAAGTTATTAGGAGGTGCTGTGTGTTTTTCAGAGAAGAGTAAGTGTTTTTCCTTCTAAGACAATTTCTCTGCATTCCCTGCTATTTTAAACTTGGTTCTTTGCATCAAATGTGAGGGGACTACTCAAGAGTTTTCTAATTCAGTGCAGGCATCTGTGATTGCTAACAGGAGAAGTGACTATAAAGACAGGGCCATTCCCTAATTACTTTTCTGAGGTAGCTTGGTATAACATTAAAATGGCTGATTTCTTAGATCCTGACCAATGAAACAAATTATGTCTTAGTCTGAATTTTGAAAGCAAAAGACATTAAATTAATTACATTTGAATCATCTTCATATTCATCAATTACTGCCGGGATTACCAGGGCTGAGATTTATGTATGCAGTGGATGCAATTACTCTTTTTTGGATGCCATAGATTAAATTCACTGAAAGATCCCTCTGGAGATGCCTTAGCTGTACTTTGCCTCTAGTCTCTCTTCCATGGAGTCAGTTTCAAGCTCAAATACGTTTTGTCTGATAAATTGACTACACATGCGGGGACTAAAGAGAGCAATTAAGTATGACATCAAATAAATGACTTGGTGACAAGGTGTATTCCATTTAGGATGGTGTAATTCAAAATGTGAGAAAACATGATTTAGCTAGCTGCCCTGAAAGGCAGATTAAATTACCGGGTGGGAAGAATCTGGTAATGGAAGACATGTTAACATTCAAGTGTGTGCTGGGAAATGATTTTGTTGTAAAATGGTGCAGTTCTTTATGTGGATGTAGCCTTATTTGACATTTTGGGGATCTGGTTTAATCTTGATGTATACTATAAGGTACCACTGGGTAAGATGAGGACAGAGGTGAGAGGTGGCTGAGACCTGCTCTGTAATAGTAAACCAATGTATTTTCTCCTTAATTAGTTAGGGTGGTGTGGCTGTAGACGTGGATGGGGTAACTTCTATACTCCAGTGCAATGTTTGCCCCCATCCATCACATCTCCTTTTCAGACATATGTTCCTATGTCTTTGCCTCATGACTTTGTAGAGTATTCTGTTGGTCAAGATGCTATCACCTCATTGATGTCAGCCATGCCATGATTATGTGACTCATGCCAGCCAATAGACTTGAAGCAGACATGATCTCAGCAGAGGTCTTTAATATTCCTCTTTGCATGGTATGGCTCCTGGAACCGCTGCCACTTACTGTGAGACTGCATTCTGGGTAGCTACTGATATAGGAGAATGAGAAAACACAAGGGACAGAAATGAGCTTTTTCTGAGATATGGAGCTGAGTAGATACAATGGTTAATTTGCCCATCCATGACCAAGAAAAATAATCGAGAGCTATTGTCAAGTCACTGGCTTTGGGGCTTTTTTCCCCTGTATTATAATCATGGAAGGAGCTAAATGAATATTCAAAAATTCTATATCCCTATGAAAGGTTCATTTGGTGGTAAGATTAACAGGTTTCTTTTAAAATCACAGAACTGATTCTACCTGTCCTGGTTAGCTTTTATTACCAAATTGAGCATTACCAGGAAGAGAGAGTCTCAGTTGAGAAACTGCCCAGATCATATTGAATTGTGGTCATGTGTGTGAGGAATTTTCCCAATTCTTGTTTGATGTGAGAGGGTCTAGCCAACTGTGGGCAGTGCCACTCCAGGGCAGGTATTTTTCTGGGTTGTATAAGAGAGCTATGTTGAACAGGATGGGTCAAGCATTGTTCCTCTGGTGGTTTTTGTTTCTAGCTTCTGCCCTGTTGGAGTTCTTGCCCTGACTTCCTTCACTAATAAACAGTAACTCTAAGATGAAATAACCCTTTCCTCCCCAAGTTGCTTTTGGTGATGGTGTCACCAAAACAGCAACAGAAAGTAAACTGGGATATCACCTTTTGAAGAAAGCTGTTTATAGCATAACAATCTCTCTTGGCTACAGTGTGGTAATAACTTTTGTGGCTACAGTGTAGTAATATCCTTTGCTGATGAACATTTCATGACTGGAGACTATCTGAATGTATCTTTTAAAATGCTAATTATATAATGCTAAGTATACATATTATATACTTAATTTTTATGTGATTATTTTATTACTTATTAGTGTTACTTAATTTTTATTCTATGCATTTAAAAGCACTAGACTGTATGTATGTATGTATGTATGTATGTATGCATATATTTACTTTATATCCTGATCACAACCCCTGCCTCTCCTCCTGGTATCTCTCCTTCAAACAGCCCCTACCTCCCACCCCCATTCTCTGAGAATGCAGAGGCCTCTGTATGGATATCAACTTAACCAGGCACATCAAGTCACTGAAGGTTTAGGAATAGTCTTTCCCAATGAGGCCAGGCAAGGCAGCCCTATTAGGTGAATGGGATCCACAGGCAAGCAACAGAGTAATGGACAGCCCTTGCTCTAGTTGGTGAGCAATCCGCATGAAGACTAAGATGCATGTCTGCTACATATGTGCAGCGGCCTAGGTCCAAACCATGCTTGCTCTTTGGATGGTGGTTCTGTGTCTGGGAGCCCAAAGGGCCCCAGTTAGTTGATTCTGTTGGTTTTCTTGTGGAGTCTTTATCCCCTTTGGGTCTCTCAATCCTTCCCCCCTCTTCTATGAGACTCCCTGAGCTCCATCTATTGTTTGGCTCTGGGTCTCTGTATTTGTTTCCATTGGTGGTTGATTAGATTGCCCTCTCAGAGGATAGCTATGCTAGACTTCTGTCTGCAAGCATAACAGAATATCATTAATAGTGTCATGGATCTTGTCCATGGGATGGGGATCAAGTTGGGCCAGTCATTTGTTGGCCATTCCCTCAGTCTCTGCTCCATCTTTGTCTCTGCACATCTTGTCATCTGGATCCATTTTGGATCAAAGGTTTTGTGGGAGGGTTGGTAAGTAGACCATATTTTAAAAAATTAAATGACTTTAAAAAATCTCGTAACAGTTTTAAGTTGCATACAACAGATTTTAATGGTAGTATAGAAAGAAAATAAAATTAGTAGTGGAAAGTAGGTAGCCCTGAGATTGGAGCAGATGATTAGGTCTGAAAGCCAAGCAGCCAAGTGCTTTCATACAACTGCAGACACACCATAAAGCTGCTGATAGGAACATGCTGCTGCCCCTGCTTTAACTGGGTCTGTGTCCTGGAACCTCTCCCATGAGAGAACCATGTACCCACATCAACAGAACAAAAGTTGTTCATGTGGCCTGTTCCCCACCATTGTTCATGAAATAAGTATTCTCTGGATATATGTAAACAGTGGTGTCTAGGTCACAGGTATGTGCCCTCACTGCAAGGGAGGCTGAGAAATGAGTTTATAACTTTGACCTTGAGCCAACAACATTTTAAATGTGCCAACTTGATGACACTTTGCAAGAGTGTTCAAAAGGTATTAGGTTTCCATAAAGCATGGAGGATGCCACTATAAAACTATGATATTAGTTGTTATTAGTAGTATAGTAGCTTTTATTTTAAAAAAAAAGCAAAAGTGGAAGTAATTTATCTAATTACCCTTTAAAAATAACCATCAGATAAAGCAAATTAAAAAAAAAAACTCTGTGCTTAAGGCATATATTAATATTTGTCAACTGGCCCTTTTCTTAATATCTCGAGAAAGCATATATCAAGTAAAAATATTTGTTTTGCATAAAAATCTCACTGATTTAATTTCTATTCACTCAATTTTTTGGTAATAACTTTGGCTTCGTTTCTCAGTTTGACAGCATGCAAATGTTTACCATACTAAGCTAAAGAATTCCCAAACTTTAAAACTATCTATTTATAAAGAACTCCAGTAAATTTAAAAATCTTTTTTTTTTTTTCATCAAGCTGGTGGCATCGTTTGACTTCCTTTAGAGCCAGACAGTCACACGGGCAGCTCTAAAAACCTCCTATATACCTTTCTCATTAAGTCAGCAGTTCAATTCCCTGTTAAGGTAATGGGAATGAAGTCTACAGGAACATTTACTTCATCTGCTGCAGACAGAATTGTTAAGTGAATCAGCGTGAAATACCCCATACACTTCCGTGCAGTCTTTATATTAAATCAGAGTCTATGTGTCCTCGTGGAGAAAAGCTATCAGACATCAGAATTTGTGTTAGATTTGTTTATGTCAGCTAGTTTGCTATTTGGAGCTGAGCTTGGTTAGTGGATAGAACACTTGAGTTGTGCAAAATGAAGGACGCAGGTTTGTGGATAAAGAAGAGGATCATGGGAGGAGAGTAGGGCAGGGGAAAGAGCCGGGAGAAGGAAAGAAATAAAGGAAGAAAGAAATAAAGGAAGGAAGCAAGCAGCTGGAAAGGGTAGGACAGAGCAAGAGAACAGAGGGCATGAGGGAACCATTGATCTGGTTTCCCTTCCTGTGTTTTTGGTACAGGCTCTTACTGTCTAGTCCAGGCTGACCTTGGACTAAAGTTCTGCTCCTTTAGCCTCCCAAGTACTGGGATTAAAGGTATATATAACCAGGTCTGGTTCAGATGAATGACCTAGGACCAAGAAGTTATGTATGAAGTGAGGTTAAAAAGTAGCAATGATTTTTTCCCCTGGCTCAGAATTAGTGAATAAGTTATATTAGAAATACAACAGAGGGGCTGGAGAGATGGCTCAGCGGTTAAGAGCACTGACTGCTCTTCCAGAGGTCCTGAGTTCAATTCCCAGCAACCACATGGCGGCTCACAACCATCTGTAATGGAATCCGATGCCCTCTTCTGGTGTGTCTGAAGAGAGCAACTGTATACTCAAATACATAAAATAAATAAATCTTAAAAAAAAAAAGAAATACAACAGAGAAAGAAAATTACTATTTTTGATTTGATTAGTAATTAAACCTTTATTATCATTTTAAATATTATTGTGCATACGTGTGTGTGAATGGGTACATGTCATGGGACACATGTGGAGGGCAGAGTACAACTTTGTGGAGGTGGTTCTTTTCTTCCATCTTTCCATAGTTTATAGAAATTCCATGATCACCAGGCTTGTGAAGCAAGCTCCTTTACCTACTGAGCCATGTCACTAGAGCTGAGAGAAAATTTTAATTGCATATGATATAATGCATTGCATGCAAAAATGATATTAAAATGTAGCTATCTAAGTGTTAAAAATTGAACTTAGAATACTTATATGGCTTCTTTATTAAATGGCTAAGTATGATTGACATAATGTGATAATATCAACAGATATTAGGAAATATCTGATGTTTATCAGTGTTAACATCATAGGCTCTGTTAACTCTTCACTAGTAAGGGATATAAATGCTATCAGAAGAAATTAAAAACATACAGGTCTTTTCCACCATCTCATATTCCCCAAATTCTCTACATGGTTCATCCATAAACCTTTTGGAACCCTATTCCAAAGAATGAACTGACAGAATGTTCCCTGCACAGATGATCTTCCTCCAAAGAAAATCACTCAGGTGGAGTGGTCACATGTGCACTGTTCATTAGCTGTGATCATGTTACTGTGCTTCCTGTTTCTTTTTGTTGGTCGGTTCATCTGCCCCTCAGCTAGCGCTTCAACTCTCACTCCATAGCATCCTGTTGCCTTTGAGGCTAGCAGGTTCCGTTAGCCCATGCTTAAGACTATCTGTGTTTGTTTTCTGTTCTTTCATATAAATTGTGAAATTCTGAAACAAACAAACAAACAAAAAAAACCCAAACCAAACAGTCTTTTGGATTCTTGTTTGGTATTGCATTGGATTCATAAGTCAATTTTTAAAAGAAAAAAAATCAGCCTTCTATTGAGTTTTCAGCCAATGAAGATTGTATATTTCCTATTATTTTGGTTTCCACATACTGCTTATTAAGACTAGATGGGTTTTCAATAAACATGTTTTGAAATCCTTTTGTGCAACAGCAGATACTCTCTTAAGCTGAAAGTTAGGGTGATTGTGGTGGCTTGAATAAGAAATGTCCTCCATAGACTCAGAGGTTTGAACACTTGGTCCCCAGCTGATGGCACTATCTGGGGAGGTTGTGGCACCTTTGGCAAGTGGAGCCTTCCGGAGAAGGCATTACTGGGGATGGGCTTTGAGACTGTGTATCCTCACTCGGCTTCACCCTTTCTGCTACATGCCTGTGGTTGAGGATGTAAACTCTTAGCCTCCCATTGTCACTGCCATGCCTACCACTTGTGACGATGGATTCTTATCCCAGGAGAACTATATATATCATAAGTTACTCTTGGTCATGGTGTCTTATCATAGTAACAGAGAGGTAACTATATAGCAGTGAAATATATTTTCAAACTAGGTTACTTGGGGAAAATAATGCTTTTTACAAATTTTTGGCTGCCTCAAGGGACAAGTACTTCTAATGCATACACTTCCCATGACTGAAAAATCTTCTGTTCATTTGTATGAAATGTATCACTTTAGAAAATTGGCCATTTATTTAGATAACTGATAGCCTAGATCCTGGCAGCTAACATTCTGAAAGCAATCATGTCCTTGACATTTACTGCAATTTCATACTGAGATTATTTAGTGTAAAACACCGGAGCAGTCTAGATTTAAATCAAACTAATTCGTTTATTCGTTCTGCGGTTCTTTCCTGAGATCCTAATGTGTGTCAGGAACTCCTAGGCTCTGGGATGCAGGTACAGGAAGGAAATGATGCAGGTGGGTGAAGCTGGGTATTAAAAGGCTTCTGAGATGCTGATGAGTGAGACTTGGGCACTGGATTTAGCAGGCTGGTTCAGTGATGTTTTTCTAAGAGTGGCCTCAGAGGGACAAATATTGGCTTGGAATGTGATCATTATTATCAGCCATCAAATATGTAAGTAGGTAACTATAGGAGGTGCTTGCTGTAAAGAACACCAGAGATAGGGTTCTAAGTGACAGATGCTGATATGCAAATGAGATGTGCCGGTAGAGAGATGGAGATGGAGCAGGGAGGAGTTAATTTTACAGCAGAGCTCTTGACAGGGCAGTAGGGGTGAGGAGGGGCAGGACCCAGTGCACAGTGAAAGAGTTGACCTCAGTAAGGATTCAGGACAGTTCATCAGGGTGGGCTGGAAAAAAAGCCAAGGGCCAGTCAATTCTTCTGGTGGGAAAATGACAAATTGTTTTTTGGAGTAATCCCTATTTTCGCAGGGAATTAAAAGTTACAGTTATCTATTGAGAATGAGTGAGGTTGCATGAGCAGGATGCTGGGAAGGAAGAATAGTGTGGAAATGGTTTTACTGTGAACTGAGAGAGTAATAAATTTGGGACAAAGAGGGAGGCTGCCAGAAAAGGCTGAGAGTGCAGTTGAAAAGGTCATAAATTAGAACAAGATCAGACAGCCTGGCTCTGTGTTTTTCTTCACCATATTGGACATTTAGAATGTAATGCAGAGAAAATAAAGGGTGAGGTCTTATGTGGGTGGGGGTTTTGCTAGGAGAATAGAAGAGAAGGAAAGGAAAGGGGACAGTAGTAATTGAAAGGTATTTGAATGGTCATAATGATGGACTATAGAATGTAAATTATGCAGCCATCCTCAGGACTGCCAATAGATCTTGGAAATCTCAGATGGTACTGACGCCTATGCATACTGTGTGTTGTTTTATTATTTTTACATAAACATATTGGTGACAGTATAAATTATGTAGGCAATACATTAATAATAACTACTAATAGAATACCATTGATATAGTATAATAAAATTACTTATATTGCTCTCTTACAATCTGAGGCCATTATTGAGCAAATTAAAGGTTACTTTGAGGACAAGCACTGTAGTACCACGGCAGATACTATGACATTACACCAGTTGGATGGGCAATGTGCACAAGCTGGATATTCTGGGTGAAAGGATGGAAGGATGGTTTAGAACTCAGAAGAGATGGAGTAAAATGCCATGAGGTTTCTTCATGCTATGAGTGGTTCACAATTCAAAACTTAAGAATTGCTTCTTACTGGAACTTTGTATTTGATATATTTGTAGCCATTGTTGAGTGAAGGTAATTCTGAAATCACAGATAAGGAAACTAGGTGTAAAGATGGACTACTGCACGTGGGTGTGTGTAAAGACACTGAGAATCATAGACAGCAGTAACAGAGGTGGTGAATGGAGGGTAGATCATTTGAAAGGTCTTGGCCAATAAATATCAAGGGGCTGGGTATGGACTGTATTACATCAGTGATAGTGAGATCACTAAGACACTGAGAAAGTGCAGTAGAGGGTTATGGGTGTGCTGGAATTCTATAGAGAACTATAACAGGTATGTTGAATACAGGCAGGGTCTGGTGGGAGTGGGATACAGCAACTGGTAGCCACAAAAGTTGAGAGGACAGAAAAGAGCCTAGAAGCAGCTCAAGGATAGTGGTATTGACTCAACTTGCTATCCTTGAAAAGTCATCAAGAGAAACCATATCTTTAAAAAAGAGACACAATTTGGGCAAACTATGTCTTGTAGGGATGGCTTAGTAAACTTTGAATGCCTACACAAGAGAGTAACTATCTTGCTTATAGCTATAGCAAAAATGACCTGGTAGACAAGTGATCCAGAGCAGCAACATGGTATAATATCTTAGAAAATGTGGATCAATTTTTAGCTGTTTAACAAGCATTTAGTCTAACCAGTGCCTAAGAAATCCATGACCAGAAATAGATTTTTGGTTTCTTTTGAAACAAGGTGTCAGTATGTATTCCAAACTAGCTATGTAAACCAGGCTAACCTCAACTCTTTAAGTAGCCTAGTCTGCCCTCAATATTATAATCCTTCTGCCTCAGCCTGCCAAGTGCTGGGGATTACATGCCTGTCTGGGGAAAGGATTTTTAAATGCTAATAGGCAGTGCTACATTGGGTTTGATAAAAGAGATTCCAAAGACAGTAAGTCAATAATAGCCGTTTAAAGGGGGACCAGTTGTTAACAATTCTTGTAATCGAATGAGACAAGAAGTTCTGGTAAATATGAAGCAGGTGCTAGGCTTTGCTCCGTGTCTGTATTTCAGTATTGGGAAACAGCCCACATTCACATTGCCAGTCCCATTCATTTCAAAAGTTCAAGGAAGTTTTGGTTAGATTATACTGTGAAACTAATACTCAAGAGAAACAAGATTTAAGTCATGTATCTAAACATATAAAATGAAGAAGCTGACTTATTTGTTGTGATTTAATTGATATTATTTCGTCTCAAGAACTATGTGTAAATCACCGGCATGCACATCTGTGTTTTGACATGTTGTGATAGCTGGAGAAACACAGAATTTATTTTTATTCATTCATATCCAATCATTTATTATTTTGTAGCACAGGGAACTGAAACCTGGGGCC